>NC_051228.1:12473054-12819720 GCF_015220715.1 Pygocentrus nattereri | reverse complement strand
TAGCCCTACCCCTCCATTTTGCCCGTTCACATCTAGGGGTAGGGTGGTCCCGATTGTGGTTGAGATGGACGCATAGGGTGAAGTGTTAGGGATATTTGGCCCTTCAAACGGAGACTTTTCAGAGGCTCACTACAAACGGAGTATTGTGAGAAAATTCCCAGAATGCTACGTGAATCATCGGCAAGATGGCTGCACATGCAACCAAAGAGACACATAAATGTAAGTATTTTCTCTGTTAAAAAGCCATTGTATTGTAAGAGAACCGTTGTAAGTGTTTTATGGTAATTTCCTTCATAACACGCATAAAAATTGTTAGTAATACGCTGATGTCTTGGTCGTACCTAGTAAAATTTCCCATTCTACCTTAAATGGCGCAGTAGTTATGTTCTGGTACCCGAGGTTGGAACAGGAAAATTCAATGATGAAGCTAGCAATTAAAAAGCTAGGTTCCGCTTCATATCACCGAAGAATTCTTGGTGGCGATAATAAATAATTGCCCCCCTCTTTGAAGGAATATGATGCCCTAAATGTATTTAAGCAGTAAGGAGCTGAACTTTACCCTCCTCTGCAGTCACTGCAGACTGGCAGGGTCTCCTACAGAGCAGCGCTGGTAGCTGTTAATGAAGTAATGTAGTTTTTTTATTCTGTGACTCCTTTGATTGATTGACGCATAAAACTGAAGGTTTGAACGAATCGCAAGCACCCATGCTTTTCAGTCTCCTTCGGATAAATGGCAAATGTCAGTGCAATATACCATTATTGCTATAATATGGAGACAAAGCAGGAAAACACATCCTGATTACTTTTTCAGGCTATTTTAAATATGAAGTCAACTGAGCTGCGATTTGGCAACAAGCTGCCAAGTGATTTTACATGCTAACAATCTATATAACAAACTAGTTATATCACACTAAAGTTTGTGAAATCTGTTCTTCTCTTTGTGTCACTATTTTCAGGCTTAACCATATCTTTTCTTCTAGCTGTTACCTACACGTTTACTCCATCTACCACCAGCATTTCTCAGGTATGGAAGCAGCTTTTATTTACCTCTCTTTCTCTGGCATGTTGCTGGTTTGTTGACACTATTCTTTCTACATTTGTAAGATGTAGATGTAAGAAGTCAGTGTTTTAATCTTAAAAGTTATTAGTATGTCTGTGTTTCTCATGACCGACTGTAATAAACTTTGGGAAAGAACAGTTTTGTGATGTTTTTAAATGTTTTCTCATGAAGAGAAATTAATGGGTTAAATAGAAATACTCTTGGTTAAATATTACTTGTGAAAAGGTATTCAGTCAACATCTGAACTTAAATCCAAGTACAGATGTTGACTGAATACCTTTTCTCAAATAGTATTAACCAAGAGTATTTCTGCTTTTACTCAAATTACCAACACGTGCCTTGCACAACAACTAAGAAGCTGTGTATTTTATCCACCATGCCTCTCGCTGATTACCAACTCGAGAATAAGCCAGAAAATATCACTAAGCTATAAAAGCAGAATGTTAACTGCAATCGAGAGGCTTGAATGCTTATACAAATGCAGTTAGCCAACATAAATGTGCCTGTATCTGTTTCAGTTGTTGAAGCTAGTCTTTTAAACCTTTACCAAATGTTTTATCTTTTACAGCCATCCACTGATGCTTCTGGTTCTCAATTGATAAGGAATTGTCCCAGGTACTTTAATTTATAGTATGTTTAGGGTATTACTCTTTGTAATATTATTACATATTATTACAAATATTTTATTACGTCTTTTAGCACAAGACATTGTCAATATTATGTATTTTTACATGTATTTGAATCATCTACTTTGCTTTTTTTCTTTACTTTGCAAAACTGTTGCATGAAAACAATAGAACTTTAAAGATTGTGTGCTATTGTAAAATACAGTACAATGTTGTTCACAGTAACCTGGTCTTTCTTGTATTTTTTTTTTTGCATATACCTTTGTTTTTCTTGTTACTTTGTAGATTTCTTTTTCATACTGTTTACTGTTTGTTCAGGATTTTTATCCTCATGTTTTGTATGCTGAGTCTTTATTACTAATTTTGCTCACTTATTTCATTTTGCGTGCAGTCATGAGGAATCCATCTTCACAAACTGCAAGTGATAAAGAAATTGATCTGAGACCTCCACATCTGTCAAGAGCAGGTAGGATTTAACAGGTAGGATTCAAATGTTCGTTCTCTCTCTCCCAAACATGCTCTACATATATGCTAACTGATTGTTTTTACAGTACTCCTGATTACAGACTAGAGTCCATCTGTTTCATTGTATACAGTGTCCCCACTTTCCCTTTTTTACAGAGCAGGTATTATTCATGAAACATTCTCAGCAATGCAGCAACACTGACACCACAGTTGGTGTGTTAGTGTGTGTTGTGCTGGTATGAGTGGATCGGACACAGCAGTGCTGCTGGAGTTTTTAAACACTTTGTCCACTGACTGCCCACTCTATTTGACACTCCTACCTTGTCAGTCCAACTTGTAGATGTAAAGTCAGAGACGATAGCTCATCTGCTACTGCATAGTTTGTGTTGGTCATCCTCTAGTCCTTCATCAGTGGACTATTCTCGGTGCAGCAGTGACACAGAGGTGATTAAAGTGTTGCTGTATCTAATACACTAACACCACACTTACTATGTCAGCGTCTCTGCAGTGCTGAGAATTAACCAATAATATTTGCTTTGTGGTGGTCTGGGTGGGTCCTGATCATTGATGAATGATATGAAAGAGGGCTAAAAAGTATGCAAAGAGAAAGATCAGCTACAATGTGCAATTGTAGAACAAAAAAGTGCACCTATATATTAAACAGACTGATTCAATAGAAAAGTAAGTAAATACAAGGCAGCATTACCTACTAAAGTGGCCAGTAAGTGTATACATATAATCAAGCACAGTGTATTTTTTTGTTTACAACGTTGTAGCTGTTACCTGCTATTCCACTCAGTATATCTGAATTGTGTGCATGCTGTATCTATTTTGCTTAGGCAGTTAATGCAATTGTTTCTAAAGGATTTCTGGTGTAATCAGTTCATTTATGTTTACCTGTGAACACAGGTAAGCTTTAAGAATTGTGAACTTTTCAAGACATGATGCAGTATGTTGTGTCTTAATATGTTATAATGCATATATTACTTTCTCAGAACAGTGGCAGATTAATGATTGATCTGCTGTGTTAACCTGTGTTGTACTTCTCCTCTTTGCTCGAGACTAGCTGTACTTAGTACAACAAATATTCTTATGTTAGCTCAACTAAATATTTTAGTACTGACAGATATCGGTCAATAAAACCAGTCATTTTACGGAAGTTGACCAAACAACATAAAAGCAGGGGAAATTGGTATGAATGTTGAATGTTAGTTTCTCATATATTTAATACATAGGAGCTCAGTTTGACAGCAGAAGGCCTTGTCTTTATCTTTGTGTAAGCATCATGCTGAAGCAAAGCATCAATTTAACCTATAGTTTGTTTTTGTTTTCTGGCTACAGAGAGGGTCATGTAGGTCCCTAGTGAACACCTGATGGACAGTATGTGAGATCTCATACAGAACTGGAGGCAGTGCACACTTTAAGTTCCAGTAATCATCCAACATCATGTCCGTGTGAAACTGTATCCTATGTTGAGCACTTTCTTCGGTCAAGTCTGGACATTTTATTGAATTGTAATGGGTGTTATTTGTTGTATTCCTATGTCATTTACCATAAGCTTTTGTTGACTCTTAAATTTATGCTAATTGTAATTTCTCATGTGCTAAGATTAGAAATGAGCAGATCAGAGGGACAGTGAAGCAGTTGGGAGATAAAGCCAGAGAGGCCAGGTTGAGATGGTTTGGACATGTGTTGAGGAGGAATAGTGGATATATTGGTCAAAGAATGTTGGAGATGGAGGTGCCAGGTAGAAGGAGAAGAGGTAGACCTCAGAGAAGGTTTATGGATGTAGTGAAGGTGGACATGGAGATAGTTGGTGTAAAAGTAGAGGAGGCAGTGGATAGGGCAAGATGGAGGCAGATGATCCGCTGTGGCGACCCCTAAAGGGAGCAGCCGAAAGAAGAAGAAGAAGTAATTTCTTATGTGCTGTACTGTATTTTTTGCTATGAAATTCTGCTGGCGGTAATTTATTGTAAATAAATTTGCAATAAAATACTGTAATGTGCCATACAGTTGTACTGTGTTAATCACTGATAGACTGTAATTGTTAACAATATCTGTTTTCAAAATAATTTACTGTATACAGATTTACAATATATGCTTTTTTCCCCCAAAGTAATTCATTGTAAACAAACAACAGTTCTCAACAGAGAAATTTACAGTTGGCAAAAAAGCATACTGCAATGTCTTAGAATTTTCCACTATATATGTTTATTTTGAAGATCTGGCAAATACAGCTGTAGTAAATATTAACCAGTTTTCACCACGTATTTAGTAAATGTAAATATATTTCCCCAAATATTGAGTAAATATAAAGCAATTTTGCTCAGACATTTGGTAAATACTACAAAATTTTACTTATTAAATTACAACCCCAATTCCAATGAAGTTGGGGCGTTGTGTAAAACGTAAATAAAAACAGAATACGATGATTTGCAAATACTTTTCAACCTATATTCAATTGAATACACTACAAAGACAAGATATTTAATGTTCAAATGGATAAACTTTATTGTTTTTGCAAATATTCACTCATTTTGAATTTGATGCCTGCAACACGTTCCAAAGAAGTTGGGACAGGGGCAACAAAAGACTGGGAAAGTTGAGGAATGCTCAAAAAACACCTGTTTGGAACATTCCACGGGTGAACAGGTTATTTAGAAACAGGTGATTGGGTATAAAGGGAGCATCCCTGAAATGCTCAGTCGTTCACAAGCAAGGATGGGGCGAGGTTAAGCCACTTTGTGAACAACTGTGCGAGCAAATAGTCCAACAGTTTAAGAACAACGTTTCTCAACATGCAATTGCAAGGAATTTAGGGATTTCATCATCTACAGTCCATAATATCATCAAAAGATTCAGGGAATCTGTAAAAATCTCTGTACTGTAATCTGTAAAAATGTACTGTATATTCCAGTAAAGCTGATTGGTTGTGAGATCCACATACAATATAGCCATTAAGGCTAAAAAGACCATATCTTCTAAGATACCTGTTAAAATAAGTAAAAAAAGAAACAATTATTTAATCCAGAATTTTTAAACAGCTACACTGTCTTTAGGGTATATTATTAGCAAAGAGGTTCTATTTACAATGCTCTTTAAAGAGTCATATATGACAGGTTTTCCATCATAGACAAGACTATTAAGCTACGCAAGAGACATTCAAACAAACGATTCTGTTCAGGGTTCTATATCTAATCATTGACTGTACTAAATACTATTTGAATAACCACTTTTCTAAGGGTGTACCTCTGTGTTGTGTATCTGTGTGTGTGTGTTTATGTTTGTACGTAATGGTCTGGAAAGTGTGTTATCATAGGCACTTCAGCAAGAGGACTCTTACAGTCTGACTAAGCCTGTGTGTGTTTGTGTATCTGCCCTACACATAACCTGGTGCTATCACTGCTCTCCACACTGGTCTTCAAAGTGATAGCTGGCTACACCATCAAAGTGTTTGCAGTCAAGAGATTCACAAACACACACACACACACACACACACACACACACGCACACACATGCACACGCGCACATACACACACACACACACACACACACACATTCATGTAAAGTTTGAAAGAATGATATGAGAAAGAGAGAAAGAGAGAATACTTATGAAGAAATATAAAGCTTACTGAAGCTAAAATGAAAATGTATGCACGAATGTGGAAGGAGCTGATCAGTGTGCAGACAGTAACATCAGTCTGGGTTGGTTGTCTGCTCTCCTGCCTGCCTCCTCTCTCTGTCCCTGAACCAGGCAGCCTCCAGCCATCCTTAAATCAATGAATGTCCCTGCACAGCTCCTGACACTTCTACATCATCTCCTCTATCTTTTACACACACACATTCCTCAAACCCATGTTCCATGCCCTCAAGGTGAACAATCGCATATTCAAGCAGAGGATCATGGGTTAACTTTCTGATGTGCAAAAAAATAAATAAATAAAACTCATGTTATTTCAAGATCAGACTATTCACGTACACAGTGACAAAACAGGATGATTGCTATGAGAACTCAATTTCATTTTTCGCCATATGAAAGAATCCCCAGCAACCAATTATGTGTTAACAAGGTTATAACATTAATAAAGCAATCCTTTATATCAACAATGCTTCAGAAACATATAATATGCCGACGGTATCACCTTCAAACAGATAGATACAAATGCCAACAGAGAAAAAGCAAGTGTATGTGTGCACATATAGATAGACATATTTATAACTCAAGTGCAAGGCATGAATAATGTTTTTCTTATGAAAGTGTTTTAACACCCCCCCAATAAGTATTATTCTAAATCCATTCAGATCTGGTTAGATTTCTCAGTAAAGCGTAATTTCATGGTTCTTTACAACAAAACATGAGCAATGATGAAACAAGACATGAGCCTACAACAGAAAAAAAATGTGTGTATAAAGCATTGTGACCTGCTTAATATTAGTAAAGGTAATTTTATTATTTTTTCAGTTTTGCTGTCTTACAGCACTTATTTACTGTTACTCAGAGGTGGACGAAGTACACAAATCATGTACTTGAGTTAAAGTAGAGATACCCAAGGTAAAATATTACTCCAGTAAAAGTAGATGTAGTAGTAGTCCTTACTCTAGACCTCAACTTGAGTTAAAGTAATAAAGTATTTGGCTTCAAATGTACTTAAGTATCAAAAGTAAAAATACTAAAAGATTAATTAATGTAATATCCTGTTATAATTTTTGTAACAAGACTTGCTTCACGAACTCATTTTAGGTGAAAATACTCCAGAGTCTCTCTTGGTAAACTAGTCATTTAATGGAATGTCATTAATTAGTAACGCTGATGTCTATTAAAATAATCATAGTACAAAACACAGAAGGCAAACAGTTTTCATCAGGTAGAACCGAATGGCTCTGAAATCACTTTTACAAACAGGCAAAGTTTCAGTTTAAGATTACTTTGTAAATTTGTTACAAGTTGAATAAAAATTTGCTTTATACACAGCTTCACAAATAAGTTTTCCTTTACTATATTGATCTGTGGGTCTCTGTTCATAAACATAAACTAACCGAAACTAATTTACTATAAAATGAAAGTGTTTGTATGAATTGATAAAACAAGAAACAGGCCAGTCACAACTGCATATGTGTACATATTTCTATATTGTGGTCTATTTACACAAAGTTAGGTTAGTTCATCATTTATGTGACGTATGTGCTCCCAAATTTTTTACCCTGCTGCACTGACGTTGAACCGTGTGCTTGGACTGGGTTGGTATGACCAACAGGTCAAAACAAGCTCAGAACAAAGTGACCACTGCGCCCTGATTGGTGTTCTGGCTTTGTACTTGTTTTGTTTTGACATGTTACATTTTTATACACACAAAAAAAAGGAACGACAGATTTCTCAAAATGTAGTGGAGTAAAAAGTAAGATTTGACTTTGAAATGTAGTGAAGTGAAAGTAAAAAGTCGCCCAAAATGGAAATACTTAAGTAAAGTACAGACCCACGAAAAAACGACTTAATTACAGTAACATTACATTTACAAATTACATTTACTTAGTTACTGCCCACCACTGCTGTTACTTAATTTGTTCTATTTGGAATAAGGTGGATGACTACAAGTTGAAATCCACATATTAAAGCATAACATTTTTCTTCAGAATTACAGACCTGTTACTATTGCTTTGTTATGCCAATCAAATTTAATTATGTAATGACAAAATTACACAGTGACTGCATTTACATTCACATTACATTCTGTATCAACATCATTGAGTTTGTGCTTTTTCAGTTGTTTCCATGTCAAGCAATGACAAAAATATGGCAATAATGTAAACTGTAAAGTGGAAACAAGGAGAGCATTATCTATTATCAAAGTTTGAATCTGCATTTGATGAGGTGAGCAATAGGTGAGCAAAATCCTTTCACAGTTTCAGAGCTAAGTGATGATGTTGTATTTTCAAAAACTGTACAAGGCAAATGTAAATCACTATAGTTGATCCAGATAGAAACTTTAGAGATACAAACAAAACAAATCAGGACAGGACAATCAAACTAACTACCATTCCTTTCTTTCCTGTTATATGTGGGACTTTTAGGCAGAGACAAGATTTGCCAAATTCCTCTGTGTTTAATCAAACAATTGCTTCTTTACTCTCTGTTCTCAAAAGCAAAGTTACAACTGCTGTGAAAAGCAGGTCTGCCCAGGCGAGACATTCATCCAGCAAACAAGCAGAAACAACAGCCTGAGGCCCCCCGCAACGGAGAGAGATAATGTAATCCCCCAGAATCCCTCTGCTTGAGCTGCTAAGGCAGTGTACAAGTGTGTGTCAGGCCCCAGCAGCAGGGAAACAAGAGGCAAGGCCTGCGGATTGTGGAACAGAACCCTGCTGTTTCCACTGCCAAACCGTAAGCCTAGAGGAAATCTGATTGCCAAACTCATACAGCTGGAAAAGCACAACACTTAAGGTGTAGAGGATTTAAACTGAAACACTGGCAGCCGGCTTGGAGGAGGAGAGAGGGAGGGGTGGAGGGAGGAGAGGGAGAGAGAAAGAAAGAGAGAGTCAGAAAGGATGTGAGCTGGTATCAGTCTGTTAACATCACTTAACACCTAGTGGAAATTAGCCTAAATCAAATGTGCCTTCCAACTTACTTGCTGCTGATTATGTCAGATGTCATCAAGTGCATGCAAACACAATAATGATGTCATATTAATTATAGCTGGGGTTCTGAATCTGAAGCCTTTTAATTCCACACAGCTGGGTTTCATCCTCATTCGACATGGTAGATAATGAAAGGGTGTTTGAATACATTATGCCTAAAACACAGGATTTCCTCATTTTCAGGGCAGCTCTGCAAACAGGCTTTTATCAAAAGGACATGCTTGCTCAGATTTTCTGCTGACAATATGTCATATTGTTAGTAACAGTCCTGTCAGATTGGATTGTTTGCTCCAAAAATTATGGAAAAAGTTGATGCATATAGTATTTTCAAGCCATTCATTGCCAGGATTCCAAGAGAGTATGACTGACCTTGCTCTTTCTGTGTGGGTGGATATTTTCTGTAAATTTACTTTGTGGTAACGGCTGCTGTAAAAAGAATTATATAAATAAATCTTGTTTGATTAAACAGGGGAGAAAAGAAGATGCCATCATAGAACTGACTTATTGTTACAGTGCTAAGTGATGAAAACTAAACGCCTCCACAGAAAACTAAAGACAGTTAAGATAAGTTAAGGGAACAGGTAATTCCAGTGCAGTGAGAAATAAACACCAGTGCTGTGAATACAAAACGGATGGTTGAAACAATCAACATGATCTGAAGCCTTTCTATTCATTTGGAACTCATTTGTGTCCAAAGCAAATGTTTCAAAATACACATTCTGTGCGTCATTAGATACTAGATTTAGCTCTCTCAAATCATAATTACTTTTGTCTATGTTGCATCTGTATACAATAATATTAATTACAAGTGTCTTATTCTTGTGTATAACTGATGAAGTGCTTATCAGTTGAAAATTATAGCTTAAAATGGAGAAATTGTTTGAGGGAGATAGAGAGAGAGGGAGAGATAGAGAGAGACAGAGACACTGACTTTCCAGCACAATTTATTCTGTTTTCTTGAATTTTTTCAATGATTTGGAATGAGCACCACTAGTGCAGACTTTCTGGTGCTATCTGCAGCAGCTAAGGAATAACAAGAACATTTACAGTGTTACATATTTTAACAGCAACACTTTATTAGGAGCAACTTTAGCTTGAATTGCTTTACATACACACACAGCCAATTTACAAACAAAATGCAATATTACTTTTATAGCTCTACACAGACCTACTGTTATTTCTCTTGCTGTATAGTTGGTGGTCTAATTATTTGCAAATCACGTGGGTCATAGGTACAAATATGCACTAATAATTCCTTAAGGGCACTTCCGTTGAGTTCAAAGAAAGCAGTCGCTGGTAACCCTTGACTGAACCAACAATGTTTGAAATGACACATGTTGGGGTTATAATGGAGGTGGGCCCTCAAAGGATGTTGGTCGGATTACACAGCCTTTGGAGCAGATAATGATGTCCATGTGTGTTTGGATAGGCTTTCTACAGCAGGGTGGGGCAGAAAGCAGGGACAGAGGGGAAGTGTTCACCACAAGAATGCAGAGAAAAGCATGGGATGGAATTAGGGGCTGCTGTGTATGTTACAGAGAGAGGGAGATAAACAGACCGGAAGAAAGAGAGAGAGAGAGAGAGAGAGAGAGAGAGAGAGAGAGAGAGACTGATCACCTAAAGTCCAAAAAGCATCTCTCTTTTCAAATCTTCCACAAAATGAAAGCAGGGGGTCAAAAGAGTGAAAGTGGGTGAACAGAGCTAATTTAGCAGCAAAGCACCACATACACACCTAACACCTTTCTTTCTCTTCCGCTGAGCTGGGAGGGCAGTGCTCAGTACAGGTTTACACTTTAAAGTCAGTGTGCCCTATTATATCTCACCACAGTAAAGACACTGACAGATAGCTTTAGAACAGAAAATTATAGAGCAACGCTTTATGATTACCAGTTTCTGCTATGCTGAACTGTTCACATAAACATATGCAGAGCAGTTAAACATGGCCAGGCTCTGTGAAGCAAACCAGGGGAACCTGCTGTAGCATCGTGTTAATGGCCTGTCACACCTGGTAGTAGTAGCAGAGTCAGAATGAAGGCAGTGCTTGACTGATAACATACTTACACACTCTATCTTCTGCAAGAGCTGCCACTTGTGTCAAAAAGCTACAATAAAGTGTCAATCAAGCAGTTTTCATTCTAGAGGGCACCAAGTGAAATGGAGACAATTACGTGAACCAGATGCTTTTACATATTTCATGCACCATTTGTTTACAGAAGAACTGCTGATCATAATTGAAAAGTGTGGGGAAATTAAAGATTTAACATAATGTTAAATGTTAAAGAAATGCAATATTCAGTTTTATGTGGGCCTTCCACTTGCTGCTCATCTCTCTTCATCTATTTGTCTTCCCTCATGGGAAAACTTGAGCAGCTGTCTGCATCTTAAGAATGATCCTCAAGCAGCGAGTTCTGCTTTAATCAAACAGAGTACAATAGCAACCTCAGTAGAGATGGCATGAAAAAGAAAAACATTTTTGCCCACAAACCCTCTTTGGTGACTGCTTTAGCTGTTCTGGCCCAATTTATTTAGCATGTAGTATTTAGACAGGGATTTGTTTAGACAGAGACATCAGCATGCACTGCTCTCATGACGTCTAAAGGAGGTACTACAAAACAATGGTGTACAAAGCAAAAATTTGTGGCAGGGTCAGCAGTAGGTGAAGCATGGAGGAGAGGGGAAAATAAGACTGAAAAAACAAAACAGAATGCAATTATATTCATTTAAGCCCTATATTCAGTTGACAACAGTACAATGAAATTGTAGAAACAGAAATGTTATTGTTTTTTGAAAAATATATGCTCAGATTGAATTTGATGCCAGCAATGTGTTTCACAAAAGCTGGGATAGAAGGGCAACAAAATATTGATAAGTCTAATCCTAAAAAACATCTCACAACTCCATCCATTCATCCATCCATCCTCAACTGCCTTTTCTGGGCCTGAGCCAATTTAAGGTAGACTGAGGCAAGGTGGAAAAGTGTCCTGTAGTCCGACAAATTACAATTTTAAATTTCTTTTTGGAAATCATGGATGCCACATCTCCCAGGCTAAAGAGCAGAGGGACCATCAGGCTTATTAGTGCACAGTTCAAAAACCATTTGTATAAATACACATCTTTGAAGGCACTATTAATACAGAATGATATGTACAGGTTTTAGAGCAATGTATGCTAACATTCTGACCGTTTTTTTCAGGGAAAGCTTTGCTTATTGCAGCAAGAAAATGTCAAATCACATTTTGCACTACAAAAGCATCGCTCCATAATAAAAGAGTAAAGGTGCAAAACTGGCCTGTGTGCAGTCTAGACCTGTCACCTATTAAAAGCATAGTGTTCATTATGAAATTAAAAATATAAGTCCTGAAGAGCAGTTGAAATTCTATTTCAAGCAAGAATGTGAAAACATTTGATTTTCAAAACTACCGCAATTAGGCTCCTCAGTTCCCAAATACTTACAGAGTGCTGTTAAAAGAAGACGTGTTGGAAACACAACATTTGATATGTTGCCTTTGTACTGTTTTCAAGAAAATGTAGGGTTTAAATAATTTGCACTAAATAAGTTGTCCCAACTTTTTTGGCAATGGGATTGTAAGTATAATAGCAAACCATAACAATTTAGGGGAAGTGCCATAAAATAGACATAATGATGCTAAAAGTAATAACACAAACAGCAGTTTGAATAGAATTTTCTGAATTTAACAGGTAACATGCCAGGATCCAGAATATAAGTCGGCTGCCCTGTCTTCCAGATCTCCTCTGCACTGGGGTGAAAAAGAGCAAAAGAGTGCAAGAGAGGGGGTGGAGGAGGAATAAAACTAAATGGAGGAAAATTCCCCTCCCAAGTGTGTGACAGAACAACAGCACCCCCCTCTGTGAGCAAGCAGCCTGATGCTGTTTTCACTGAGGCCCCAAGAGTACAAACCCAACCGGGGAAACATTTCCCCACAGCTTACTAACAACTACACAAACACAAGTGTAGAAAACTGTAAACATATAAATTCCTTTGTCATAGCAATATTTTTCATTTAAACAAATCGTCTGTTGTGAGTAATTATGAAAATGTTGGCCTCAGTAATAGATAGCTTCATGTAGCCTATCATCAAGACACACTGGCGAAAAACTACTACAGTTTTACAGTAACTATAAGGGCCACTTTACAGATTCAGACACAGTCTTAGTTTGCATCCAGTAAACATTAATCTTAATCTAAGTCTTAATTTAGTGATTTTACATTTAAGACCCTTTTGGTACAGAGCTGAGCTTAGTATACATGTAGGACACTAGTGCTGAAAGTAGTCTAGCTTGATGCAGACTGCCTATGCATTCAGCTATGAATGCATGAATATATTTTTCTATAATTACTATTCTGAGACCTGTGCTGTAAGGTCTTCTATAATGGTCAAGGTCAGGCTTTGGGTCAGGGCAGCTGCTCTTAGATTGGTGCCCAAAAGTTTTTACCCACAGTTCTATGCTGCAGGGCTTCTCTTCACTTTAATGACCCACAGAGGGAGGAAATGAGCGAGAGAGAACGAGAGCAAAAAGAGGGCAGGCTCCTGGCAGACCTCTAGAGAAAGAGGACTGGCTTGTTTAGTCCAGCATAGCTCCCTTAATCACAGAGCAACCAAAATCTGTATCCAGGACAGATAGAAGTGCAGTTAATTTAGCCTACATCATCAAATATGAACTTTGAAATGTACTGTTTTAAATGTAACTTATAACAGTCTTCTTTTACGACATAGACTGAACTCTACACTGCAAAAGAGAAAATAGTGTAAGAAGAGAGTTTGCATTTTCATATTTCTATCAAAACACATACAAAGAAACAAATATGTACAATTATTTATATTTCTTTATTTAGTCACTCAACAACAAGCATAGGTCACATGCACTACACAAAAAGGAATGCATTAAGAGAAAAAGCTTCATGGCTTCCTACAAACCATCATGTAACATGAAAAACAAATATGGTGGTAAAGGCCTTTGCTGTTGTTCTGAGATCAGTGACCTTTCATCCGATGTGTTTTGGTGCCATTTTGAAAAGGGCAATCATGACAAGACAGCCTTACAATGGGCATAACTGAAACGGAAGAATCTACCACAAGCATAGACACCCTCCGATCAGTTCTCTCACACAGGTAGTTGAAAAGGACAAGGATACTGCGTTCAGGGCATAGGTTAACATGCATAGTTAATACTGAAATATCGATCAGCTCCAACTAAAAAACAAATGTCCCTTTGGTTGATTTTCAGTGAAAATAAATCTGTTCCAGAACTGAGTAATCAGCCTATAATCACAAAAGTACATTATTTTTGTACAAAGCAATACCAATCATTTCCAGAACATTTGGTGATAGGAATTACTGATAATACCTGTCTGAGATGAAGCACAGCAAAAAATATGTGGTTGCTAAAAGGTAAGAACAGTACAGGAAGAGAAAGAAAAACAGAGAAAAACAGAAACACACAGTGCTTGACTGAAAGATAAGGGGCCAAGTTCATGTGTGTCCAGGGAGCAATTACATACAAGTTAGAGGCAACACGATTTCCCAGAGCAGTGTGGAGAGGATTAGTCTTCCTGACAGCATTGCTGAGATGGGGGGAATGACCGAACAGGAGCTAGGAAAACAGCATAACCCTAACTACTACTCCAGTGTGTCTACCCAATCACATAGGCTACGGCCAAAAGGGGTCATGGTTTGGACATAACAGCATTGCTGAAGGCTACAGCTTTCATCAATATCTCAGCAGAGATTACAATGACAACCATGACAGCTACTGATGTCCCTTCCCATGGTTGGATAATGTATCACATGTATCTCACACACTGTGTGACAGCCTTCAATTAGACCGATTATGGAGCAGTAGTGATCAATGTGAAATCTGCCATGAAGGACAAGATACAGAAATGATATGGCTGCCTTTGGTCAAGGTCTAGTAGGATAACCCTGGATCTTGTGTGTTAGTGAAAATTTAAATGTTATTGATATACAAATTCAATGCATTTCAAATGAATTATAAAACATAGCATGCTTCTTGTAGGTTTTCCCTCAGTGTCTTATTAAAATTGTTCAGCCATTTCCTCAAAATGCCATATCAAGGAGAATGAGAACCTCATTAGCAAACAAAATCCCCAAAAAAGATGAAGTACACTAATCACCAACACTACAAAGGTGTCTATTTTAGGAAAGTGTTTTGAGAATTATTTAAGCAGGCCCAAGAACACAGACAAAGTGGTAGCTCAAACGAGAAAATGTTAAACCTGTCGCAAAACTACACAAAGCAACCTTGTTAGCAACAGAGCTGATCTCCTCCCAAGTTGCTGAATTAGCTGTGGGTGAAACGGAAGCAGAGCTATTAATCTTGTGCAGAATTAATAATTTCCGATGTGTAATTTGCATGGCACAGCCTGTCTGCAGTTTAATGGAACACTGGGAGGGGAATTAGAACAGACAAGCTTATATTAATGCCTCTAGTACTCATCCCAGAGGTAAAAGGACTGGCTGGGGGAGTGATGTCGCCTTTAAAACAAACAAAGAGACACACTGGTATGAAGGCAAAATCTTTAGCAGAGCAATCGCTTAGCAGTACCATTCAGCTTCCAAAAAAAGCTTCATTGTGAAACCAGCCTGTCTCCAAATCTTTCTTTAGTGGCATTATTGAATTCTTATCCTCAATGTGCTCTCAGGATGGACAGAGAAAAGCTGCTCTTTGTCATCAATATTGACAAGAAAGTAATTATACAGTGAATTTATTAAGAAACCCAATTCAGCATTTGCGGGTACAGCTTAGTTTGGCATGTCAGGTTAATCAACAAGTGGATGTGGTTGATGAAGTAAACCACTTTGAAAAGAAGCCACAGAAACTGTTTGGTAACAATTGAATTCTTTGTAGAAGTTCTATAGTGAGTCTGTACTGATAAACTCTAAAATGCTATTTGCCTTTCCAAATTCCATATCCTTTCCATCTTCCTCAAGCTTGTGGTCTAAAGGTTCCTCTGCTCCTCTTCTCTCTCTGCACCACACTAAGCCTCCTTGACCCAGACTGGCCCTGTCTCTAAAGCTTAGGAGCCTTCATCATGTTATTAGGCCTGTGCCACTCAGCAGTGCTCTGTCATGTCATTCCTGAATCCCAGGCTGAGAAAAGAAAACATCTGCTCATTATTAAGTTCAGACACATTCCTACAATACAGTGCATGATTCTGAATAATCCTGACAATTCGGAACATCATTCCGTTACAGCTTATATATGGTAATACACTGAGCTCACCTGTCATGCCAGAATACCCACACTATGATCTCAACACCAAAATACTCCAAACTGAGAAGAGCAGCTGAGATCAAAGGGTTCTCTTTGGTCTCATTTACTTTAGTAGAAAAGCTGTGAGTGATGGAGGCAGAGAGAGATAAATAGGCAGACCGAGACACAGAGAGATCACAAAGGGTAAGTAACTCTATCCTCCTCTCACCAAATGTGCCATAGCACGATGAGAAACTGCAGCACGGTACAAGACAGTTCCTAATGCTTCACTCTAATGAGAGATAAAAGAAATGTTTGTCTCCTGTGATTGAAGTACAGTTCTTCTAATTATAACAGAGACGTTTCATGAGCGCAGTCGAGCACCTCATTTCCATTTTTACACTGATGGGAGTGAGAGACAGCGAGTCACGTTGAATTAGTGGAGGAGACTGACACCATGGGCTGCAGTAATGGATTTCAGGGTGGCTGTGACAGGCTGCTGCTCATTACTGATTAACTGAAAATGCAGCAAGCAATCACACGTCACCTCCAAATATCACTCCTTTGGAGATATGTTGCCTTCGACATTCCACTTGTGTCACTCAAGTAATCCATTATTATTGGAAAATAATTTTTGTTTCAGTTAGTTTCATTAGTTAATGCAGAGCATTATTGTGTAAACTAAGTGAATGAGAGATATATTGCTCAAATATAAAACCCACACAGAAGCCAACCTACCATGGGCACAAATGTATGTCCGAAGTTGTTAGCAGATTGCCTGTGCCTACAGGAGTAGAATTTAACAATACCCTGTCAACTTTCTAGAGAATTTCTTAAAACTTAAAACCTCTAACCAAGTTGGGGTAACTCTCAAGAGGCCCTAAAGTAATTCACATTCCCTGACCACTCTTTCCATTCAGAAATCTCTACTCATGTTTATCTCACATTGATCAAGGTAATTAGAGCCAGTTGTTATCAAGCTGATTAATTCAACTCCTCTGCTATTTTTCAATTTAGCCTGTATTTATGGTAATTCCATCAATTTAATGTAGCTCAAAACAAGTAACTGAAATGTGTTGAACAAAAACAGAAGCAGAGGAAGAAATCAATGCCAGTCAACAATGAGCTATATTTTAAATGGACCTTACGAGGGTTATCAAACCAGAAATCATTGCATCTGCACATTGAACATTTTAAAATCTAATTCTAAATGCATGGGTACAGATATTTCAAAGTGAAATTGATCAAATTGTTTAAGTGGATGTTGTTCAAAATGTCCCAGAAACATGAGCACAGCAGCACAGCAACTCACTGAATGCTCTGAATATTATAATGCCACACAACAACCCCACCAAAGCCATCCTGGACAAAGTCTCTGTGGCATGTGAAGTCCCAGCCTGTCCATCATACTGGCCAAAACAAGTGCTACAGGGTTCCCACTCCTCAGCATTGGGAGCCCTCAGTCCTTGGACTCTGGCAAGCAGCCGAACACCATCGAGGGTGTCCTTTCAATTGGTGTGCCAGAGTTGAAAGACTAAGCAGGGCATGCAACTGCTGTGACGGCCCCTTCTTTGCTATGCACTTGTCACAGCAACACACATTCCACACCGCATCCTCCTCTTATGCACAGCAATACTCCTTATCCACTGTGTCACTGATGCTGACGAGGGTGCTGTTTGTGTATGCCGCCCTTGGCAATCCATCCACCGGAACTCATCTGCGTGTTCAGCTTCTTCAGCCTTGGTGGCTTCCCCCTCTAAAAGCCATGGTGCCCTCATCCTGACAGCTTTCTGCCCTTGGAGATCCACCAACTGACCCTGAGGCTACGTGAGCAGCTCTTCCAGAACTGCCAGTTCCCCTACAGGATGAGTTCTGCCCTCTCTGCCTCAGCAGTGGATGCTTGAAGGCTGGCCAGTGCAGTGAGCTGCATGCGCCATCTCAGCTCCTTCAGCAGCAGCATATAGGAAGTGTTCCAGCATCAGCTGTTCCTGTGCATCCTTCTTTAATGCCACATACACCTTTTTCACCATTGTGCTCAGCTCTGCCAGCCACACATTTACCTGCACTTCCTTCAGCCTCTGCCTCTTCATGAGCAGCTGGCTGGCCAACCACACTTGCCCAAAGCATCACAGAAGGACTGTGGTCATGCTGCTAGGTCATTATACCATTCTGGCACCAGATTCACAAACACCTGTAGTGATTTCCTCTCCAGTGCCCAACACAGCAGTGTCGCAGTGATGGCTGCCGTCCAGCAGTAATGCCAGGCGACCATTTGCAGCGGCAGAGTACAACTCCCAGCTGCTTTTAGGATATGTGCCATCTCTCACCTGCCAGGTTCCAGCTGGGCTCCATTGACTAGACCCCTGTGCTATTTCCCCAGCCAGCTGCCTTACTCTTTGCTGGCAGGACTCCTCCAGGAAGGGGGCAGGCACAGCACTCAGTACCCCTTTCCTCTGGGCTTGGTCTTCTCTGTCTGCCTTCAAATTCATTGATATGATGCCCAACTTCCACCTTGGTCCCACTTCTGACACCAATGTAGCACCCGTGCAGAAGAAGATGTGGAAACATTGTGCATACGGCCAAATTTTATTTCAAACAGGTAGCAAAAATGCCCAGGCCAGTGGTACCCCAACACAAAATCACAGAGGGAGTAATAAAAGAGAACAGGACATATGAGGAGGGGAGGTACTTCTGATTACTAGTTACATATTGACCCTCCTCAGACACGATTAGTCTAATTAAACACCTGTATATTCCACTAGCTCCGGGTCTACGTCTTCTATTTTTTTGTAGATCTTTTTACTCACTCTCTTTCTTTTCTGGATATTGAGGCAGGGTCTAAAGCAGTTACACAACTTTTCTTTACAACTTTTTATACTTTTATTGACTTGTCAATGGATAATCGCAGACCACTCAACTGAAAGACTGTAAGAGTCAGCCAATAATACACGTGCATCAATCTGAATATTAATTCACAATACACATTTTATTTTAAGTCATTATTTAAAAAAAGGCATTAAGAACAAAGAACCTTTAATATTATAAATACTATTAATAACTGTGTGAGATTCAGGCTACCATACTGAGGCTAATTAATATAGCACAGGCCCAAAAAATAAGTGTGGCCAAGGAAGTGCCCAAACCCACGGAGCCCTTCCACAAAAATTACAGTTAACAACTGTAAAATCTAAAACCTAAACCCCAACACAGCATCCTTAATAAAAAAACTTTAATTCATAAAATAGCTACAGGTGACTCATACACTGTTAGAAATAAAAGTACCATACAGGTACATGATTCATTTATTAAGGTACAAACAATATAAGTGTACCTTCAAAGCACAATAAACATACACTAATAAAAGGCGGGTGGAAATTAACACATACCTAATAAATATGCAGGCAGCATTGAACCAGCACCAGTCAGGTCACCTTTGATGCCAATGCACACCAGTCTACACAAAAATAACCGAATAGGTTCAACAGTAGCTAAGGAACTATTACCAGACAGGCCATGCTTCACAACAGCCGTTAGCCAGCATGAACAGTAGTAGTAACCTAGCAATCTACCGTTAAGTCTGCTACATGCACTTCTTTGGTTCTCACCTGGTTGGCTACTCCTGCCGATGCACATGCACTAAAAACAATCAAAGGTAGTCTTAAATGTAACTGCAGACTCCTGGCTTTCATGACCAGCTTACTCCTAACAATTATAGACCATGTATAAACTTAACAGATTAAGTTCTTCCTTTTAGATCCTAATGTCAGTGCATACTAATCAATGCACAATTGATCATGACTATATCATGACCTATGGGGTTCAGGCCTGTGTAACACAGAGGCCTCAGCTCATTTTTGTGTGTCCATATGCTTAGTTGTGACTCATAGTGACAACGTTATCCGATCGGCAATGATCTAACACTTATCTGTTGTTTAGGCTCCATGTATCCGGACGTCATAAACGTCCTTGGGGGCCCATGTCCACCTATAACTCTATTTCATCCAATGCTCTCTCTCTATTGTCTTGTCACATGATCATGCAATGGTCATGCCATTTGTGTGTATATAAACTCTGCTATTCTATTAATAAATAGGAAAAACCTACAGTACAGACCTAGTCTCTATGGTCATTTGAGATTCCCCCAGCCGGCTGGACTCTCAGAAGGACTGAGGGCTTCTGGTTAAGTTCACAGCTTTGGTATTGTCGAATCATAGAATCTAAAACCATCATCAAACGGTTCCACACTTTCCAATTACACCTGGTTCAGCAGCAAAAAATCTTGGCGTCATAATTGATTCAGATTTATCATTCAATCAACACATAGGCAGCATCACTAGGACAGCTTTTCTGCAGCTTCGCAACATTGCCAAGATAAGAAATGCCCTATCCCTGCGTGATGCAGAAACACTAGTACATGCCTTTATTACTTCCAGGCTAGACTACTGCAACGCACTACTGTCAGGATGTACGAGCAGGAATTTAAGCAAACTTCAACTAGTTCAAAACGCTGCAGCCAGGGTCCTCACTAAAACTAGAAAATTTGATCATATCAGTCCAGTGCTATCATCACTTCATTGGCTGCCTGTTAAATTCTGTATTGATTATAAAATTCTTTTTATTGATATATAAAGCCCTACATGGGCTCGCTCCTGAGTACTTTACAAGACCTTATTTCCCATTATGAGCCATCATGACTACTCAGATCCCAGAGTGCTTGCTTATTTATAGTTCCCAGAATTCATAAGGCTGCAGCTGGTGGAAGAGCTTTTTCTTATAAAGCCCCCAAACTCTGGAATGATCTTCCAGAAAATGTTTGGGACTCAGACACAGTCTCAATCTTTAAAGTTAGGCTGAAAACTCACTTGTTCAGTTTAGCTTTTGGTAGTTAATGTTCCCCCTTAAATAAAGGCAGCAGATCCAGGGGTCCATGGACACAGGGAATTATAGTAAACTGAGACGCTAGTGCTGTCGTCCCGCTGCTCGCACGCGGTCACTCAGGTTTGTGGACGGTGAAGCGGAGGGATGCCAAACTGTTTCAGAGTGCTGCCGTGTCTGTGTCCTTCTGGTTCTCTCCTTTTAGCTAAGCTGTCATAGTCAGATCTGCCGGAGTCATTAGCCACACTCTGTAAATGTTTACATCCCCTGTTTTACGTACAAACAGACAGAATAGAATTTTTTTGTCCCTGCCGGACCTTGAAGGACGACTGACTGTTGAGCCCTCCTGCTACCCATTTCAGACCAGCTGCCCACGCCCTAGCTACCACCACCTGCCTTGGACTAGCTGCCCACCCTACACTGATGTTCTCATAGACTCCTAGCTATTCCTGCTACCAATACTACTGCTATTAATATTAGTAGTATAATCACTTGTAGGTAGTTTGACCAGAGGAGGATGGGTCCCCCCTGGTGATCCTGGTTCCTCCCAAGGTTTCTTCCTCAGTTCTGAGGGACTTTTTTCTTTGCCACTGTTGCCCCTGGCTTACCCGCCAGGGGGTCTTTACATTTTTTACATTCTTGTTAAAACTTTGTCTTTTCTGGAATTCTGTGAAGCTGCTTTGTGACAACATCCATTGTAAAAAGCGCTATACAAATAAATGTGATTTTATTTGATTCCAACAGCAACAGCAATATGCCAAACAATTCCCACCGGCCCTTTGTTTGACCAAAGTGGAAGTAGACTCACCTGGGTGTGCTCCCCTTTATCATCCCCTGGGAATCAATACGCTCCCTACCTGCGTTCCACCTACCCCACAGTGGGTGTGTCAATGAACTGATCTTAAAATAAAAGCATTCATATTGATATTAACATTAATCAATATTAGGTATTCAGCCATACCACAAACAGATGGTGCTCACATCACGGTTAAAGA
This sequence comes from Pygocentrus nattereri, assembly GCF_015220715.1. NCBI lineage: Eukaryota > Metazoa > Chordata > Actinopteri > Characiformes > Serrasalmidae > Pygocentrus > Pygocentrus nattereri. The sequence continues at coordinate 12,797,833 of NC_051228.1, read as the reverse complement.
AATAACCTGTAAGCCAGATATTGAACTGTGTGTTGTAGCTATGTGTCCGTATTATCTCCCACGTGAGTCCTCTCGCGCCATTCTGTGTACTGTGAACTTCTGCTAACGTGGTCGACACGTGTGATGTCATCCACTCGACCATTGCGAGGGTGCAAAATCACAGCCCCAGTGCATTCATTGCAGTGTCTGGAGACTTCAACCATGTTACCCTCTCATCATGTCTGCCCACTTTCAGCCAGTTTGTGGACTGCAAGACAAGAGAGAGAACAAGACCTGCTGTATGCCAATGTCAAGGAAGCCTATAAATCCCTAGCTCTCCCTCCACTGGGCCGTTCAGATCATAACCTGGTTCATCTCAACTCATGGTATAAACCCCTGGTTCAGAGACAGACAGTGACCACAAGTGGTGACCTGGGGCTGTCTGGAGGCTACACAATGGGATGTCCTGTGTGAATCATATAGTGAGGACATTGATGCAGTAACATCATGCATCACTGACTACATCAATTTCTGTGTGGACTCTGTTGTACCCTCCAGGACTGTCCAATGCTTTCCAAACAACAAACCTTGGGTCACCAGTGAATTAAAGTCCCTGTTGTACCAGAAGAAAGGAACATTCATGGCAGGAACTGAAGAGGGTACAAAAGGTGCTTAAAACCTCAATTAAGAAGGCCAAAGAGAAGTACAAGTCCAAGCTGGAAAACAAACTAGAGCTGAATAACATGCGTGATGTCTGGTTAGGCCTAAAAGACATCACTGGCTTCAACCAATGCTGCCCTATTCCAGCAGAGGGAAAGTGTAAATGGGCAAATGAGTTGAACCAGTTCTTTGTGGGGTTTGACGATGGCTCCTCTTCTGCTCCATTGTGTCTGTCTCCTATGCAGATTAAAACTCCTACACAACTACACCATGAGCCATCTACTGCCTCACCTTCCTCCACCACAGCCATTCACACCTGTGACCATCAGTAACCAGCCTCTGCAATGGACACCTCTCACCCTCTCCCCAAAACTGGAATGTGCAGTGATGTTATATTCTCTGCTAATCAGGTGAAGGTTGAACTGAAAAAACTCAAGTAGAGCAAAGCAGTGGGACCTGATGGAAATGAACCCAGGTTGCTGAAACTGTGTACAGAGTAGCTGTATGGAATTGTTCAGCACATCTTCAATCTGAGCTGCAGCCTGAAGAGAGTCCCAGTTATGTGGAAGACATCTTGTGTGGTTCCTGCCCCCAAGAAAAGGCAACGAACTTTATGACTATCGACCAGTTGCACTGACATCCCACTTAATGAAGACACTTGAAAGGCTGATGCTAGCTCATCTGAGACCTCTGGTCAAAACAGCTCTTGACCCTCTGAAGTTTGCATACCAGGATGGCATTAGAGTGGATGATGCAGTTATCTACCTGCTGGACAGAATGCACTCTCACCTGGACACATCAGGCAGCACTGTGAGGATCGTGTTCTTTGATTTCTCCAGTGCATTCAACACAATAGAGCCTGTACTGCTAGGGTAGAAACTATGGCTGATGCAGGTGGATGAATCCTTCATCTCATGGACAATGAACTATCTGACTAGACAACCTCAGTATGCGTGACTGCAGGACTGTGTCTCAGACAAGGCTATGTGCAGTGTTGGGGCACCCCAGGGGACTGTTTTAGCTCCATTCCTGTTCAACCTGTACACCTATGACTTCAGGTACAACACAGAGTTATTTATCTGCATATATTCTCGGATGGCACGGCCATTGTGGGGAGCACAAAGAATGGACCGGAGGAGGAACAAAAGAATACAAGAAGCTGGTGAAGGACTTTGTGAACTGGTGTAAGCTGAACCAGCTGCAGCTAAACATCAGTAAGACTAAGGAGATGGTGCTGGACTCTCTCAAAGTCCAAACCTTTCTTGTCAGCAGTCACGATTGATGCTATAAACGTGAAGGTGGTTGGGACATACAAATATCTGGGTGTGCACTTGGTCAACAAGCTGGACTGGAGCTGTAACACTTTTGCGGTGTACAAGAGAGGCCAAAGCCGTCTCTTCTTCCTGAGGAGGCAGAGGTCTTTTGGTGTGTGCACTAAGCTCCTATGGACATTCTACCAGTCTGTTGTAGTGAGTGCTCTATTTTATGCTGTTGTGTGCTGGGGCAGCAGCATTAAAAAAAAGTGCTCTGAACAAAACCAACAAACTTAATAGGAAGGCTGGCTCTGTTGTAGGAGTCAAGCTGGACTCTTTGAAGGTTGTAGCAGAACAGAGGACACTCAACAAGCTGCTAGCCATCTTGGACAACACCTCACACCCTTTGCATGCTACACTGGATGAATGGAGAAGCACATTCAGTGGTCAACTGTTAAAGCTGTGCTGTCTTAAAGAGCACCATGTGAGATCTTTCTTACCTACTGCTATAAGGCTCTACAAAAATTCCCCTTACTGCAGAGAAGGGAGTGATCTTCTGCTGTCTGAACTGTGCTGAACCACTTCACTGTATCTCCTCTTTGATTAATACACACTGTGCAATATATCACAACTATTACTTTGATGACACTTTTCACTATGCGCTTTACACTTTAAAGTCAGTCATGTCTTTAATATGTGCTGTTCGACTACCTCATACCACTCAGGGCCTGCTGTCTGTAAATACAGCGAATCTGTCTCATATCCCATGTGAATATGTAAATAAATATACTTTTATACTTTATTTTATTTCTCTTGTACTTTAACTGATGTCTAGATTTATTTCTATATTGTATTTTTCTGCATAGTTTATGTAAGCTTATGTGTAATTATATGTCTTGCTACTGAAACACTGCAATTTCCCTCTGGGATCAATAAAGATCTATGTATCTGTCTGTCTGTCTGTCTGTCTATCTATACAACTACTCTAAACAACACATTACAGCAACAATAATTTGTCCTTTTTAACCTGCATGCTCCAAAAGCCACCAAAAATGCCCCTTAAGCTCCCCACGCCAGTGCAGCCCCAGATGCCACAATATTTTATCATACATCTGAAAGAGTATTTAATATGAGTTAAAATACTGCCACAAATTCATACAGACTGTGTAACTGGTAAAGGCAGTATTGTTGTATGGCTGCCTCAAGCACAGAGGTTAAAATGAAGGGCTGTGCTACATCCCTCCAGTTTGCTAGCAGCAGCCTCAAGGCTGCAACTAAGAACATGCAAGTGCTTCTGTCAGTAGCTTAGCTGAATGTGGATAAGCTAAAGAACAATGCCCATGTAGAGAGCAGAGGCGTGTTGGGGCACTGAACAGTGCTGCACAAGCCATTCCCTTCTCATCTCAGCTGGAGAGCCCAGAGCACTACTGAAAACATGTTGATCAAGACCCTCTGTAGAGCATTCTAGAATTCCAACACAAAGAGGAAGAGAATAGAATGGAATGGCATGCAGTGGAATAGAATGAAAATGGCCTTTCAGTCCAGGGAAGCACTGGCATGGAGAGAATGATACTATTATGCTGTCTGCTCCTCTGAATAGGGTCACTTATATTGACCCTCAGCACCTGAAGTCATTTCAGCCAACCTAATGACAAAACCTCATCTCCAAGCACATCACCTGTTCATTCTGTTCCCTTTCATGAATTTTAGTAGAAAAAAGATGAGAAAGATCATCCATTTCATTCTTGTGTTGATCGTGATTTTCTTCATATCATCAGAGATAGGCATCCTGAGGGCTGCTCTTCCCTATTCTAGCAGTGCCTCATCAGAAAAAAACATCATTATCGCTATTTTCAAAACCTATTGATGTCTCTCTTTGCTTCGATGGCATTGTGTAGTGGCAAAACTACACAAATAATTTTTTTCCTCCAGCACTGAAGTGAGCACTCATTACCCAACGACACAATAACAGCACATTTTTGAGACAGGCCGCAGCGGTGTGGAGCGGAATCTCATCATGTCACCATCTCTGCACGTCAGCATTAATGTAATTTCCACTTTTCATAAAGCCGTTGATTTCCTTTATTTACGCTCAGTCATCTCCTCCCGCTGGCAGGCAGGAGAAGGCCTGGCATAATCACTGCTAATAAATTAAGCTCAATACAACTGCCACATTGCATTTGCACTCATTTGCCACTGATGTGGTTTGTGTTCCTTCTGGTTAAAAGAGAGATTGTGTGTGTGTGTGTGTGTGTGTGTGTGTGTGTGTGTGTGTGTGTGTGTGTGTGTGTGTGTGTGTGTGTGTGTGTGTGTGTGTGTGTGTGTCTTAGGGCTGGGGGTGGGAGGTGGACTGTAAAGGAACAGTTTGACTAGCTAATCGTTAGAATTAATGAATTCTATTTCAGCCCCTTACCCCTCCTCCTGGCCTCTTTCAAATCCACCCTTGATGAAAGAGAAATGAGACAGCCTTTTCTGCTTGCACTGACAGTAACTCGCCTTGACGTAGTGTTGGAAATGTTCCGCTGATGAACGCAGCTGTCACACGTCAATAGGAATCTCAGCGTGCCCCAGCACACACACACAAACATGTACACACAGTTGCTGAAAAATGCATGTAATAACCACAAATCATCTGTCAAAACCAGATGATTAGTGGTGGGAAGCTGAAAGGCTGGGAGCAAAGCACTGCTCTCTGCTAATCACGGCCTAAAACGTCACATTCACTCTCCGTTTCAGAACCTTAGATCTTCAGAGCCTAGCCTGCTGGAGCAGCTTAAATGCCTCACTTAAGCAGAACTGTAGAACACACTGTAGAAAAACAGTAGAAAAAACTCCAGAGGGTCTAGATGTCAGTAAAGATGTTGAGCATTTGACATAACTGCATTTATTGCCAAAGGTTGACAGAGAGAGGCAGTGTGTGCATTTTAACCTTGACAGGAAGCTTCAGCAAGAACATGAACATAAAACAGAGCTGATGGTGAGGCAGTTGAAAATGAAACAGACGGAAGGAAAAAGGAAAAATAAAACATAAGAAAGGCTGTAAATTAGACACAAACTTGCTTTGACAGGACTAATCAACATGCGGTCAACAGTTCGCTTTGGGCATTTGGATGGATTTTTCAGGCTCTCTTAGCAGGAAATGTAGAGCTGTAGAGGGTTTTCCTGGGTTAGCCTGGGCTGTAAATTATTCAGCATGTTTTTTTTCTTTGGCCCAGACTGAAATTTCTTTTCATCTACAAGGATGTCATGAGAAAAAGGTGAATGAACATCACTACACTAATTGATCTGCTCCTTAAGGGCAATAACAAAGCAAATACAATTTCCTGAATAGTTATAGAGTGATTACAGAGTTAATGAAATATCCTTATGTACAAACATATAGAGACAAACATAGATGCACTATACAAAGAAGCAAAGGGCTCTCTCACTCATAAACACACAAGAGCCCTTCTCTCTCCTGCAGAGGCCATTCTTTGATCCTGGACTGGTGCACTGGCAGACAGAGCACCATATATTATTCATCACAGTTGCAGCAAGTGAGAGAGGCACTTATGCAAAGGAAGAGAGCAATTCTGCCCTGGTAACCTGCCCACTCCTACAGTGCTGTCATTATGTGCTACCTGCCGGCCTCCACAGGCCAGCTAATGCCTGCCTCCACCTGCATCATCAAAGAATGACTCACGTTCAACACTAGACATTTCACACAAGCTCGGTAGCAGGGTACAGTTCAAGCGATATTTTATGCATTGTTTTTTTTTTGTCCTGTTTTTCACTACAATGAAATTCCTGGCAGTAAAAAAAGAACCGAGAGCTCATGCATATTTTCACATACATGCTTAAGCAAAAGCAAAAGGGTGAGATTTATTTTTTTTAATTATACAGTTTAAAAACCTATTCTAGATTCTAATATTACTCATATTAAGGCTGTAACAAAAATTTGATCAAACTCAATAACAGAGTTTAAAAGATATAAAATACAACTCACCTTTTCGATCAATCAGCAATGATTTGCTGAGAATTTGCATAGTACTAGACATTTTACAAATACCGCTACTAGTCTCTCTTATAGTAAGAACTAGAGTTGTTTTTGTGCCACATGCTGTTTTATATAAACTCACTGGCCACTTTATTAGATACACCAACCTTGTATCTATGTTCAGTGTCTATTTGATCAGGTCCACTAACCATATAAGTGCACTTTTTACATTTACAGACTGTAGACCATCAGTTTCACATTTTGTTGGGCCTTCTTTATTCCATGCATCAATGGCCAGGACTAAGCAGATACTTTTTGGGTGGTGAACCATTCTTAGCACAGCAGTGTGACTCATAATTAGTGAGTGTGTGTGTGATACACACAGACAGAAGTTTTGCAGTAGTGTTTAAACACCTCACTGTTACTGCTGGGCAGAGAATTGTCCAAAAATATTTAGCTAAAAGAGTCCTGGTGACCACTGATAAAGGACTAGAGAATGACTACTGATGATTTATTGTCTCCAACTTCACATCTACGAGGTGAATGAACAAGATAAGTCATTCTTGAGAGTGAACAAGTCAAGTCATTGTCATCCATCTATGTACAAGTACACAGTACACAAGTACACAAATTACGTTCCTCCAGGAACAACACGGTGCAACAAGGAACAAAAAGTACAAAATGCGAACGTGCAGACAAAAAAATAAAGCTAGACACAATGTAATAAATTAAACAGACCTTAGACACTGTAAACGCACAGTGCAGCACCAATACAGCTCACATTTCTGGATACGGGTAGTGAGAATAAGGTGCAGAGATATTTAACATGCTGTAATCCGTAAATCTCACAGTCAGATGACATACATAAACACAACAGTTACTGAGGTAGTAAAACAGTGTAAACACAGTGTTTGCAGCAATGTTCCAGATAGTGCAAGTAGAGCATCAAAAGAGGTGAGTGTGTAGAGATGATGGAGGGCGGGGGTGGTACTAGAACAGTCCTTGTGAGTTTAAAAACCTAGCAAGTATCTACAGTATTTCATAACTCTACACTGCTGTGTCTGATCCACTGTACCACGACATTATGTAGGTTTGAAATTCTAATCTAGAATATTCTATCCATCGATTTTCTAAGCCGCTTCTCCGTCAGGGTCGCAGGGGGGTGCCGGAGCCTATCCCAGCAGTCTTCAGGCGGAAGGCAGGATACACCCTGGACAGGTCGCCAGTCCATCGCAGGGCAGACAGACAGACATAGACAGTCACTCACACCTAGTGGCAATTTAGCACATCCAATTGGCCTGACTGCATGTCTTTGGACTGTGGGAGGAAACCGGAGAACCCGGAGGAAACCCACGCAGACACAGGGAGAACATGCAAACTCCACACAGAGAGGACCCTGGCCGCCCGGCCGGGGAATCGAACCCAGGCCCTCCTCACTGTGAGGCGACAGCGCTACCCACCACGCCACCGTGCCGCCTAGAATATTCTAATCTCTCCAATTTTCCAAACTGGATAAGAAACATTTTGAATAAAACATGTAAGCCTTAAATATTCTTCAATATTGCTGGTTAGTAGTAAATACATCTCTGTAGAATGAAAATAAATTTTCTGGATTCTTACATACTACAAAGCAAGTTAGTATGTCCCTCAGCTGACATGACAAACATGCAGCAGTTTTGTAGAAATGGCAATGTGTGCACTACACACACCTCAAGAGAGTTGTGTTAAGCAGCCGAAAAAAAATAAATAATGTAACAGAGCATGTTTGCTTCCTCATCAACATGACTTCCCTTTGATAGCTCTCTCTGGCAACAGGAGGCAGAGACAGAGACAGAGAGAGAGAGAGAGAGAGAGAGAGAGAGAGAGAGAGAGAGAACGGTAAAGTAGCCTACCCCAAATAGACAAGAAGTGAAGAACAGATCGCTGCTACTAGCTACAGGCCTGAATGAATTATGGCAGGATAGATGAATCAAGCCATAAAACCTTAATAGCTCTCTCTCTCTTTCTCTCTCCCTCTCGCCCACCCACCACTTATCATGTTCCCACTCCAGTCCTACACACACACACACACACACACACACACGCACCCACAAACCTCAGTCTGCCAACCACAAGCACAATGACATACGGCCTTTCTCAGTGGTGGACATATGATTGACACAATAAAAATTCAGAAGAGACAGGAACGCCATTGGCTGCCGCGAGCAGCGTGCTGTTCTAAAGCACTGAGGTAGTGAGACGCGGCAGGGAACCGTTTCCCTTCAGCAAAGGGGAAAGTTCTAGACCCAACTGACAGGAAAAGGCTTACTCACGGTCTCTCTGAAATTCTGCAGCCTCACTGACAAGTTCATTTAGAAGCTCTGCCTGATGACCGTTGACTTTAGCTTTTACAGGCCTGAAAGTTTAACTGCCTTTTGCAAATAGGCTAAACGTTTTACACCTCATGCCATTTTGGAAAAACGCAGCACCGCAGTTCTACAATTTTGACAGAATGGAACAGAGCGTGGTGGGAATGGAATAGAGAGGAGCGGTCCTACAAGTAATCGGCTGTCAAAAAGTAGTCCTTTCACGTTCAGAGCAGCTGCACCACTGCCTTGCTGTTATTTTGAAAGTGCCTACACGTAAAGTCTCTATTCAGTGGAGCTGGAACTTTGAAGTGGCAGCTGGCGCTGAGTGTTTCCTTTGCCAAGTCCGCCTGACGACGCGTCTCCCTCTCGCAAAGTCGCACCGCAGTCATTATCAATTCCCTCCTGAGAGAGAAACACACAGCCAGCACTTTGCTTTGCTTCAAGACACGCTGTATACAGGCAGACGGAGGAGACGTTTATTGAAGGCAAGATGAACAGACAGACATTCTGAACATAAACATTCCCCCAGAGGCAGTGAGAATCTTTACGCGGTACTGTCACGCTGGGTTATAGAACGAAAACATGACAGATAGTGAGGAAGTTGGGGGGGCACAGAGAGAAAGCAGCAGAGGAGAAAAGTGGGAGAGCAAAAGGGTTATGCTGTCTTGTAAAAACGAGTAGGAAGTCAAGGAGGGCCCGGGGACAAAAACTTGAAACGCACATGTGTTGCACACAACTAAAGCTGTGAGGAGACGTGAAACAGAGAGATCAGTTATGGATGGAAGTTCACCATGAAGAACTTCTGATACCCCCCCCCCCCCCCCCCCCCTCTCTCTGTGATCAGCTAGAAAATGTCCTGTTAAAGGCCTCTTCGTCCGCTCTTTGTAAAAACACAGTTCAAATAAATAAAGAAATAGCAAATGGAGAAACAGCAACCAGCAACTATAATAATTTACCCAGTCCAGCCAGTATTATTATTATTATTATTATTATTGGAAAGTCCCAGATTTTCAGGGACAACAACGGCGGTTATGAGTCAGTAAAACTGAGCAAGAGCACTGAAGAAATAAAAAAAACGAGTTATTTACAGACTTTGAGAAAGACACCTTCATTTCATTGTAGAAGGGGATTCTATAGATGGGTGGAATGGATTAGCCAGTTCTATGTGTTTGCTTTTGTATTTTAGGCTGCGAGTGATTAAATGGAGAGAGCCGAGAGACTTGGATTGTGTGTGTGTGTTCTCAGGACCGCAAAATCCCTAACCATTTCACAATTAAAGCCTGTATGTGCTTATGAAAATGAGCGGTGTTCATACACTGCAATATGGTTCATTGAGTTTCTGATAGTCGTCCCTCTGATCCAACGCAAACTCGCCCTGTGCCAAGACAAGCAGACCAGCAGCAGCAGTCTAACAGAGTTCAGCTTTCTCTCTTTATATAACCCGTTATGACAACGCACTGCCCACACACAGACACGTTATGATGTGAAATCGCCCAGACAAGGCTTCATCTGAGGCATTTATTAAATAATGCAGGATGGGTGGGGGTGGCTTTCCTAGATAGCATCAGAGATTGAGGGAGAACTGCTTTGATGAATCATCTTAGCGTCGTAGTGCCTTTAGTTAACTGGGCCATATATCCATAATGTAAGTGATTTTTGATTAAACATGAATATATATTTTATTTAGTTCCTGTGCAATAGTAGTGAACATGACCTGCAGATCGAACATGCTCCTTAGAAATGAGCAGAAATTTAAGCACATTAGCACATGCGAATGTCTTACGTCTGTGGTCCCCTCACTGCCCAGCATGGATTTGCCAACTGACACCATTAACTAATTAAGGTGTAGCACTTATTTTCATTTCTTCATTACATTCTTAGGACTTCATTTAGATTTTGACCGAAATACAGAAATGTAACTCCTGAGAATCTGGAGAGGAAAGTATTCGCGGCCCCACAGTGTCACCCAGTGGTCGGTTGTGTCATTCCAAGGCGGCATTCCAGCTGCAGAACCCCGATCAAAAATTCATGCACAATCCTTATCTTAAACCTCTCGACTCATCTTTTATTCAGAACCCACCTGCTTGGTTTTTACGTTACATTCGTGTCTGATGTGCTCCGACAAATCTTCAGCGGTGCCGCTGCAGGTAATCTAAATACTGAAATATTCACGAACGCCGCTTTGCCGAACAGACGACGCAGGCGCGGAGTGCAACTTGAAATATAGCTGGAAATTTACACGGCTTGGGCCTGCAGGATTAGACAGCTTCTTTAATAGAATTCTCTCCATATAGACCGCATCTTAGATCATTTGTCTGAGTTGGGTTTTGACGCTATGTACAACGGCCTGTTCAGTCTTTGAAACACTTGGCCTTCACTCGTTTGCCATAGAAGGAAAGTATAATATATTTAAACACGCACGTTTTTTTATATAAATGTAGTTGTGTTTCAGTGTTATGGTCAATTGTCACTCGGCAATACAGGGTTTGTATTTCGAAGACATTACTGCCACTTTTTCCTTATAAAGATTTATTTGTGTAATCCAAGGCATAGGGTGTGGCAACCAACGAGAGGAAGACCAGAAAAGAGCTTTGAAATAAAGTTTTGGGTGAAATAACCCAAAATAAAACCCCTGTCATTCTGGTAGAAATAAGTCTGGATAGGAATAGGAGGCTATATGCGTAAAAGACTAGCCTACTTTTCACACAACCTTTCATGAGTCATGAATTTGACATTTACTTTATGTATGCAACCTAATAGGTGTTCACTGAGCCTGCTGAGGGAAATTGATTAAGTTTAGGTTGTGTGATTTTAGAGTGTAATTTCCAACAACAGGGGATTTGTGATGGTCTAATAGGGCAGAAACAGCTCCATCCAGGGCCCAGTAATTCACAGCGTGAGCAGCAGAAAGCAGAAATTAAAGGCCCTGTAAGGCCGTTATGTCCGCCCATCATTACCTGTGCTCTGCTATAAACTATTACTGCCCATTTTGCCCTAATGAGGTTTGACAATTACGAGGTTAATAAAGAAAAATCTTGACAGGCTTTATTGATATGGAAGGGAATTAAATGATTAACTATCTAATTAAAATTAAGAACCTTGAAGTGCAATTACTTGTGAAATGAATTGACCTTCACGAGTGAAAAGATACACTTTTTATGTCCTCCTGAGACAGAGACTAAAGAGGCTGAGATGTCTTTTCAGAACATGTTTGCGCACGCGCATGCTAGCAGTCATACACAAAGTCCTTGCACTAAAGAAGGAGAAATGTAAGGACCTTGATATTATTTCCTTGAATGACTGTAAGGAGACAACTGCATGTTTTCCCACAAGAGATTGTCACCCCAATATGTAACTTTTTTGTCACACTGTAATGTCATACCACTGTATGCCCTTATGTATAACGTGTATAAATATAATTCCTATATAATACTTTAATTACTCTGTGAGCTTATGGTCTATGTATTGTTTATTGCTGTAAAAGAGACTGCATTGTCACTTAAATCTGAGTACATCCATGTAATGGACTGAATAAAAGGCTTAGCTAAATAAACATTTGTTAGCTGCAAATTCTTTTAGACTGCCCTTGGTTATATAGTAAAATTGGGTGCAAAGGCCCATGTGATGGCCACAGATTGCACTGCTGATAAATCTTTTATACAACACAAGGTCATTTCCTGACTATGACTACAGCGCTTCACTTAGCAAGAGGCTCCCTGTAGCTCCTTGCCTAAGAGCAAAGTTTCCATGGAACTGGAATGCACACATTTAAGAGCCAAAAGGAAGGCAGCAGGAAGAAAGGGTTAAAGTCAGCTGCTGTTTCCCACCCCTATGAAAATAATATATAGTGTTACATTTTGTCACTATATTTCACAATATAAATCTATTATGTTTTCAATACATTGTGTTTTTGTGTAAGCATTAAAAATCATTATGACAAACAATTTGAATAAAACTGTACCAAAACATAAAACTTCCTAAACTGATTTCAGCCTTTACTGTGGACACTAGAGAATCGATGCTGTAACAAGCTCATTTGACATGAACTGAGATCTTCTTTAACGATGCTGTACATAATGGCTTTCCCAGACACCCTATTAAAGAAGACTTAAAGCGATGAGTCATTTTATGAATGCTCTATCCTCCACCTTAAGTGGAAGGAGTATTAACAACGTCCCTATTACATGGCGCCTGATCTCCAGCATAAATTTCATATATCGATCCCCCCACCCCACCCCTTTTTAATCAGAGGCTGAGGCTGCAGGGGAATGTATTTTATTTCTGTCAGTGCATCTTTATTTTCTCATCGATCCAGAGATCACTCAAGATTAGCTAAATCATCAGTCAATAAAAAAGCTCATTTTCGAACAAAAGGCTTAGTAGGGTGTCAAATACAAGTCTTAGTAATATTAAAACCCCTTTAATTACTCATGACTTCCCTGCATCTCCAAGAATTTGATTCTGATATTCGGAGTGGTTGGTACATTTATGAGCAATATCACAGGGTATGAAATTTGCACTGGGTGCTCCAGGAAGCCTTTTGTTTCAACCACGGTCCATGTCGGAGAGAGGAATAGGAGAATTTGTGACATTTAAAAAATTCTCTGCACATACTCATCACATTTTTATGCACTACCTCACAGTTTGAAATGACTGTAAATGCTGGTATTCATTCTTCAGGCCTTGGGTAAAATGTTTATTGGCATAAAAAACAACTTTGGAATGGAATAACTGATGGGGTTTGGAAACTGATCATTTCAAACAAAATATACAGTCTAGATTAGCTTAACAAATTAAATGGTAATGTGACCCAATAGATACGGTGAGTCACAATTGCTACAGTTATGAAACCCTTTTCTTATTTACAGGCAACAGGCCAACACACACACAAACACACACAAATCTTTAGCATTCACCACTGACTAATAGCACAGCATCTGAAACACCTCTTGACATGTTAACATTGAAGGCAGCCCCCAGCCCCGGCACTCTGTGCTGTTCTGGCCATTTGTCAAAGTGCCAAGCTGCAGCATGATTACAGAGCACAGTGTGAGAGGCATTACAGCTAACTAATGAGCCTCCATTCATCGTGCCTGACAAAGCCTGTGATAAAAATACACACTCACTCAGCAGACTTACTAATGGAGTGCTACTGTCTGATGCCTGACCCTACAGACCCTGTTCAAATGATGTGTAAAATAAGAGAGACGGCAGGGGATATATTATGAGGCATGAGTAAAACTATAAAGGAGAAATTATAACATGATGGGGTGGCTTTGAAGGTGCAGTCACTAAGCAGGTTGTTTTTTGTTCCCCTGCAGAGCACATGGAGGAAATGTTACAGATTGACGCATATGCTTAAATACATCCATATCTAATCTTCTTATAAAATGTAAAGCAGTATCAGTACGCAACTGCTAAAAGAACGCTTACTGTAATTATTTCCATTAGAAGCTTGAAAGGTAAATTTTGATCCACATGCAAATGATGAGTGAAAAATCACGCTCAAACAGAACAGCATGTTGCCAGTGCCAGTGATTTTAATAGGAAGCTTTCTCCTTTCCAGCCTCTCTCTGTCTGTCTCGCTCTCTTCTCTGCTTTTTTTTTTGTCTGCCATCATCACTTGCAAAAAAATGGAACAGAGCAATTCTCTGAAGAGTAGGGCCTATTTCCTTGATCCACCACAGGAGTGAAAGAGCTGCTCAAGCTAAATATTTCTTTTAATTCCTTGTCAGTAGAGGTGCCCTGTCAGGTTAAGACAGCTGTCAGCTTGATCTACAGCGTCACATTGCTGTTGTAATGTAGGCCAAGTGGCCTGAGTTGCCCACCAGTGATGCAGGTGATTCGCACAAAATTGGAAATCAGTTCTTGTCATCACTAAACATAATTTAGAATTCTGTGTGTGTGTCTATCAGGAGACGTATGAGTAAATGAGTGCATACATGACTTAGTATCGTGACCAAAACAAACAAATATGGAATGGAGTCACTTGTTTAAGCATGTGCTCACTGCAACGTGATTAGCACAGCAAGCAACCAAGCAACTTGTAGATCACAACTGTGTAGCAGTGCCTTACTCAAGTACAGGATACACACACCCATACTTGTGATAAATTAACCTACCATTCACATAATTATCATCATGATTTACAGCTCAGAAAACAAATTAGCCTCTGGGACCATTTTGACCTCATAAAATTTATTTATAAATATAGAATGGCAAAAACATAAATAGCTTAATTCTGTCCTCAGGCACCATTCTTAATAATGAGTTCTCTAAGCCCAACTTATGAGGTGCTGAACAGCTGAAACATATGCAGCAGAATACTTTTTTTTTTATTTATAAAACTAATACTCATGAAAATGTAAGCACAGTGATATTAATGGAATATTATGTGAGAAGCAATGTTAGTAATAAGGATGCAGTCATGGTCATGCAGTTGGAGGGATGGTCACTCCTGAAATCACCAGAAGATTGTTCCATGAGACCCACAATGTCAGTGTGAAGAACATTGATGTCAAAACTCTCAAAGGTAAAGGCAGCCATGCAACATTTTAAATATTTTGTATATTTTAAAATATCATGATTATTGGTTATAAAATACACAAAAGCATTATTTTGTCTGCTTCACCCAATGCGGTGGCATTATCTTTGGGTCTCCTGAAGGAATGTTTGGTCATGATGTGGCAGGCTACAGGTTTGACCCACTGAACAAGATCCTTTTAGAGTTTTATGTAGAGGAAACATGTAGAGAATGCAAGAAGTGCAATCAGTATAAGAGATGCTGGAAAAAGCTACCAAACTAAGCTGGGCTTTTGCTGTCAGGAGAAAGGTTTCTTTACCTGGCTTGCTATTTGTCAGTCAGATTGGCAGTAAGAGGAGCATGCCTCTTTGTAGTTAGCAGTTGGGAGCAGGAAAATTCTGAGGGCTCCCAGGGGACCACTGGATACATCACAGCATTTCCCCAAAACGTACCACAAGGGACCATGCTCAATACAAAGCAATCTCTCCCCCTCCCATCCCCCCACATGTGCATCGCACACACACACACACACACACACACACACACACACACACACACACACCCCTCCATCTCCTTATCATCTCGCAACATCCATGCCTACACAGCTGCCATCTATTATGAATCAATCCGACTCCCCCTCTCCAAAAATAGCCTGCCGTGTCAGGAATGATGAAGAACATTTGGAGAGGTGAGGGGAGGAAAAGAATGAAAAATTCCTGACTGTCTGTTTGTTTGTTTGTAGCGTTGCTTGAGTTGTACATTTATACTCTCCAGAGATGACAGGGGAGGCAGGAGACATCCGTCACCCTAATTGGGCTGTTTTAAACAGCATTGCTACACTGACAGGATCTGTCTCTGTCTTCCTCTGGTCCAATACCAGTCGAACGTTTTGGAATCAAAGGCAGGCCCACATGCAAATTGCACCTGTCACTATAGTGATCATCATCCCCCCCCCCCTTTTTTTTTAATCTGAAGTTCATCCTAGGCCCTAAGCACACCTTTCATGGTATGCAAATACAGTTTTTCTTTTGCAAGACTGTGGGTGTCTGGTAATGTGAACAGGATTCATCCATTGTGGTTTCAAAAGAGAGGATGCTTTAAAATTCATCACTCAGCTTGTTAAAACAGTCTTGAGAGGGCAAAGCCAAGCATAAAAAAATGATTGATATAACAACCCCTTCCCTCTGTTGACCCTATGCACCATGGGTGTTGAAATATGGCTGATAAAGAGCAACCTGGCTAACTCAGGCCACTGAAGTTCCACCAACCTCAAGAACCAAGGAGAAATCCAGAAGCCCGGAGGTCTCTGCACAGTGTCTGGAAACTAAATCAAGCTGTATTTTTTTCCAGAAGAAGAGAAATCTTGTTAAACTTCATGAAGAGGTCTGCAAGACTAAGTTAGAGGACCCAAGGGGCAGTTAATAAACAGAGAGAACACGGGCGGTGGTATTCGCCAAAAGAAACAGACAGCTTAGAGGGGAAAGGCACGCCACACAAATAGAATTCCTCACCCTCTCTCTCTCTCTTGCTTGCTCCCTTTTGTCAACTCACTACAGCATGATAAGGGAAAAGAGGGCTTAAAACAAGGGATGGACATAGAGGATGCCCTTGGATCACAGAAATAATTCTGGGAAGACCTAAACATTTGTTGATGTTCTTTAAACCATCTACAAAAAACATAATGTTCAATATATGTTTTTGATTCCATTTGGCACCATTATTTTATAATGCAAAGAAATATCTAAAGAAAAAACACCTTTTTTCAGTAATTTGTGTGTGTGTGTGTGTGTGTGTGCACATCAGTTGCAAGACATCCTTTGTGTTATGTGGTGTATCCTTCATCTCTCTAACCCCACTTTCTTTCTTTGGTCCTACCTCATCACCCCATCCCCCATCTGCTTGGCAGCAGCTTGCATGGTGGAGCCCTGGCAGCAATTGTTATTATTTGGATAAGCTGGAGAACCACACACACACACACACACACACATACACAGAGTATCTCTTTCATCTGCAGCCCCTGTGGTGGAGCAGCATGAGGTGTGGGGGTCTGGGCTTGGAGAGGAGGAGCAGTCTGGGCCTCTGAGGCTCTGTGCTGTCTGAACACTCCTCAGAGACCCGGCCCTCTGAAGCACCTACAACAGCCAACGCACACTACACACAGCTCATTTACTTTTATGGCAAGAGAGAGAAGGCATTTATTTTTCTATGACAGACAGATGGTGTAGCGCTAAATGTCTGATAAAGTAAACTAAACTTCTAATTTATTTCAAATGTAAGCCTTTCTTACCGAAGAGGTACAATTTATCAATTGTACAGTAGTGCAACAGTGAACACACTACATAGACACAATGGAGACCCCATGAAAATGTAACTATATATTTTTAAATAATATGACAGAAATGGCAGAATATGGTGTTGGGTACCTTAGAAAGAAAATTGCACTAGGAAAAATGATGCAAGAAGAGGTGAAAATTGCCTCCGGTGCACCACTGAAAAAATGCACAAGCATACACATAAACACAAACACATGCGCACATTCTGTGTCAAAATAGCAATTACACGCGGGCATGGTTCATGAAGACAAATGCAGAGTGTTGTAGGGAAGCTGATTAATTCAGTATTATTGCACTGAACCCCAGGAATTCAATTTGCTCGCCTCTGTGAATTCTGGCAAATAGCCTGCACTTTTTCCTTCCTTCTAAAGGAGCTGCAGTCCACTCCACCTTAATCCAATAACAGTCTTCTCTCTGTACTGCAGTCAGTTGGAATGAGCTACAGCACAGTGCATGTTTCCATTTTTTTTTTAAACATAATGTGTAAGCCAACCTGTTTTACTGCAAAGTAATGACAATTACAATGAACAGGATTAAATGTATTAGTGAATGAAAAGAGGCCTGCACATTTCTACAGCTTAAAAGAGATATCCCTTTGCTCCATTTGCTATTATACATTTCAGGTAAGGAATATATCTCAATACAATTTTACTGGGGTCACAACACACACAATGATGTGTGCACACATTCACACCAAACACACACCACACACAGCATTGTGACCTCATTTAAATGCTGTTTGTGGAAAGGGGCCTCTCTCGTCCTCTTTCCTTCTCTCTCTCTCTCTCTCTCACGAGTGAGCAAGAGGGCCTTCATCCCTCCAGACCTTGAGTAAAGGGGGGTGATGTGGAAATGTCAGGCTCCCTCGTTAGCAATTCAAATGAAGTAAGTGGCAATTACGCCTTTTTCATGTTTTATGTGTGGCCCCTTCTGCATCAAGGGCCTACACCGCACCCAGCTTTTATTACCGCTGCATGATCGCAAGTGTTTCAATAGGGATGGAAATTTAATAATTCAGTCCTTTCCCCCCTTCTGTGCTGCTCTCACTCTCTTTTGCATTTGATCCTCTCTCTCTCTGTTTCTGTCTCTCAAGCATCATCTCCTTAATTTTTCTATTGTTTCCAGACAGCATATTCATGTAATTCAAATAGAGAGAAAGAATCTATGATTGCATGCATATTCAAGGGAAGAATTATGGCATTAATAGTAGCGCATGAAGCAAGAGGGGCAGCAGATCCTTACTAGGACTGCAGGTCTTGTCTCTATTGTGTGTCTCTTCTAGGTGTCCCTCTGCAGCACTTCATAAACAACCCACTGATCCATGATTCTGTTTTAAGCATTCGTTTGGTGGCTTTACACTGAGTTGCCAGTTTATTACCAGGTACATCTGGGATATATTGCAATACAAGGATTCAGAATACAGAAATGATCTGTATTCAGTCTATGTAACATTTTGAAAAGGCAGTATTTTTTTTAGCTGAACCTGATGAGAGTACTTTTGGAAATACTTTTGGAACTAAATTATAAATAAAAATATTTAAAAGGAAACACTAAATAACGTGTAACTGACACTTGTTAGACAAACTCTAAAGAAGAACTCAACACACAGCTTCATTGCAAACACTGAAGTTACTGCTTAAGCATGAGTAGACTGATAAATGAATGTGTCAGTTATCTCAGAGTTGAGCAGTCTGAACAGTGTCTCACATGTTGAGTTCATGAGACAGGCAGCCATCATATTATGGGGACTGTGGGGGCTTGCGTGTCTAATAAAGTGACCAGTGATTATACACAGTGTTAAAAATCTTCAGCAACACTGCTGTGCCTAATACACTTATACAATAACATGGCTGTGATGACCTTGGCCTGTTTTTCTTCCAAACGCCCTGAAGAACCTGCATGGAATCATGGACTCCATCAAGTAAATCAAAACCTGACTTCCTCAGACAGGAAACTTAAGCTGGACTGTGTTTGGATCTTCCATCAGAACAATGATACAAAGCAAATGTCAAAATTAACACTGAAAATTGTTCACTGACCATAGAAGGAAGGTTTTAACATGGTCATCCCTGTCCCTTGACAGAGAAACATAGAAAACCTGTTGGATGAGCTAAGGAGGATCATGAAACATTGGATCTGGAGAGATTCTGCATGGAGGAATGGTCTTAGATCCCTTGCCAGTCTCATTACCGCAGGACACTCAGCTGTTGTCTTTGCAAAGGGGGGCTGCACAAAGTATTAAATAAAGGGGTACCAAAATAGAGAAAAATCTTTATTTCATAATGAGATTTAGATTTTTGCTTTCAATCATGCTTCAAATAAAGGTTAGATTTCCTTTAATGTTTTGCATGAAAGATCAAGCGGACAAGCAACAAAGACTATTTTTTATTTATGGCCTATTGTGCTCATGTTTTCTAGGGGTGTCAGTATCTGTAGAGGGCAGTGTATGGAAGTACCGGATAGAAAGGCCAATTAGTGTAGATACAAGGCAGGTGTACTTGATAAAGCTAGAATATGTACACATGTCAGATTAAGAACTAAGATTAGTTTATGCCCTTCATTTCTTAATTAAGGTGAATATAGGCAGGGGCAAGCTGACATTGCAACAGTAATTATACTTATAGTCATTTCATACCTACAAACGTCGGTTAGCCCCCCCCCTCTTTTCCCAGACAGAGAAAGGCGTAGGTTAAGAGCAGGGTGTCTATTTCACGTTTCATTATCTTTAATTTGATACAGGTTCATAATCTAATTTTGAATTAATCGCCATACTGGTACCACAAAAAATGAAATCCTCCTCGTAATAGAAGTATAATTAGCTTTCATGGTTCATTTTAAAACCTGTATTGAAAATCCAGTTATAGAAAATGATTATCGGAGATTCTTATCCATGACATATTACCACCGTGGTCTTCTATGGGTCTAATCTGTCCAAGTACTTTATCTTTTTTTTTTTCCAAGTCTGGTTTAATAATGTGCCATAATTTTGTTTCCACAGTGTTCTCATCCAATACCACTGCTATTTTGCATATGCAAGCATGAATACAATTTAGTGGCTGTAGCCTCAATCCTTCGCCAACCTACTGTATATTGTCAATACATGTCATATATGGACTATTCTACTACATTGGTTCAAAGTGTGATCTCACAAAAAAATCTATTAAAAAACTTACAAATTTACAAGGGTTATAGTATGATCTATTGAAATTCAAGCCATTAACTGAGATGAATGAGAGTATCTTGATGCTAAATATATACAAAATAATCAATTACAGGGTATAGGCTTTTAAAGTTGAAAGATTTATATTTCTTAATTAATTTAAGTTTAATTTAAATGGAAAAAAATGCTTTCAATGTTTTTATGTCACTATTTTAGCAACATCTCTATTTTAGAGTTCAGGAAGTGGGACTGCAGCCCTCATGCCCCACATGGAGAGCAGATAGATCCCATTTTATTAAAGTAAATGTGTCTCAAAGCCTGAAAATCAGTTTGCAACCATAAGAAGTGTCAGTACTAAAATGCATGGTTTCCAAAATTAGTAAACATTTTTGTGTTTTCATATGTTTTCACAGTTGTTTTCCTAACTAGTGTTCATGAATTCTGCTCAAAAATATTTTAAATTGTCACTATCAAAACATTTGGTAGTTTTGGAAGCCTACATAACCATAAAATCAGCTACATAATTAAGACAAAAGGTAATTTAAAGCAAAAGGATTTTAGTATATATTAAGTCCAAATCAGTTAAAAGTCCATAATGTGTTTTCAAGTCTGACCTTGAACCAATTAAGTAGAATGGTTCATATTAGACTACATAGTTTCCCTTTGAGAACTGCAGTTCAGCTGTGGAATGCAATAGCTCTCAAAGGAAAAAGCCTAGTTATTAAACAGTCATAAACCCATGTGTTCATTTATGCACTCTCTCCTATCTCTCTCACTTTTTAAACATTACACTCCTTGCACTGCTAGGACTCTTTCTCCTTCTCTTCTGTATTTCTCCTTGGAGAGGCAGTTTTTAAACAGTGCTTTGTTGCTTTTGCATACAGACAGACGAGGTGAATAAGAGAGATATGATTTCAGAGCTGAGCAGGCCAGGGGCAGACCTGGAGCTGTTGTGCAGAGAGGCTTTCACACCTGACGTAATAACAGCACTGAAGATTGGATCAAAGACAGCAGCTGAGCTTACCCACCAGCTCATCTCCAACCTTTACATCAGCTTCCCAGCTGAACCTGCCTGCTCCGCAATGCCAAACCATACAACATACACTTTCTCCCAGTGATTAGTATTTTATCGCATTTACAGATAGGTCCTAGGCATGCATATATGCATAAATGCCTGCAGCTATTTAGGTGTAACTCAAACTAATTTTGTGTGCTAAAAATGTAGGAATCCGTCTAGAGAACTATTAGGAAACAAGGGGCTCTGCAGCAGCTTTGATTGGTTGTGTGCACCAGTTTGGAGTCATAAAGTTTAATTAGTGTGATCAAATAAAAGACAGCTTTTAATGATGCAAACTCTCTTTTTTAAAGTCTTTGGCTTAGATTTAAAGTGCAAACACTTCTTTTTTCAGTAACTAAGCATCTTAAAGAAACACTTTCCAGTTTATAGCTGTGAAAAATCTGGCTGGGATTTAGTTAATATCTTCTTAGCATAATATTTCACACTGGACACCCCTGGGAAATTATGCAGTTTGTTGATTTTTTGCATGCACAGCATGTTTAAAATCTACCCACAGATTTTCAATGACTTCAAAGTCAGGTGACTGTGAGGGCCATTCTGAAGGCTTTGGCTTGCATTTCTCAACTTTTCAGGTAGTTTATGGTGGATTTTAAGGTATGTTTTGGGTCATTGTCTTGTTGTAGATGCCAGCCTCTTTTCAGCTTCAGTTGCTTTACTGATTCACATTTGGTTCCAAAATTTTGATATTTTATGTAATCCATTCTTTGCATTACCTGTGCAAAGTTTCCTGTGCCACTGGCTGCCACACAATTGAATCCAAAAACATAATACACTGCTCAAAAAAATAAAAGGAACACTTAAACAACACAATATAACTCCAAGTAAATCAAACTTCTGTGAAATCAAACTGTCCACTTAGGAAGCAACACTGATTGACAATCAATTCCACATGCTGTTGTGCAAATGGAATAGACAACAGGTGGAAATTATTGGCAATTAGCAAGACACACTCAATAAAGGAGTGGTTCTGCAGGTGGGGACCACAGACCACTTCTCAGTACCTGTGCTTTCTGGCTGATGTTTTGGTCACTTTTTAATGTTGGTGGTGCTTTCACACTCGTGGTAGCATGAGACGGACTCTACAACCCACACAAGTGGCTCAGGTAGTGCAGCTCATCCAGGATGGCACATCAATGCGAGCTGTGGCAAGAAGGTTTGCTGTGTCTGTCAGCGTAGTGTCCAGAGGCTGGAGGCGCTACCAGGAGACAGGCCAGTACACCAGGAGATGTGGAGGAGGCCGTAGGAGGGCAACAACCCAGCAGCAGGACCGCTACCTCAGCCTTTGTACAAGGAGGAACAGGAGGAGCACTGCCAGAGCCCTGCAAAATGACCTCCAGCAGGCCACAAATGTGCATGTGTCTGCACAAACGGTTAGAAACCGACTCCATGAGGATGGTATGAGGGCCCGACGTCCTCAGATGGGGGTTGTGCTCACAGCCCAATACCGTGCAGGACGCTTGGCATTTGCCAGAGAACACCAGGATTGGCAAATTCGCCACTGGCGCCCTGTGCTCTTCACAGATGAAAGCAGGTCCACACTAAGCACGTGACAGCCGTGACAGAGTCTGGAGATGCCATGGAGAGCGATCTGCTGCCTGCAACATCATTCAGCATGACTGGTTTGGCAGTGGGTCAGTAATGGTGTGGGGTGGCATTTCTTAGGAGGGCCGCACAGCCCTCCATGTGCTCACCAGAGGTAGCCTGACTGCCATTAGGTACCGAGATGAGATACTCAGACCCCTTGTGAGACCATATGCTGGTGCGGTTGGCCCTGGGTTCCTCCTAATGCAGGACAATGCTAGACGTCATGTGGCTGAAGTGTGTCAGCAGTTCCTGCGAGATGAAGGCATTGAAGCTATGGACTGGCCCGCCCGTTCCCCAGACCTGAATCCAATTGAGCATATCTGGTACATCATGTCTCGCTCCATCCACCAATGCCACATTGCACCACAGACTGTCCAGGAGCTGGCGGATGCTTTAGTCCAGGTCTTGGAGGAGATCCCTCAGGAGACCATCCGCCACCTTATCAGGAGCATGCCCAGGCGTTGTAGGGAGGTCATACAGGCACGTGGAGGCCACACACAATACTGAGCCTCATTTTGACTTGTTTTAAGGACATTACATCAAAGTTGGATCAGCCTGTAGTGTTTTTCCAAATCCAGGCCTCCATTGGTTAATAAATTTGATTTCCATTGATGACTTTTGTGTGATTTTGTTGTCAGCACATTCAACTTTGTACAGAACAAAGTTTTCAATGAGAATATTTCATTCATTCAGATCTAGGATGTGTTATTTGAGTGTTCCCTTTATTTTTTTGAGCAGTGTATATTCACTTCCATACCTAACACTTGTTCATTCTGCCATACCTAACAGTCCCCCCCCCAATCCAATAAAAAATAATTTTTTTATTGGATTGTCTTCTTGGTCCTCAAGGTCTTTCCTTGACTTTCACAGTTCCCCTTAACTGCCATTTCTAAATGACATTTTTGGAGAATGCATGTTGCAAGCACATGGTTTGAAGACTTATTTTGCTCTGGATTTATCATCAGCTGATACTTCCTTATGGCAATTCTTGTCCTACCTAACCAGTCCTAGTGACTCAGTTAAGGGAAAATTAATTAAATTTTTTTAATGAATCAAATATAAAGCATTAACATCAAGTGGCATTTTTAAAAACATTTTGATGCAGAGGTATTGTTTCTTTCTCTTTATTTCAAAAATCATGGGTGCCCGGACAATACAACTGTATATTGACACAGGCAAAAAAACTGGTACTAAATCAGCACTCCTCTATATTAATTTCTTGAGAGTATTAGTGCTATCCATAGAGCTCTTTCTTTCCTTTTTTGAAGTGGCAAAGTATCACGCTGTTATACTTTTAGCATTTTAGCCAATACATCAGACACTGGTATGTATCAAACTTCTGCCACAGGCTATTCTAGGACTGATTTTCTTGCTCAAACCCTATTGAATTCAATTACATAGCAGGATGAAACTGATCCCAGATCAGCACTCTTAGTCAAAAATTCAGGATGCATACGAGCCCAGGTCTTCATCAGAACGCCTGTCTCTCCCCACCTCCCTCGAGGAGCTGATTATGCTAATGCTATGCTAGCTAATTAAGTGCCAGTCAGGAAGGAGTGTCAGCCTCCCAGACTCTGCGCTGCGGAGATCAATTTGTTGTCAGAGGAGGAGGGAAAAAGGCACCCAGAGGCGACAACAAAATAACAGTTTTACAGTGGATGATGATAATCAAAAACCATAATTGCTTTTTCAATCACAATGTTAATGACACAATCTTGATGCAGTGCATTGTAATTGTGCAATTAATATGGATATCCTCCTAGCGTCGGAGCCATCTGTCAGGCTGAAAGAGGAGCCCTGTGCCGCTGGTGGTTGGGGGAGATACCCTGCGCAGCATCAAGCTGTCAACAAGGTCGGTGGTTTTTAATGGGTGTTTTAAATTGCTCGTAGTGGGTTCATTGAACTAACTTTACACACTTAATTCAAATGAAGAAGCGATAATCCAGCTTGCTATATAAGCACTGTGTACTGTAATAATTTAAACCATATGTGCTTTTCCCCCGCAGAAGTCCAGACAGCATCGAGAGTCAGGGCAGGATATTGTTTTAGTTCAAAGCACAAATCTGCTCTGGCCTAAGTAAGCCTACAATTCCGTCTGAGCAGTCTCGGTTAACTGCATTTATTTAACTGACAGATATTCAATTTCAGCCGTATAATGTGTTCTTTCCTTTCAGGCGACTCTATAGGTTCTTCCCATTAACCCCGCTTTAGTGTAACACATCAATACCTTAGTGACCTCACATGAACTCTGTATCGCGACTGAACTGGCTGCACTCGCTTTACCACCGGCTGTGAGTGGTGAAGCCGCAGATTGAACAGCTCCCACCGACAGGGGCTTCGGACCGTGATGCAAACAGGTGTGAGTGAGAACAACATGGCGCGTTTTCCAGATGGCGTTAAGCGGAAAGGCCTTAAGGCATCTCAGCGTCGCCTTCCCATTCAACACCTCCTCTAGGGAGTAAAGGTTAAATCCCACCACGTTCAGATTCAGGTTTAACCGGCAAGGCTAATTGGACGGTAAACGCGCAAATCGTCGGGAGGCATATGGTAACTCTTAGCCATGAGGTTACCCTGAACCCCACAAAGTGCATCCTACTGGCTGCACGCTCTGAGGACAAAGTTAAAGACGTGATGTCATGCGAACAACAGGTTCGGATCAAATGCTGGACCGTTACATATAAACACCGTCGAGGTCATTGAGGCTAGAATTAAAATATGTTAATTCAATTCCATGAGCCTGTAAATAGCTCTCGCCCACTGAGGCAACCCACGGTGACATCATGGCTTGTTCCGCAGCTTGTTTTAATTCAGCGTAAATTGAAACACATGTGCACACACAGACAGGCATGCTCATTCTTCCATGCAGACATACACCATGCGCTCAAATGCCACGATCTTTTCACCGTTTCAAAGTTTAATGCTAGCATTTTTAAAATTCAGCAAAGACTTTACTGATTGATTGGTCACGGTATTAGAGATCATTATAAAGTGTCCTTATATAGAGTCTGGCTATTCAGGCTTTAAAAATCACTTGACAATATTGCCTGAACCTATATAAACTATCAGGCTCTACAGTTTTTACAGAGAACAGCTATGCCTTGTGTCTGACAGTGTCGATGGTTATTTCCCAGTCACATTTCTTTTCAGTTTATGCTTAGACTTAACCTTAAAAGGTCTTGATATGGCCTGTGTTAGTTTGTTGTAAATACGTGTATAGGCTGAATTAATTTAATCTCAAATCCATTATCACTAGATGGCATGAATATCCCATATCAACTTTTATTGCTGCCAGCAATGGAACACTAAGCAGATGCCAATTACCAAATCAAAGAATGAATTACATTATAACTGTATCCTGATCCGAGTACAGTTTCCTGGATACCGAGCGTGGCTGGAGGCGGAGGGAGGCAGCGTGAGCACGCCTCTTAAGCAAAAGGTCAATCTGCTTCACTGACACGCAATCATTCCGAAACCACTCACTTCCCACTCACTGCGGCTCAGCGGTGCTCCGACCCACATACACAGGCGGATAATTCAATATCCTGTCAAATGAGCAAATCATCAGATAGCCTATGACCTCACGAAGATTCAGTCAAATCTAACGCAGCCACTCGCAGAGCTCTTTAAACACTTTTAGATTGTGTTCTAGACAATCCCACCTGCCTCTGTCATAGAGGGAGAAACAGGAGTGCAGGAAGAGGTGAGCGAGATGGAGAAAAAAATGGAGATGATTTGTGTGAAGAACACGTTTAAACTCGACAGTGCCTCGCAGTGAAAACAAAACCGAGTTGTGATGTCTCCTTCTGCTTGCCCGAGGCAATGTTCAGAGCAGCTCGGAGTTACGGTACAACAGAAACAAAAGTGCAGCTCTGAAGAGCACGGCTGCTGCTTAGAAACACGCTCATCTCTTACCGTATCTCTTCTCCCGCTCCAACCACCATCCGCCACCCCACCACCCCAAAAACCCACCCTGAGGGCAAAGTCGCCCTTTAGAATTGATGGCTGTGCAAAAAGCACTTTTTCTTAAGCATACTCAGAAAAAAATGCGCAGTATAGAATATATACGCAATATTCATATCTATTTATCTAATACACTGTGCTTATTCCTTAGTATAGTATAATATATACATATATACTTATACATATATAAAATGTATAATGCATGAGCACTTCGAGTGCCTTCCGCCCGAAGACTGCTGGGATAGGCTCCAGCACCCCCCGCGACCCTGACGGAGAAACGGCTTAGAAAATGGATGGATGGATTTATGAGCACTACACACTTTTCCTGGCCTTTTTTGGTTCACCTTTTTAGTCATGTACTTGTACTAACACTTTAAGCATGTTCATGACGGTGGATTCTACTGTGGTTGAATATCATGGCTCTGCTTTTTTGTTCTTAAGAAAAACATTCTGGCTGAATTTATTCCATTGTAGTGCCACTCAAAGGGTGATGAGGTCCTTTTTGTCAATTTACTGCAAAATTTCAAATGATAGTTAAACATTTTAAATTGCTTAAAGAAACAGTTGTATAAACGCTATTATTTCTACACACACAGTTTTAGAAACAGTTGAAGAAGGCTTTGAAACATTCTTTGGCAAAGAGGCAATCACTATTACACTGGCATTTGAATTGCCTTTCAGAGAAGCTCTTTGCCAGGTGCAAAATGAACGTGTTTTAACATGTAGCAAGAGTGCCCCCAAATGGCCGACAAGCGTATCTCATTGTAAAATTTATGTCACTGATGACGTGAAAAATCGTCAAAACCCTAACCGTCAAAATCGCACTACGGTCCTTCCTCTTTTAATATGCACTTGCAAGATCTTGGTTTAAAATAAGCAACAAGATTGTTCAGATTTCAAAGTTTTATTACAAATGTTCAAAAACACACTTGGAGAATACCATGACTTTATAAAGAGGTCTAGAAAACGGACCAATAACATTAGCCACCACTGAATGCAAGCAACACACTCATAAGTAAACAGTGTGACAAACACTACTACCCCAAACATATCACTGTTCTGAAGAAACCTCCAAAACCAGTTTTCTGGAGAAAACATATCTGCTCTTCTATAATAAGCAGCCAATAATAGAATCAAAGGTTGATTTTCTTTGTTCAGTATATAATAGTACAGCGGATCTATGGGTCATTCTACTAAGAAACTTTCTTACCTTCATAAAAAAGCAACTTAGCACTGTAACTTACTAAACTTAAATAATTGGGGGGGAGTCAAAGTTACCATATTTTCTGTTTGACTACCTTCGATATTTTCTTTAATGATTATGATTTTCTGTTTAGCAACTCTTAACTCTTTGAGTACGGCAAGCATTATGTGGAAGTGAACGTGGAAGACAACTACTCCTTTCCTAACCTTTGCTCCATTAGACTTTAGAGTCCCTGTATACTGAACCTAATGATGTCCATGAAGGTGGCCTCTACACAGTAGCACAGCTGAACATCAGGGTCAGCCCCACTCAATTCCTCAGTGGATCTCTTAGGCAGAGCCATTTTGGACAATTCCATATCTGATCCGAGTTCTTCTTTTGTTTTCTCACTGAAATACTGCAGCCCTGAAAACAGAAATGGACAGTGTGTTGCAATTTGTAATGCCTTCCAATAAACACTTGTAATACTGCACATCACATGCAAATTTCTCTACTTTTCTCCTTCCATTCTATTCTTTAAAAAGTCCAAAATAATCACATCCCCTCTGGTTGGGACAATTCTTACAAAAAAACCTTTGTAAACCAAGTAAACATTGAATAAACCCAAAGCTACATTCAATGTAAACTTACTGGCAATAAATGGATCAATGTCTCGGGCCTTAGTGGCAACATCAGCAGCACACACCTGGCCCACTTGCACCAGCAAGGAGGCCACATCATCGTAGAGTGGAGGAAATGCCCGGCAGAACGATACCAGGCATGGCAAAGTGGGCATGAAGAACACAAAGCGCTTGGCATGCATCAGTACTGAATACAGATAGTATAAAAAAAATGTATTTATTTTTAAACTTATTTTCAAAGCAATAGCTGTTGTAATGTTTAGCAATGACCAAAACAGGGCAGCACTCATCATGCAAAGGAAAAAAGGAGAGAAACTGACATATGCTTCATTCTTACCTGTGAGTAGAGTACCCATTACGCTTATAGCTAAACGTGCCACACTTAGAGATTTGGGCAGAGCATACTGTGTGCATAAGTGAGACAGCAGCTGGATGGCAAATATCTGTAAGAGAAAGCAGGCAAATGTGACATAACGCAAAACAAATGGCAAATGTTAAATTTGCGATACCAATGTATTAAGTCCTGTTTTTATAACTGATTTGATATAACTGATGTTTTTATGAGGATAATCAACATTTTTTAGATGTGTGAATGAATGGCCAGGTCAGGCCATGGTCAACAGATGATTGGACAGGGTACCTGTTTCTCCAGCTGAGGCTGTGCAAGCAGCTCGGGAATGAAGTCCAGGCAGATGTGCATGGAAGGAATGCCAGCTACAGTCAGAGGAAGAAGGGCCTGAGGATAACCCTGGAGAGAGAACACACATATCACATTACATCATTCAGTACACTCTCCTATTTTATCTTGGGGCCAAAAAAAAAAAAAAAAAAAAACAACAATGTGCTGTAATTTAAATTAATTATAATATTGCTTTCCTTTTTGTAGTAATGATTTATCACACAAAAGTGCGAAAAATTACATTTCCTAACTGTGGTTGCAGCATTCTGAGATCACCAGAGAAATTACCTGAAAGTGCACTAGTTTGGCAATGTTGGGGTCTGCAATGAACATCTGGTGCAGCAGACAGCAGATAAGGCACTGCACTTCCCTAAGGTCGCTGAGCAGCCCATCTAGTTGCTGTGCCCCCTGAGGCCCCATGGATTCTGCCTTGGCCTGCTGTGACCCCAGGGGCCCCTGCAAAGCTCCAGCACTCGCCTGCTCCCTCTCAGACAGGCTTGACACAGACCGAACACTCCTTAGCAAGCTGTCACTTCCTCCTGCACCCAGCTGTTGCTCCTCCTGAAAGGAGGGCAGACATACCTCCAACAGGATCTGCACTGCTGCACTGTCCTGCAAGGGCACAGAAGTAGGACAATATCAATCACAGGTATGCTACACAACATGGCTACATTACACACATTTTACCCATCTTGTTAATAAGGAATAAGGAATTAATGTAGGAATTCAGGCCAATTGCAACATTAAGAGTGCCTGATAATTTTATTATTGACTGGCATTACTTTAGTGTGTTTGTACAGTACCTGTGCAGCCAATAAAGCGTTTTTCAGCTCCTCCCTGGTGACCTCTGGTGTGTCTGGTTGACCTGTAAGCCCTAGGTTTGAGACTGTCTGAGTCTGCCGCTCAAACTCAGCAGTCTCCTTCAAGTGGGCATTCAAGTAGGCTTTAGAAGCCAACAGGTATCCATTCAACATGTGAAGCGTGATGTCCATCAGGGGAGGACACCTGAAGACAAACAAACAGAAATACGAAGGTTCGATGTCTATAGCAGAGAGGGTGGTTATCAATTTTAAACTAAAATGTATTCTTGTGGTTCTGTTTGCAGTAGTGAAGCATGTTAATCATGCTTATTGCTATTGCATTTATTAATTAAATACAGTATTAAAGCAAGTTTAGAAATACCTGAAGACTCTGGGGTCACAGCGGAGCACAATGAGGGGGTCCACCAGCAAATCATTCTGTGTGTAGCGGTGCTGCCTGAGGAGCTTAACGGAAGGCTGCAAAGCATTCACTGTCATCACCCACAGCCTGAGTGAGAAATATATACACACATATACACACACAGGATTAAGTAGTAAAGGATGTGTAATGGCACTATGTGATCAGGATACAAAATCAGGATAACTAATCCATTACATTAAAAAAAGACAGATTACAAGTTTATTATAAAAACTAAGTGAGTACCAGCAGGATTACAAGTAGTTCACAGTGTTTTATTCAGCCAATCTATAGAAGTTTGAAGAAGTACTTTATTTTTACTGGCAGAACTGAGATATTTGAATCAGGTGTTTAACCTTGATTTCTACATTGCCACACATTCTACAGCAGCAATCTGACGTGATCAGACAGTAAACTCTTCGTTCTTGTTTGTTACTCTGTAAAAGTTCTACATTTTTACAAGTTATAAATCAAAATTTTAAACATCTTAACCTGGCAGGTTTAAATTAAGTCTAAAGCACAAAAATAAAGAAAATAAAGTCTCGTGAGCAGTAAAATTTAGTTTTCACTTGTATGATTTATTTTGAATCTTTGTTTTCAAATGATATATGCAAAATGTTAGTATGTGTAAATGATCACTGTAATTAAGGTGATCAGTTCTCACTTGTGTATTTAAACTTATAGGATGTTTGTGGACTGAAACCACTAGGAGCTGATTAGGGAACATCAAAAAAATTACGATCGTCAAAGTCCGAGCATGATGCAGCAATGTGAAACCTCATGAGCTGATATAGCAGATAGGACACATATGATGGCCAGTGAAAGGTTTTAAAATGACCTGTACTTATTGTTGATGAGTGGTCTTAAAAGATTGTTCTTCTGACTTTGGCATAAAAAAAAGATTTTAAATAAGTAAGTAAGTAAGTAAGTAAGTAAGTAAGTAAATAAATAAATAAAAAGGCTCAGGACAACACTTTTTAAAATCATTTTTGCATTTGATCCAATGTACTGGAGCATTCTGCATCGATTACTTGTTCCCCTGTGTTTAATCTGGCAGGTTTAAGTCAGCGTGTCAGCGTGCCGTTTTTTTTCTTCTTCTTCCTAATTTCCCCATTAAAGTCACTCTAAATTTTCCCTGGGGATCAAAGCTTGATTTCTAAACTTCAAGGTGTGAGTATACATGTCTAAACTCAAAAAATGTACTGTTATATAAATGAGTAATCTGTCATCTTTATATTTTCAATAT
Organism: Pygocentrus nattereri; assembly: GCF_015220715.1. Classification (NCBI taxonomy): domain Eukaryota; kingdom Metazoa; phylum Chordata; class Actinopteri; order Characiformes; family Serrasalmidae; genus Pygocentrus; species Pygocentrus nattereri. Next base: position 12,766,012 of record NC_051228.1, on the reverse strand, counting down.
TTTGATACATTCAGTTTGCCCGTTTAAAAATTAATGCCTAAGGTATTAGACTCTATATTCTAAAACAATTTTACTCCTGTGGTAAACATTAATAACTAAAACACATGCAGATGCACACACACAGACAGACACACAAACTTATTCTCTCACCTACGAGGCATGACGATATTGAGCACCATCCAGAGTTTGTTGACGGTTTGCAGGACTCTGCGGGAGACACCGTCCTCCAGCAGCAAGCTCATGCTCCCTGTGAGGGCCTCCGCATAAGGGATCAGATCACCTGCACTGAGCAGCATCAGGTGCTCCAAGATCCTCATTAGCCTGTGCCCACTCTGTATCACATTCTGAAAGGCTGTAGAAAGACCATAACTATCAGCCATCACAGTAAAAGGAGAACTTAGCAGCTAACAAACTACTGTCTAAAAAAACAATCAGAGAGAATCAATGAGAATGTCAAACTGTTAATAATTCAATGATTTAAAAATATATATTTTCTTTTTTTTTGTTGTACTATGTGATGAACAAAATCCTCTACATGCATCATTCCACAGATCAGAATCTAACTCATAAATACCAAAGCTCAGACCACCACCACCACCACAACAACATAGAAACAAGTCAGAAAGCTAATATCAGAGAGACTGTAACTGCAACACTAACATTATATACAAGCTCCTCTGTGCATGTCCTCTGAAGTGCTAGAGATGAAAGTCTGGGGCTCTTTTGCTTTCATAAATAAGCTTATGTGAGGCATGGCACTCACAGGAAGTACAAAAGCTACCCTCTGCTGCTACTGATCTGCTGCTTTGTTTCCCATTTGCACAGTTTCCCATTTTTAACACTACAACCAAGAAGCCTTTGCCCATACCCAATCACCAGAGATCTGATTTCATTAAAATCCACATGTGCACCTGCAACACAATATTTCTGCAAATGTCCCACAATGGTGACTAGTCAGTGCCCTAGTGACTAGCTGCTCAGTCAGTGCAGGCTTCACTCACCCTTGTGCACCTGCATTTGCGAGTACTTGAAGGCTGGGGTGGTGAGCAGCATCCTACGCAGGAGGGGGAGTGTGCCAGTAACTTCTTCTTCACAGATCCAATCCTCCACCATGCACAGGTGAGGGTAGTTAGTGGCCAAGAGACGCAGTAAAGCAGAATGCAGCCCTACGGAAGAGGGGAGAGGGAGGGAGAGGGACAGAGAGAGAGAGAGAGAGAGAGAGAGAGAGAGAGAGAGAGCAAGTGGAAGTGAAAACTGGGCATAGGAGGAGAGCATTAAAAAAAAAAAAAAACATGCACGCAAACTTCATATCTTCATAATCGTTTACATGAAGGTACTTAATATAACTGGTACATAAAAGAAACCTGTATACACATTAAACACTGCATGAAAAAAATACTATTACTAAGTAACTACAATTACATAACTATTCAGTTTATTATTAGATGTTGGCTGGAAAATAACTTACCACCCAGTTCCTGCTGTAAGCCTTGGGCTTGGTGGATGAGGTACTTGATGGGGATCTGGTCCATAAGAGCAGCAGAGTAGGATTTGGGCTTCTTTTGCATGAGAGCTAAATGAGGAGAATACCGTTAAGATAGTGAATTAACCAGAGCTGCAATTTTTCAGTGCAGTCTGTTTACAGGTGACTTTTTACTTGCTGCAGTTTAATAACACTGCTGTCAAGGAAATCACTCCTTCAATAGCATAAGGGTGTAAGCAGAGAGAATAACTAAGATCAACAAGCTGGAACGGGGTGGACACAAAGAACGAAGAACAATATGTACAACACGCAGCTTCAAGAATAAAGTGTATTCAAGAGCAGCGATAAAAGAATGCCAGCGTAAAATCTTGCAGTCCGTTGTAATGGTACATCTGACTCAACTGAGAACACTTTCAAAAAGATAAAGGAATCTGCATACATAAAATTATTTTAGAACAATAAAATGAAAATGCTAAAATATATATATATATATATATATATATAGTTACATATATATATTCATATATATATATATATATATATATATATATATATATATATATATATATATATATATATATATATATATATATAGTTACATACTGACCAAGTGCCTTAGTGTTGGCCAGTAAAGCCTCCTCATAAGACAGGATATAGTAAAGTATCAACAGTTGAGTGGTGATGCTATACTGAGAACGTCCTTTTCCACCATCTCCCTGAGAGAGAGAAAGAGAGAGAGAAAGAAAGAGAGATAGAGAGGGTTAAACAGAGGTTAAAAGGGAGAATAAAGCTGCACATCATCAGGGCTCACAGATAAGTGGCTTTAGACCTTGGTGAATTTACCATGACGAGATAAAGCGATAAGCATCAATGCCGTATTCATGACATATAACACAATTACAGTGTGTGTCAGTTGCCATGGCAGACAAAAGCTCTCACTTTACAGCTGTTAGAAGCCATAGGTAACATCCATACACATTACATAATAAGTTAATATCAAGTCTATGATGAATTGAAACAGATCTTTCAAAGCAGCAAAATAATAAGATTTTTCTTTGTTCTAACTGAAATTTTTCGTCTATCAGCAGAAACGCTGATGCACACTAAACTATACTGCATGTTCTACGACATAAAAATTCTAAGCATTCCATTGAGAGAGACTGTTAAATAAACCGATCAAAAAAAAAAAACCCCATAACTGTGAAAATACAGTTGTCACTATCTATAAACCATGTTAAAAAGCAAATTAGCTTTAAGATCCACTCACCTCTGCCCGGCCCTGAAAGACATTTAGAATCTCCTGCTCTGTGATTGGCTGGTTGGTAGCCTCGGGGTTGGCCTTCGATGCAGGGGTAAGGATAGAATTAATGTAAACATCAATGAGGGGGAGCAGCTGAGTGTGAAGAGGTGTGGTGGTCTCACACAGCTGCCTAAAGATCCAGTCCTAGAGGCAGGCAGAGGCAGAGAGAGAGAGAGAGAGAGAGAGAGAGAGAGAGAGAGAGAGAGAGAGAGAGAGAGAGAGAGAGAGAGAGAGAGAGAGGTGAAAAAAAAAGAGAGAGAGATATGTTCTGTTACTGAAAACAGAAAGAATGGCTTAGCAACCAACTAAGGCTTTAAATATTCAATTCCTTCTTTATCCTTACAGGTCAACTCATCAGTACTTTTAACGTATCATTTCGGCACCACTGTTTAATTAATTTGATTTTGTAAAGACTGATATGGTAATTGTTACAAAAACACTTAACATCTTGACATGGCAACCAACCCAAATATTGATGATGTTAATTAAATCAATGAGAGTATCTGCCTTAAGTTCAGGACAGAAGACAATCAGAGGATGTCAACAGATAACAGATCAGTAAACAGAATACAATGCTAGCATAAAAGAAAATAAGTTAAAAAGAAACTGAAGAACCATTCTGTACCTTAATGGAAACTTTGTGCTTGGTGAATGCTCTGCTTTTGAGAAGCTGGTAAATGCAATGGATGGGGAGGAACCCTGTAATATTGGCACTTAGGTTGTTGGTGACAGCTACTCTCACTGCATGGCCAGTTACCACCTATAATGAAAAAAAAAAAAAAATAAAAATAAAATTAGTCATAAATAATCAATTAAATTAGTCATAGTCATAAACATTCACGAAATGCAGGTCTCTCGAGCCCAACGATTGTCTAAGAGGGACCCGAGTTCGATTCTTAAGGATAACAGAGCCATCCATGGCCAGGAGTTCAAGAAAAAAATATATATAATCAGCTACATGCCTACAATGGGTTATTCTTGCAGGCACTTCAAGCCAGATTCCTAAGGCTAAAACTGAGCATTTTCAATCATTATCATGTTTGATGAATCTTGGTTTAATGTCTGTCGTTTAAAACCTCTTTTTTATCATTTATACTTTATATATGGACTCAGGACTTCTCTGACTCATCATGCCTGATTTCTGTGTTTGTGACCTTACTATTACATTATTGTAATGCCCTCTTGGCTGGGCTTCCAAATAAGAGACTGCAATATGCTGAACTGCATTGCACATATTTTAACCAAACACAGAAAACAACTATTATTGTCTCACAATGCTCAAGTTTTTAAAATCTTTGCATCTTTGAATTAATTTTAATATCTTAAGACTTTTCTGTATTGAAATACAGAATATTTCTCGTTTTTTATGCATTCATTTTGTTTTATTTTCTGTAGAGCTCATTGAGTTGATAGTATCATAAGTGTGCTATATAAATACTATTATTAATTATATTATTATTGTCACAAAATTTAAAAACCAGAAATATATTAAGTTACATTATTGCACATTGTCACAGCTAACAATGGTACGTTACTAGGTTTGTACATGCAACTTTGTCAAACACTTCTACAGTTTATCTACACCACAGGACAAAAATGAAACAATACATACTTGATCAAAAGTATTTTGACAAAACCACCAAATTTTGCATGACCATGGATCATTTCTGTAGTACATAAAACTGACAGCCATATTAACAAGAGTGCTGATTCATGATCTTTGGCCCCTGTCCAACGCATATGAAAATGTCAGAGACCCCCCTTTTGTTCATTCATTTTCCGGTCAAAACAAAAGATTCCAGTCAATCATTTTTCACTGCCAGAAAATATCAGGAATCATATTTAATAGAAATTTACACAAAAAGCCTCAAACAAAAGCAATATCAAATCTATTATTTGTCTACACTACTGCCACTTTAACTTCAACAAGTCACAGCTGTGACTCTCATCAAAAGGTTTTCCAAAAGGTATGTGACATTGATATGTGCTACCCTTTAAGGAGACATCAACGTTCACACAAGCACCTACCCAAACACCTTAGCTGCTTTAAAATTTCTCCCACGTGCATCTCAAATGGCTAAAGGAGATATTTCTGAAGAGACTACCAAAAATGGCAGCAGCAGATAAGCAGTGCTTGAAGCTTTCATTTTTTTTTCAAAGACAGAAAAAAAAAATTACAATTTACTACTCTGTTCTCGCTTCGGATCTGGAAAAAATACAGGGGTCTTTCTGTCCTTCTTTTCTCTATTAGAATGCAACTCAAAGCTTTGGGTGTTGAAAAAATGTGTAGCTGTTGTTACTAGGAATACCACTGCACTAGAAACTGGACATCTGAGATGTGTTTCATGGACTAAGGAGTCTAAATTTGAGCTCTTTCAAAAGTATCAGAAGGCAGTATATACGTGTTGCCAAAGCAATGAAAGACTTTTTGTAACCATGTCTATCACGAATGCTGGCACATACAAACTGATTTTAATACATCATGCAACTTGTTCCACTTGCTCCACTTAAATACCATGTATACTGTGTACTGTACCTGTTCAGTAAAGATTTCATGGGTGAAGATGGTCTTCATTTTGTTCAGAGAGCTGGGTTTAATGGCAATCTGAGGAAGAACAGTCAGGGTAAGAAACCCATGCAATCATACTCACAAAATCCAGATATCAAGAACTGCAATGGTGCGTGTATCAGATTAAAACAGGTTTTATCAAGTTAAGAGTAGGCTGCACATAAAGATAGCAGGTTGAAATTAGTTTGTAAAGGGTAAACAAACAAAATAAATGATTCAGAGACCCTTATTAGTCCCACAGCAGAGAAATTTCACCTCCGCATTTAACTCATCTGTGAAGTGAAACACCACATACAAACTACTCAGCACACACACATTAAGGGGCAGTAAACACACTTGCCCAGAGCGGTGAGCAGCCCAGGGAGCAGTTAGGGGTTAGGTGTCCTGTTCAAATATACTGTCAGCTCTGTGGATCAAACTGGCGATCTTCCGGTCACAGGACCGGTTCCCTAACCTCCAGCCCATGACTGCCCTCATAAATGATAAAGAGTAAAAGGCAGTATTTTTCAACTATATTTCACAGCTAAATCAATTAAGTAATTGTTTTACACAAACTCATCTAACATATGTAGCTTCAGCTAGTGGTCTTAATTAATCTACAAACCACAAATGCCAAAGTACAAAAACCATACACCAGCCCTGCTACTAATTTTACGCAAAAATGGCAACATCGTTGAACAGCCAGAGTCATTATTTAATTCCTCTTGCTCCCTCACACTTACATCCTCTTGTGTTTACTGTGTAATGCCCTAAGAGATTGTGTGGTCAAGATGTGTTTTTGGTTTACTGTGCAGTGTAAAGCTAACCTCTGCTCTGCAATATTGATCCTAAAAGCTTACCTTCATTCCGAGAGTGGAGCAGACAAGTTCAATAATGGCACTGAGCTGGTTACTATGGAAATACATGGCAACCAGTAATAGCATTTCTCCAAAGGATGCAGACACACCAGCAGCACTGGGGGGGGGCGGGGGGCGAGAGAGAGAGAGAGAGAGAGAGAGAGAGAGAGAGAGAGAGAGAGATGAAAAACTGGGTAACATCCTGAACACAGCAAATGAAAACATTAAAAAAAAAAGAAAAAAAGAAAAAACACTGCAGTGTTTCATACTTGGAAGTTCACAAACCCTCAAAAAAAAACCCTCATATAAAAAATACATTCACACACACTTCATATTACCATAAATATACAAACTTACAGATTGTGCCTAAGAGAGTCACAAGCAAAGGAAATTATGCAGTAATAACTCACTGAAAATGAAGCATATGTTAAATTTAAGTCTGTCTCAACACTTTATTCTGTTGCCCCTCAGGCTTTTTAGCCTAATAGTCTTTAAACTACACAAACAACCTTTCACAACAAAAAAACAGGTTTATATTTGAAATCATGTTACAAAACACTAAAATATTTAGTCTGTCTGCCTGTTTGAATTATCCATCCTGTCAGTAGTTTTTAAGTCACAGATCCACTAAAAATCTACTCTCTGCTGCCCTCTGCATACTTTATATTATATATGTAAAACAGATCTTAACTAAGACAGATGCACCCAACACTATTTTTTTCCAGGGATTACCAACACATAGTGCACCAACCAAAGCTAGGCTTAGTAGACCTACTACTGGCTACAGCTAACCTGCCAATTATGGCTACCAAAATAAAAAGAGCAAAAGGAGCTTTAAAAACAGTGAAACTCACAAATGAAACTAATTATTTAGACTGACACAAAAACAGATCAAGCTAGAAGGAAAAAAAAACAACAAACATGTGAAGGCTGGGAAAAACAGCAGCACATGTCAGATTTTTCAATAATTTTGTGCTGAGACCAACCAATCAGTTTATGGTTCATGACCCTTCTCCCTGAAACAACCACAGCTAAAACACACGTCTGTAAGTCTGAGAAATAGCTCCACAGTCTGAAAACCGTACACTGCCAGCTTTGCCTCTGCTTGTAGTATGCTCAAGGTAAAGATTACTACCACTCATGACAGCTACCAAACACACTGAAACAAGTTAAACCAGTCACTATAGCTTAGAAAAGGTCTGAATTTGACTTTATGCCCACTTTCAGCTAGGCATAAAACGTATGCACTGTTTTAGTGCAAATTCAGTTTACAACCAGTTAGTGCACAAGTCTTACAGACTGCTGAACAGAAAAAGAAAGTTAAAAGACAATTAAAAAAAATTAAAGAAAGCTCAGGGGACCTTCAGAAGTCAGTTGCAACATATCTTAAATAAATCTGTCTTAATTGTTAAATCTGTCATAGCTAAAACAAATTTTTAGACAGAGTTTTACATTTGTTGCACTAACCAAAATTATACCTAAGGTCTTAGTATTGCAAAACAGCTGTGCATGCACACGTGCTACTGGCAAAAGCAGAATTAAATTCACCAACAATGAAATTTGCAAATTGATCAAGTTACAGTCTGCTTAAAGTCACACTGATGGAAAAACATCTTAACAGCTTAAATAAAAAAAAGTAAACTTTGGCTGGTTCAGTGGAAGCATTTCTAAACTTTCTGAACCACAACTATCCAAAGACATATTTTTGGTTAGTGACCCTCTCCATCTCAATTCATCCCTGAAACACCACAGCTCTGTTATGCCTGTTCCTAGTTAGGCTTAAAAGCTACGCCTGGTCCTCTTAAATATTCAGCATACAACTAGTAGGTGCAATGGTTAAAGTTACACCCAGAAAGTTTTGACCGACCAGGCGTAAGCCCTGCTGGTGCAACCTTTAGAGACTCCAAGAGACAAATAACTCTTGTGTAATAAACTTACTTTCAAATATTTGTCATTTGTCAGAAAATGCATAAGATCACAGTCTGAGAAAGCAATCATAAATTTCTATTCTAGCATCTGAATAACACTTCTTTCTTAAAACTAAGAACTAAAAAGAACATGACTAATATGTACATGAAATTTTTAAATTTTAATTTAAACATTTTCTATTTGTGTCTCACATGGACACTTTCCTTACCTCTCAAAGTACTCTTCCTCCTTGATCATCCAGCTGAGCCACATCACCATCAATTGCTCCTGCTCTGGAGTACTACAGAGAGTTGGACAACATTAAAGATGTACAGAATACAATAACATCTGATTATTCTTTATCCATTTTACCATATTTGGAACATCATTATTTCCACAAATTACCATACTGTTAATTGTTTTGCTACACTGCATGCACTTAAACAGGACTATAAACGACAAAGATGCAGAAATATACCTGACAAGAGTAGGGAAGGCAAGTAATTTGCAGAAGGACAAGGAGACAAAGCGGACTCCAGCAGGAGTAGCAGGGGGGCGACTGGTCATCAGTTGGAGGAGCTGCTCAGCTTCCTCATCTGTGGGCCTGGGAGAAAGGATCCAGAACATTACAACTAAGCACTACATGAGTGTAAATGCTGATTATGTGCTCATACTGATATTAAAGCTTAGAAGGCATCACAGCAGTAATAACAAATGTTAACAGGCTAAAGCTCCTATTAACACTACCTAAGAGCTGCAAAATGAATAAAAAACTATTCTTAGTGAATTTATAATTTTTTTCTATTTACAAATAATATGCATTTTTAGAGTTTCATCTGTGTGTAAGTGAGGAGAAGACAGTATAGCCAGACTACTTGACTGATCAATCAAGTCTTTGTTCAGTGAGTGTGTGAAAACAGTACCTAAGGCCAGCAATGCCCATGAGAGCACAGTAGAGTCTGAGTAGCGCGCTTGCCTTCACCACATGTTCTTCTCTCAGGCCTGAATAACCTGAACTGCTCTCTATTTCAGAATGTAGCTCTGTGTCATTGGGTACATGTGTACTGCGTGAGCGAGGTAGGATGGCCACCAACTCCAAAAGCAGCTGCCTGCGCATCTGCCACAAAACAGAACTACTCTCTCTCTTTCTCTGAGGGGGGAAGGGAAGACAAGAAGAGAAGGAAAGGGAGAGACAGGGACAAAGATGTAATGTTTTAGTATAAATGGTAATAACTAGTAATTGAACTACATACACACACACACACACACACACACACACACACACACACACACACACACACATATATATATATATATATATATATATATATATATATATATATATATATATATATAACTACATATATACACACACACACACACACACACACACAATTGGGTTGTATATTTGGTAATTTCAATTAGTAATTGAACTACATATATATATATATATATATATATATATATATATATATATATATATATATATATATATATATATATGTATGTATATGTAGTTCAATTACTAATTGAAATTACCAAATATACAACCCAATTAACTATGCAGCATTTGTGTAGTTGTTTGTGTGCAGTGCATACTGTACATATGTGACCAGCAACTGCAGTCCCTCACCTGCTGCCCATTGCGGATGAACAAGCCAAACCAGGTGCGCACTTTCCCATTTGTGCCCAAGAGCAGGCCACTGACATAAGACACCAGAGGACTAACAGCCTCGTCTGCACAATCAGGCTTATAGTCAAGTGTCAGAGCCACTCCTAATCCTGGCAGATGACACTCCTCCACCTGGGAATACAGAAGAAAGAGTATGGTATAATGTTAAGCTAGGGCTGTAGAACTGCACCTGAGAGAGTCCCAGGCTATTGTTGCAGCAAAGGAGCTCTTCTTCACTGCTGTGGATGCTCACCACCATGGCTCTGATGTTGAGAGCTTGAGATGGGTTCATCTGGCACAGCTGTCTAAGAGCCTCAGTTCTGCGTCTTCCACCCACACTCTCCTCATCTTGACGCTCACCATTCTTTATTAGACTGCGACATACTAGGAGAATAAACACACACGTACACACACGTTTCAGTCCCTAATTATTCAATACCTTTCTATTTTTTCTGTCATTCAAAACTCCATCACTGACAACCAGTTTAGCAGATGTTTATGACTGACCATTACGTCACTATGACAAAATCGAAAATATCGGTCCCAATTCACCTGTAATAAGAAATTAAATGTATAGTAGAATTATAACAGTGTTAGTAACCATTCATGTTAAATGTGATTATGCCGAATGTCTCTGCACAGAGACTTTTCCAATAATACTTTAGTCTGTAATGAATCTGTTTCTGTTAGCAGCATTAAAAACATACTAAAGCCAAAGCTTGAGAACTGAGTACGGGAAAGGCCTCAAATTAATTATGAATACAGAATACATTCGCAGGCAAATAAGCAACTGAAAAAATTATATGCAAGCATGAGAAGCATGGTGCTTTTCCTTATTTCTTTTATTCCTTATGATGTCTCTCAAAGGAATAGGCTACAGTCATTCAATTTCCATAAGAGACTACAACGTGTTGATCAATTGCATCAAAAAGCATTTTTACGTTATCATTTTATTTCTGATGTAGATGCTGTCTGATTGTAGTTTGGAAAATGTGCCCCTTGACCTACCTAATTTCTGTGGAAATTGACATTTTCAACCATTTTGTATCTTTTTGTAGCCATTTCCTGATTTGTGCATATAAACAACCTTTTATCACATGCCACAGGTGTATTCTCATCTTTCTTACAATAATGAATAACCAAGAGATTTTCATTACATACATATACACTTTTATTCTACGAGTGCCAATGTCTATACATGAATCCATGGACAAGCTGCAAGGCAAAAAGAGTTACTGTTTAATTAAGTTTACATACCTTCATTGAAGCTGTCTGGGACATTGGCGACAAGAAGACAAAGGAACCAGTCTCCATTTCGCACATGCAGCAAAGCCTCTGCCACATCTACAATAGGCAACAAAGAGGGCAGTTCTGCAAGAAAGACAAAGCATATAAATGGGTGAAACAAGCCTTGGTTTACTTTAAGTACTAAAAGTACTTGACACCCATAGTCCATAATAATTCATTTATTACTGCACATAACTAAAAATAACTTTGAAAGCTACCGTTTTGTTATTATAAGATTAAATCTACTTACTACATAATATTAAAATATACTTCAAACATTCTGATGCAACAGAAGATCTGTGTGCTGCAGCTTTGATTTTTACCTGCTTGAAGAATGCAGAGAACATCAGCTACCTCCTCCAGGTACACAGGGCTCTCAAAAAGCTCAGAAGACTTCAGAAAAAACTCGCCATTTGAGTCAGCTACCTGCATGACAAACACATGGAACAGACTTTTTAAATTCCTACACCCTATCAGTTAAACTCAAAATGCTCACTGGGTCTGTTGTTAATATGCCACACACATAAAACACTGATGCAGTTTATAGATGAGTGACCACCTTGTTCATGATGGCCAGCAGCTCACTGAGAGCCAGTCTGAGTCTCCTTAGCGGGTCGCTGTGTTCAAACTCTAACGTCAGACCATGCTGCAGCTGAGAAACCAGTATACTCTCACCGTTAGAGCCACCTGCTTTTTGCCTGTATCGAGACAATGAGAAATCTTGTTTAAGACCGTTTTACGGAGTCTAACGAAAAGGGAAGATGTTCAATTAATATACCAACCCTCAGGTAGACAAAGACAATGTGTTCTAATCATAATTCATTTCGTGTTAAAGCTGACATGTATTTTCTCACAGTGTAACCGTTTTAAACAAACAAATATATCCAAATTCTTTTCTTTTGTACATTTTAAGCGACACACGTTTAAGTATGGTCTATCATCATGGCTTTACCTGAGCTGTTGCTCTTTCCTGGCATCCTGTTCCAGGGCGTGAAAGTCCACAGAAAGCAACGCTACTATGGAGTTTACTGCTTCCACCCCGGACAGCAGACGCAGGATGAGTTTCTTATCCTGGGCCCACGCATTGCTCTGGTCTGCAGGGGCACACAATGCCATCCTCACCAGGCACGGCAACAGTAACCTCAGCTCCGGATCACTTAGAGCTGCCAGCCGCACCACGTCCACCTTCTGCATGGCCTCAAAAGCATAAGGACTTACGAACTGCAGACCTGATATATCCGTCATTCTGTAATCTGTGACGCAAAGAGTAAAAGTGACATCCCAAAAATCTGCTTTAATCATCGAATTATGATGCATTTAACGTAGTTCTCTGAAACTATGTTTACACTTCCATGTGTTTCAGCTTCACAATACTGCACTAATACGTTACTGTGTAAAAATAGCAATGTAGTGTGATTCTTAATACAATGTAAAGTCACAAAGTACAGTAACTACGTTAAAGCATCTAAGCAACATCGCCTAAGACCACTCTGTAACACTCCTGGGAGACTTGAACCTATCCGTCAAAGCTAGGTTATATCAACTAGCTAGCTAACGTTAGCGACTAACTTAACCAGCTAACAGTAACGTTGCTAGCTAGTTAACTAGCAAACCTTCAAATGTCTAGTTCTCTGAACATGGTTAGGAATGACTAGGCGGTCTAAATAAAATAACACAGACACAAGTGATATCGTTTTGCGGACAGGTTAGTTAGCTAGCTAGAGCTAGTTTGCGGCCCAAGCAATAACATGCTCGTTTTCGGCAAAACATTTACTTATTTTCTTGGCCATGTGTGAGACTGACATATTGATTACAGTAACGTTATACCTTACCTGGCGTTTTAAAAAGTCTGGCGAAAATCCGAAGAGACTTTAGCGAGGCCCCAAGCAGACCTCGATGAATCGTGACTCGCCTCAGCCCAAAAAAGCGGAGGCATTCACGGCCAACACACCTAGCCAGCTAGCAAGCTAACTGTGTACATTGAACTATCCGGCTAACCACGAAATCCATTCAGCGATTTCAGGTAGTAAAAGTTAACGGAGTTTGGTGTGCTTATAAAAGTTGTTCTATGGTTATCGAATTATCACAATTTCGTATTTTGAAACCAATTGCTAAAGTTCGTTTAACAACAAACTATATTTTCGGAGAGATCGACACCCGGCTTGCTGCGGGAGCTGCAGCGCAAGTGAAGGGGGAGCGCAGTAAGGCGAGCTAGGAGGCTAACCAGAACAATAACTACAGGCTAGAGCAATGGAAGCAATATTAGTTGACTCGGTGTACTGAGGTATTCGAACATCCGTTAAGATTTTCCATCCCGTTAGAAATTAATTGTCCCTTTTAATTCCATTGTGGGAAAAAAGATCTTCATAAATTTGCTTCACCGACTGAATTATTGACAGTTTAGCGTGTGCGGTGCCTTACATTTCATTTAAGAAATGTTGGCTAGTTGGCTAATATCTTATCACCACTGATCCTCCTAACGTTTCTGGTATGGCGAGTGTTCAGTTTACACTGAAATTTGAAAAAAAGTGTTGGAATCGTGTGAGGCTGCAAGAGAATTTCCAGGCTGTTTGAATCTCAGCATAGTTTTATTCTGTACCGAGTAAGATACAGGAAAATGTAGATCTTTCTCTGTGCGCAAACACCGCATTTCCAACAGGTACCCAGTTGTGGTCAACCACTAGCCCATTTCCTCGCTAAGTACGTTACAGGTTAAATGAACTTGGTCTGAAAGTGTCCATTACTACACAAAAACTGGGTAAAATAATGCCTTAATAGGGGGAGACAGGGTGAGGTGAAAATGGTGTGCGTGTTTAAAAGTACAAGAGGCACGTCGTGGATCTTCAGTATCATTCTAACCTCTTCATTAAACAACGCCAAATCGGTGGGGCATACCAGAAAGTTGGATTAAGGGGTTGGCAGGCTAACTTCGGGTCCAATTCTGCAGCTGAGTCAGTTTTCGGAACTGAACTCAGGTTTAACCCAAATCTAGCTTGCTTACTCATGAATAGTTTCATAGAACAAAATTTGAAACAAGCTACATTTGGAAAAACAGCATGTGGTCCCAGCCTTACAGTTCTGTCATATTTCACATTACAGTCCGTCCCCCCAAAAAACACAAGCACAGAAAATAATTGAGTTGACTCACTTTATTCCTAAAACAGAAGCCGTGCCAACTGAGTGGCGCGACATTCATATATAATTATTTATATATTGCCGTTTTCGTGTCTAAATGTGTGGTATAAAATACTATATACGACAATGTACCTCTTTATTTTAGACACAGTGAACTTCATTGCTGTACAAGTCCTCTACAGCTATAGCATAGCTGTGATCTGTCCAGTCACAAAGGCATGGACATAATTCCCCCAATTCTACCACCTCTGTACATCATGACAATACAAATATTCTCTCTCCCTTACAAAAAATAATACTCTAAAAGCAACCTACTGCAACTTTATTTTATTCCTTTTTGTGGGTTTTTGCTCGTTTTTTTAATTAAGACGATTACATATATTTTTGACCAATTGCTTGAAAGCAGGAAGGCGATATAAACCTTCTAGATTTTTTATATATAAAAGAGATTAAGAAATAAGACAAATTATACATTTAAAAACTTACAATAAATAAGACAAATGCAGGCATTTCAATTGGATGCAAGATCATCCAAAAGAAACAGGGAATTTCAGGTCTTAAAACCAAGAATTCATTCATTTTAGGTCTTAAAACCAAGAATTAATTCTTTCACTTTGTAATAACAGATGTCCCTTTTCCTCCAAAACATGACTCTCCATTCACAATGGCTGTTACATCTGGCCAGTGCCATAAAACCCCAATGGTACTATGGCATCAGAAAGCTACTTTCTGATTCTGATACTTTCTGGCTCCTCTTTGGCCTTTACACCCCAAAAACTTTTCCAATTCTTTCTTTTTGTATTTTTGTCTTTGACATCAGAGAGCTGGTCTTTCTCTGTGGTGCTAGGTCTTAAGCATGATGACTGCCACAGCTGAATTGCTTCACATCCCAGATTCAAATGTCCAGCACTGTAGTAATGGATTTTTGGGTTTAAATCCCATTGGAGCTTGTCTTCTCTCACCCTCTTTCCCTGCTCTGTTTCTGCTCAGTTCTCATCTATATGTGTTACAACATGTTCGTGATGAAATTGTAGAGCTGGTTGAGCACCACAAAGTGAATGGGCAGACATGAGCGCCGGTCCTGGGTTGCAGGGTCACAAGTCAGCCAGGAGAGGGCGTTGTACTGCTCCAACACAAATCTGATTGACGTGAAAAAGGACAGGTGTTAATCATTTTACCACAACCTATTCAGTGCATTTGTGATCATACACATATCAAGTATTACTTGTAGCCCCAGAGAAGTTCAAAGACTAGTATTATAGAGCTATAATCAGACATTCCTGCATTTTACTGTGTATTGTCAGTGTTTAAATAACTTTTTTACTACATGGCTAGCTGATTTAATCAGACTGCCTTTATCATCTCAGAAGAAGGGATGTCTATCCTTTCCTCTTCTCTCTGTTTTACTTTGGTAACTGCTAGATAAATACACAGCTTAATACTATCTGCAATATCCATATATGCTAACATCACTAACCTTACTAACTTGTATAGGAATTATGCAATTAATTTTAGTTGTTCTGTTTACAACAAACCTTCAGAATATACCTGGTGTTTCCAGGACACACTTAAATGTTTCAGGTGCTAAGAACAACTTCAATTATGAGCCTGGGGTGTCATATTGAGAAATCCCTGACAGCTTGAAAATCAGTGGAATTAGCAAAAACAAGAGCAGCTGCCCATGGCAGAAGGACAGAATTTCCCACCTGAGCACATCTGAGGTCTGATTAGAGTCCAGTGGGTGAGAGTGTTTGCCATGCAACAGCTCATCTGACTGCACTGAAGATACGTGAAGGTGTAGAGAGGCCTGAGGGGTATGAAAGATACATCATCCAACACTATCAGCATAAATAAATAATAAATAAACAAAGTACTGAAAATTAATAATACGTGATCAACAGCTGTTGTGGGGGTACTCCACTGAAAGCCCTTCTATGTCCTGGACAAGAGTTCATGTGTGCTTGAAACCATGGCCCTCTTTTAGCTGAATAATAGCTAAGACAGCTAGTCTTCTGTCCGAATATTTCTATTTCACTATCCTATACATGACAAAAGGTGTCTTACTCGTTTCTATTGTGCTCTTCTCTCATGCACCAATACCACTGCTGACCCAATCACTGAGCACTCTAAATTATTTAAGGAGTAGCAATCAATATTGTATGAGCAGGGAATAAAGGGTCATATGACCAGGTGCAGGTATGACTGGTGGATGTCGGTGAAATCAGTTGGAGGCTGTGATGTGGTGCAGCATGCTTCTTACTGGACTCACACCATTACACATCACACTATGCTTCAAGAAGGCTACACCTAAGGAATGTCTTATAAAAGGTTAATGTCCTAATCTTTTTATAGGCATCAGAGTTTAATAGCGTATAGAAGAAAATTACTTACAAATGGACATTTTATATGCCAGCCACTCAGACACCAAAGCAACAATGACATTGTATGAAATAAAATGAAGACATCAGCTTAAGCTCAGTGACATTAATGAACAATATCCAGAACACAGATTAAGGTTAGTCCAGGAACACACTACACTGTCACTTAATTATGGAACAAAACAGAAAACCTTGTCGGAAAAAAAAAAAAAAAAAAAATTGTGCAAGTGTTTTAAAGCAATATTTCTCACAAGATTTGTTTCACATTAATCTGTAGATGAAAACAATTAACATGTATGTGCTTTTGTGCACAAAAGAAAATGTATTACCTTTAAGAAAAGAGGGCACTGGTTCTGAGCTTGCGGGCAGGCGGACCAGAACCAGTCGGGCAGTGGGCCTGCTTTAGCCGTAGATACAAAGTAGCCAAGAGCGAGAGGCTGCTGCAAGATGTTGGGAGCTTCATCATGTGACTCCATCCTATCGGTACTCTGACCCTGAAAAAGGACAGATGGGAGAGGAAGTCAAACCTAGACACTTTTTGGAATGACGTAAAACATTTCAATGCTCTTCTGAGTATTAAATGTCTGAAGCTCTCAGCTGCATTAATAGATTCTCTAGCATTCCAAACAAGTGGAATTTACTGATATGAAATTGCATACAGTATATTACATAATCACATATTTTGTTTCTTCTCACTGAACATTAGTTTTTTTTAATTACATCAAAACATTTCTTCAGAGATATGTATATTTTCTTGTGTCCGTTTCCACATGTTCTGCATACCTTGCTCCCATCTCCTCCATGGTGATACTGTGATCCTGGAGAGTGGACAGGGGAGGTGGTGGGGGAGGCAGGAAGGATATTGATGATGTCTGGGTCAACCAGGTCATTCTCCTGTTCCAGAAGGTCAAAGATACCTCCGATAGGATCTGATCCATCTACAGATCACAACAAAAGCCAACAATCAAAGTCAGAACAAATCACTTGGATATCATATAGTGTATGTGGGGATTCTTGAGAATTCCATTATTTACTGCACATTAGTAGCGGCAAAGCAGAGGTGGCTCAAAGTACTCTGAGTGCCTTAAAACATTCATTACATCTGTTCAAGGTCCCTACCGTTGATGGGGTTAAAGGCAATGTCCTCAGGCGTGTAGCTGGAGCTGTTGACCTGGACAAAGGCGGATGTGGGGAACACTAGAATGTGGGTACAGGAGGTGTCCTGAGGGGTGCTGAGCTGTGACGTCTGCATATTTAGAGTCGTGCTGCGGCCAAACACGGAACCAGTTGACACAGAGTCTAAAAAAAATAGTCAACAAGTATTTATTTAAGTGTCCTTTCTAAAAATTCAGGCAATCTAAGGCTAGGCTTAAAGTGTGTAAAAAAACTAACAAACAAAAAAAACCAACAGCTTTAGAGAAGGAAAACATTTATTGCAGTACTCTACAGTATCTCACAAAAGTGAGTATATCCCTCATATTTCTACAAATATTTTATTATCACGAGACAACACTATAGAAATGAAACCTGGATATAACAAAGTAGTTGGTGTACAGCTAGTATGGCAGTGTAGATTTACTGTCCTCTGAAAATAACAATACACAGCCATTAATGTCCAAATATCTGGCAACACAAGTGAGTACACCTCACAGTGAACATATCCAAAGTGTGCCCAATACTGTCATTGTCCCTCCCTGGTGTTATGTGACTTGTTAGTGTCCAGGTGTGAATGGAGAGTATGGCTGTTAAATTTGGTGTTTTGGGTACAAGATTGCATACACCTAAAACTAAGCTATAGCATGGTGACCCAAGGTCATACAGTGGTTTTCCAGGACAGCTTCCACTTGGAACAGGCCTTGCCACGGTCAATCAAAGAGTCCACGTGCTCAGCATCATATCCAGAGGCAGGCTTGTAAAAACAGATGCATGAGTGCTGCCAGCATTGCTGCAAAGTTTGAAGCGGGAGGTCAGCTTGTCAGTGCTCAGACCATACGCCGCACAATGCATCAACTCAGTCTACATGGCCGTCGTCCCTGAAGGAAGCCTCTTCTGAAGTTGATGCACAAGAAAGCCCGCAAACGATTTGCTGAAGACAAGCAGTCCAAAAAGATGGAACCATGTCCTGTGGTATGAACGTGACCAAGATAACCCCATTTTGCTCAGACGGTGTCCAGCATGTGTGGTGGTCGCCCTGGTGAGGAGTACCAAGACAACAGTCTCTTGCCTACAGCCAAGCATTGTGGTGGTAGCCTCATTGTCTGGGGCTGCATGAGACTGGTCAAGTACGTCTCCAGACCTCAACCCAACTGAGCACGTGTGGGGCCATCCTCAAGCGGAAGGCGGAGGAGCGCAAGGTTTCTGACATCCACCAGCTCTGTGATGTCTTCCTGGAGGAATGGAAGAGGATTCCAGTAGCAACCTGTGCAGCTCTGGTGAATTCCATGTCCAAGAGGGTTAAGGCAGTGCTACATAATAATGGTGGTCAAACAAAAATATTGACACTTTGGACATGTTGACTGTGAGGTGTACCCACTTGTGCTACCAGCTATTTAGACTTTAATAGCTGTGTGTTGAATATACATACTATACATAAACACACACAGACAACCCTTTTGTCAAGAAAAGGAATAGAAGGGGTGAGATTACCTGGCATAATGATAAACGAGCCTTGAGGCTCCATGGCAACCAAGCAGGCGCTAAGGATGCTGGGAGTGTCAGCAGATGAGATGCCGCACATTCTGCACATCTCCTTCAGCCGGCGGCTTAGCGACTGCAGATTCCTCCTGCTCAATAGTATACTCCAGTCTGAGAGAGAGAGAGAGAGAGAGAGAGAGAGAGAGAGAGAGAGAGAGAGAGAGAGAGAGAGAGAGAGAGAGAGAGAGAGAGAGAGAGAGAGAGAGAGAGAGAGAGAGAGAGAGAGAGAGAGAGAGAGAGAGAGAGAGAGAGAGAGAGAGAGAGAGAGAGAGAGAGAGAGATCAGCAAACTTATGACATAATTCCGTAGTTGCATCCCTTGAATAAACGACAACATGCTAGTCAACTGCCCAGAACAATACAAATGTATTCAGTTTGCACTTTGTGTTTACACCAGTACTGCTAAGTTTGGAGCACAGGAGAAAATGACAGGCTTAAAAAGTTTAAACATACAGAATGTGAAAATGTTAAGAAAAAACCCAAACAACTAGCAAAACTAAAGTATTTCATAAAACAGTTTTCATTTTTAAAACACTTCAATGAAAAACAGAACATGGTATACAAACCAGGCACAATTCAGAAGCTATGGGGAAACCATTTAATCAGTATTAATTTTACAAGAGCATTAATAACATCCCAGCAGCGTTTCAGAAGAATAAAATTTAAACACCTTGAGGGTTTCTTCCCCTTACTTCCAGGTAGCATTTGATAAAATACAGGAAAATGAGGATAATGGTTGTAGCTTAGCCATTACATTTTTAATTAAAATATTAATATACCATTAATCAAACTTTTGACTTACTCAAGAGAAAAAGCACTGAACTCTACTCTGCTTTTGATGTGCCAAATTTTGCCACAGCAAAATTGTCTTTACCTCGTAACTCTCCATGACCTATCCGCCCGAGTCGACCAATCACAACCCTCCATGGCACTGATGTCATCTGCACCAAACCCAAGCACCACTCCCAGAGCTTCTGCAGACCCAGCCGTCGAGCTGAGCCCTTTTTCCTTCTCGCTCTGAATACACATGCGGAAAAAAAACTAGTAAGAGTTGCTGAATACAGACATCTGTAGCAGACCAAAAGTACTTTAGCTAGTCGACTACGCTAAGATCATGTGTGAATGGTCAATAAATGGACTACAGGGTTTATATATATAAAACATTTTTTAAAAGTAACAGGGCTTCAGCTTTCTGACCTGTTGGGAACATCTATGCTGATGATGCAAGTCTCTAGCAGCTCTCCGTTCATGTCCGTACAGGTGGCCAGTAGCCACCTTTGATCATGTGACAGGCAGTAACCCACAAATAGCACATTGTATTTTTGCGATGCCTCTCCAAACGTCTCTCCCAACTCAGTCTGCTTGTCCTTCACTGGTGCCAAGATGAAAGGTGGTGTGTACATGCGCAAACATTCTGGCCTCTGTAAAGGCAAAAAAGCAGAAGTCAGGTCAAACATCACCAAATGTGGCAGAAAATGTAAAGACAAAAAAGCAAAGCCAAAAGGTCAAGGCCCTCTGACACCACACAATTTCTACCCACAGTCTGGCCTGCTCTGGACTGGGCAGGTCATGGTCATCTCTTGCTCTCTAAATAAACCACTCCACCTCAGTAAGCAATCACATCTCCTTTCTGAGAGGAGTAAAAAAAAGTGTGGGAGAGCAAGCAGACAAAATTGGATTGTGCGAGTGGCTGGGCCAAGAGCAGACAAGAGGTTTGAAACCCCCAACACTGCCAGCAGCAGACAGGCTGAATCCCATCAGGGAGGTCTCACAGAGCTGCCCATGCAGATAATGGAAAGAAAACTAGTGGTGCTGTGAGTTCCCTTTTGTCCTGTTCCAGGACAGGGAGGTTAGTGTAACACTCTCCATGCCCCATTGCATTCCACTTCAGGAAATAGTACCATTCTGATGCCACAGTGATCCAGGAACAGCAACACTGCAAGCCACTACAGACAGGTTAACAGTACCTCTACACTTCAATCTAGGACATGCCTGAGCAAAATGTCTCTAATCTCCACTAATCATTTTACATCTAGCAGCCTTTAAGAATTTATTGTGATTTATTTGCAAAGGGTAACTTTCCATCCTGAATTCCATATTAAAACTATTATTAATCAAAAACAATTCTGACATGGTTACATTTTTTTGAAAATGCAATTAAAGCTTTAATAACAAAAAAGGCTGATGGAAGCTGAGAGAAAGCTGGAATCCCATGTAAGGTTTAAAGCCATCTCATGCTGCTTAACCAGTTATATAGTTGTACAAACAACCCATTACATATACCTAATGAAAACAATAACTGCAGAAAAAGTCAACAATAGTGAATCAAATGTGCAACAAGATAGTAATGTAGCACATGGTTATTTGCGCTGTATACTATAGGAAAAGATACTGATTTAGACAGTATTAAGGCTGTTCACTGAACCCTGTTAGCACAGACTACTTAATTTAATACAGCTGAAAAAGGGTTTTGGCAAAGCATTTGGTGAAAGTTTCTAAAAAGTGTTTTACCCGGATGACCTGGGCAATAGCATAACAAAAACACTTTATCCAAGCAAGTAAGAGCAGATTTAATTCTCATATTGGATTAAAATCCTTTTCCCAGGGCCTGATCCAACTGAAGCAGTGAGAAATTTCCCTCTGCAGATCAGGACAATTGAGTAAATGGCTCCTGCTGAAAGAAACACTGTATGATTTGGGGAAAATTTGTGGGAAATTACTCTTAGTGATGAGTGAAAGGACTTCCTTTCCATCATTGAACAATTACAGAGGTCTTTCCAGAATGATCATGGTCATGGTCAGATTCAGACAATGTGGAGGCATCAAAGAAGAATCCTTTTATCACATGACCACTTCTGGCTTTAGTTAAGATCTTATTTTCATCATACCTAATTTAATCCTGAATACATGGATCTGCCATATATTAAGGATCGCTATCCGTGGGAGTCTGGCAACAGACAACAAAACAAATTACATTTTTTCCATAGGATAAATGCTGTATCCAGGATGCTGATCTACTTGACACTTGAATCAACATTGTTCAGGTGTACACATAGGAAAAAAGGTGCTGTCTTTCCAGTCCCTACTTCTTTGTTGCACAAATTAATCTGTCTACTGAGCACCTTTAGAAAGTATAACACTAACTGGGTTGTTCTCCATCTCACCTCTGGACTCCTGAGGGCTGTGTCAAGTGCGAGGCCAGGACCAAAGCCCGTCAGCGATTTAACGTTGGTAGACACAGGGAGAGGCCGTCTGCACTGAGAGTACACTGAGAAGGCCAGAGATTTCAGGTGCTGTGCATACAGCTGCCTCTCCTCACACTTGACCGGCTGCAGGAGGTACTGACATGGGATAATCTGAGAGAAGACATGGTCAATCAAGAGAGTTTGCAAATCCTAGTGACATCATTCAGAATTTTTAAATCAAATCAGAACTACAAATCAGCTTTAAGGAATGAGAGCAGAATAGTTTCATGCATGCACTTTAAATTAAACATCATGGTACCTTATTCAGAATAGAGTGGATGATTTACTTCACCACATGTATCCATAGTATTCAAAAGCACTAATGTAACTACATTTAAATTCTTTCCACTCCAGGAGGCGTCAAGTCTTAAACTCATCTGCCCCATGACATTCATATAGCACACTGGCTGGAGTGGTGCTTTGCACTTACTTCCACTGAGATAGAGTTGCGTATGTGAGAAGGGAGGAACTCCACCATCTCCAGGTAGCAGCGCAAGAGCCCAAGTGTCCATACACTCGAGTCCGCTTCCTCATATGAGAACGGGTCAACAATGTAGATCATAATAGCAGGGGGGTATGTGATGGCATGAGACTCCCCATCAGTGGGTATGCCAACCTTCTCCCTCTCCATGGTGCTAGAAATAAAGGAAAAGTACAGCTTTATAGACACTTCTACAGGGTAATGCAAACAACCTGGCATAATCCTAACAGGTAGTGACAACACCATTACAATTGTTAAAAAACACCCCCGTTCAGTCAGCAACAGGATGCTGAAATAACGCTTGGACAGGTTCATTACCAAAAGTCCTTTGAACACTGTTACCAAAAGGCCACTCTAACATCTATTGTTTCATTTAACTGAATTAACTACACAGAATGTATTTATTTTCCTGTTCTACTGAATAGGTGATTGTATATATCTAAAAATGTTGACAGCTACTGTTGACACTGTTTAAACAATTTCTGAGAAATGGAGAAACAGAAACCATCCATGTTCTTTCCTTCTACAGGGTTACCATTTTACAAAGTTTTGCTAATGAAAGTAATGACATGGAAATTAAAATGCCTGGAAAGGTTTTGCATACCTCTCGGGTGGTTCAGAAGGCCCCTGAGTCTGGCTGGTGCTGGATGAGCTGTCTCCGGAGAGGTTTGAGTTCTGGGTGCCAGCCAGAGCCCCAGATTGTGAGCTATTGCTCTGGGCTCCCATTGCCCCAAAGGGAGGGAAGGAGCTTGGCTTGCTAGGCTGCATGCTGCTGTTCTGAGGACCTGAAGAAGGAGTGCTACTGGTACTGCCTGGTAACCCTGGGCCACTGTTGCCAGGGCCAGTGTTATTGGTGAGAGAGGAGCCTCCAGAGCCCAGGGAAGTTTGGGGGTTAGAAGAGCCTAAGCCTGAGGACTGCACAGATGATGACTGTGTTGAGGAAGGGGGTGGACTTGGCTGAGTAAGTAAGGAACCATCCAATGGCTGTGTAGCGAGGTATGGAGCTGGGAGAGAAAGAGAGCAAGAGAAAGACCATTATTATCTAATGTTCTCAAAGATGTCTAATGCAACAACTAACTGCTGCAATCAACAACACTAATGATAACTGGTAACAAATTTCTTTGAGTTTTCTAGTGACACTTTTTCTGCTCATTGCCCAGGGATGGCAAAAGCTTAGAGAAAAAAAAAAAATCAAAAAGCATCCCTTGGCATGAGAAAAAATCCTTTATATTGGTCTTGCACAAAATATTTATAGTTTGTGTTTGTTTCATCAATTTGTTTGCTTCAATGTTTCATATCACAGTTGCTCTGATTAGTCTGCACAACCTACATAGTCTTTTCTTCATCTTTATAACAAAATGACTGCAATAACTGCTGTAACTACGGTTCTAAAGAATCTTCAGTGAGAAAAACTTACCGAGGTCATGCCTGCAGACTTGAGCAAACAACTTGAGCTTGGCAAAGGCTTCACTGGTGCTGCTGACTCCCTTCAGGAACCAATCAGAAACTGGTTGCTCTGACAGCTTCTTGGCTGCAGCCCCTCCCACCCTCACAATTCCATCAGCATGCACTTTGGAAATTGGTCGATGCTGACCGAGCTTGCAAGACTATTGGGCAAAGACAAGACGAAAGCAGAGACGAATCATTAACAAGTTCACTGTTTGCTAGAAGCTGTAATCTTCCTATAATCACAGGACAGAGTAGCATAAGTATCTCTACTTCCTTAAAGGTCAGATTCAGTTTTCAGACTTAAGAAGCACTTAAGTTACAGTTCTAGGCAATTTCAACAAACAGGATCAATAACACACAACCAAAGCCATATCTATATCACTAATAGGAAGAAAACAAGCAGTTTTCTCCATCATACACACCTCATAGACAGCCGTTAGCTCCCTGAAAAAACTCTTGGCTCCACTGAGTAGTGCTTCGTTCTCTGGGCAGAGCACAAGATAGCCCACATCTCTCTGGGAGCCAAAAGGTTCCAACAGTAGCTTCTCCCAATAGGGCAGACCAAAGGGAGACAGCACCACAAAGTCATACTCGTAAGCCACCAGGAATGTAGGAATGGGCAAAGGCTCTGGGGACTCATCTGTGCCTAAAAGGGGGGAAGGGGGTGAAAATTTAAAAAGACTGAATACGTTCCGAGTCTGACCCTAATCCAGCAATGCTAATTTGCATTCCAGGTAATCTACAGCACCATAGGATTTTTATGTTTTCCCTGTTCTATAGCACCTGATCTACATGCTAAAGCTTGAAAATTAGCTTCAGAGTTAGTTCAAGAGGGTAAAAAAAATAAAACATGTAGTGCTGGGGCCCTTCCAGAATGCAGGTGGACACATGTCTGTTTACACTGGATTGCTGCCATGGGGAACACAGAGAATATCAACATTTCAAGAAGAGTACTTAGCGGTCGTAATGGTGGAATGTCTGTAGTCTTACCACCTAACTGTTAAGATGATTTAACAACAGCTGTGATGTAGCACGTGTGGTGAGCCAGAACCACCGCAACACTCATCATTTCATACCAGGTGTCACATATGTGTCGTATGGCGAAAGAAGTTCCTGTTCGTGTTGCATTTTCTGGCAATGCAAATTATCTTTGTCTGTTTATTGCTAAAATAAACTTTACACACATGAAAAAAAGAGATCAACAATAAAATCCTGACTTGCTGCCATGATTGTTACTAGATTTCTCACCAAAGCTGTATGAAAGGGAGATGCTTTTATGTTCACATCATTAACCCAACATGTCAAAAATAAACCCAGAGTGCCACAATGGCCCAAGAAGCGCACGACAGGTGTGGAAAGCAAACTGTGTGTTACATGACATGTTGCTTGCTGCTTACCATAGGACCCCCTTCCAGCCATCTTGTGGAACTGCTGCCAGGTAAGGGGTCCTTGGACGCCC
Source organism: Pygocentrus nattereri (assembly GCF_015220715.1). Classification (NCBI taxonomy): domain Eukaryota; kingdom Metazoa; phylum Chordata; class Actinopteri; order Characiformes; family Serrasalmidae; genus Pygocentrus; species Pygocentrus nattereri. Next base: position 12,740,117 of record NC_051228.1, on the reverse strand, counting down.
CATGAGCGCACAGTTCTTTTCTTCTGGATAGCATCCTGAAGCACAGGCTGGAGGGACAGGAGCACTCTCAACACATCCTGTGAGCACAGAGCACTCACATCCACCGCTGAAAACATGAGTGGGGGAAAAAAAAGTCAATACAACAATAACAGCAGCTATCCTGTGAATATAAGCATTTAAGAAAACAAGCTTCTCATTTGGGGTGTACACACACACACACTTACGACAATGACATCCATTACAAATGTACTATAATGAAGTAATCAACTTGCATAATTTCTGCTGACATCATCATTCATTTACACTCACAGTGTGAGTGAGAGATGATCAATCTTCATTAAATGAGGCTCAAATTACTCACCATTACATTTGGCCCAGTGATGCAGGCAGGTGCTTTTAACTAGTGTCTCATCCACTTTGCCTCCTGACATGTTGTCCATGAATTGTCGTCCATGTTCCAGGGCAAGGTAGCAGTCGTTGTGGAAGTCCCTCTCCTCTACGCGCACACATGGAGGGACGACTACACCCCCTGGCACCCTGGAGGCAGTTCCCTCTGGCTCTGTGGCCAAAAGCGGTGAGTAAGGGTTGGTGCACTGATCCTGCAGAAGCAAGATCAGCTCATCTGGGACTTTGTCCTTCACTGCTCCTCCACTCTTTTCCAACGAGGAACTTCTCAGTGCCTCAAAGCGCTTCTCTGCCTCCCTACTCACGTCCGAGCCACGGCCGATGATATCCAGCTCATCCTCCAGGAACAGGCCTGACCCATTGCCGTACCGGCGGTTGACAACAGCACTGAAGCCGCAGCTGCACGGGTACTGTGCCTCCATGTTGGGGTCGCTGATGTACACACCCACGTCAGCACCCTTGATGTTCATATTGCATACGCAAATGCAGCAGCTGTCAAAGTTGCAGTCTTTGAACAGGTTCATGACCGACTCAGACAGGATAAGGGTGACGTAGAGGCTGTGGGCCTCCGGGATGGAGGGCACAGTAGCTGGCTCAACAGAGTTGAGTGGCCGACAGGTGGAGGGTGTGGAGGCAGGCGAATATAGGTCCGAGTTCTCATACTTGAGGGAGCCCTGGACGCTGGCAGGGCCACGCGGGGTGCGGGGGGTACGAGGTGTCCTGGGGGTTGGGGCAGAGAAACGTGGAGTGGCAGGAGAGGGAAGGATCCCCGTGCCACTGTTGCTGGGTGGCGCGCTGTTGGATATAAAGGGGGTGTGTGTCTGAGGGGTGTATGACTGGCTGTAGTCCTGTTCCATGGCACTGCCCACACTAGGGATATTACTGCAAGAAAGATGTGAGGGCAGAACAGAAGAGACAATATTATGTGTAACTAATATTACACATTAAATACAAGAGTGGATCAACTGACAACCACACTGCTACAATATTCTGAAAAATCCTGAACTGAGTATATAATGTATATAATACATTGGGAGTTTAAACTGCCTTTTTAACAGAATCAGGATTTTGATTTTGTACATGATTGCTGCTTCTGAAAATATCCCAACTGCAATAAACACTCACTCACTCATCAGCTGCAGTACTGTACTGCCATTCTACAGGAGCCTTCACTAGGGAGAGACAGCCTATTTTTGGACAGACAGGCCAACAGGCAGCTGGAATGAAAGCATTTCCCACACTGTGTATATGTACACGCCTGTGTGTTTCTTAGTGGCCTTTAGAACTGGCGGGGTTCTAAAAGATTGCCGTTTGAAGAGGGGGCTGTGTATCTGAGCTGTAGTAAGTTTTAAAAACAGCCTAACAAGCTCTGGACTAACTTTAACCAGTCTGAAGCTTACAGCCAAGCCTCATGCTACGCTACTACCACTCATTCAAGCCCCGGCTCACTTTCCCTCCCCTCTTTTTTGTTTCAAGCACATTTTCTTCTGTTATAATAAAAGGAAGTGCTCTCATCTAGAAAATAGCAAAAATATTCTACTCAATTTGGAAAACTATTACCCGTGTAACATCACACAAAATTAAATAGCTAGTCATTTTTATTGCTTACTTATGAACTCCATTCAACTGCACAAAAATAGTCATGTCTCTCAAAAAAGTATTTAGAGATTACTTCAAGATAAATAAACATCAATTTAATAAACTCTGTTACCACGTTCCTTAATTGCGTAAACATTACAGAAGAAAGCAATTCACCAGCACATGCATAATGCATTAAATCTTTCTTAAATTACTGAAAAGGCCAACTGGAAGACAGCTGCAATAGCTGGGTATAATACAATATCTGAATATAATACAAAATTTGAATCTTTGTACTCTTCCCCGCCCCCACCTATTGTGCAAGAATAAAGTGTGTGTATGGGAGAAGTGAAATGGATCAAAAGACAGCAGTCTTTTTCTGAAGATGAAAAGAAAAGATGTTTGTGTATGTCTTGTAGAAATGCAAATAAATGATGCACAACAAACAGCCAGATCAGTGTCGGTATCAACATTATGGCACTTAAATACACATATATAGATTTCGCCTCATATGCACTACTAGATTAATAATTCATAAACGTAATTCATGCTAGCCACAAATTTAGCAAATTTATAAATTCCTCATGCTTGAGACAAGCGACAATAAAAATGCTTGTTGTGGAATTTGCAAAGCAGCAAGAATTCCAGCATCATCATCTTATTTTTGCATTTAAATAATACAATACCAGAGATTTCACCTTTGCAGTAAGCAGCGAAATAACATAAATCAGCAATCATTAGAGAAGGCATTTCATAAATATAACAAACATCAGCACCCAAGCTAAGCCGGAGTAACTTCCAATTAAATCAAGCGTTAAAAATCCATTCATTTAAGCCTAACGTCTAACTTGTGTGACTTTTTAAAAGCTGCTCGGTATAATTATTAGGATTCGTATGCAACTCTGCAGTAATTATGTGGAAGGACCTCTCTTGACTGCAGGTGTGCTACTCACCTGTCCCTGTTCAGGAAGCTCATGGTAGGTACGGTGTTGAGAAGCTCCAGCTTGCCCAGGGACCAGCTGGGCTGGTACATACACTCTTCTGGCAGCTTAATGGGAGGCAGACACTGGCTGGGTAGCGTTTTCAGAGGGGCAAACATTGAGCAGCCCACAAAAACCTGACACAACTCGGGTTTATACACAAAGGAGAAATCCTGTAAGACAGATTAGCAGGAAAAGAATTAGAAAAAAATACTGAAAAAAAACTCTTCAGATCAAATATTATGATACAATAAGCAGTCAGCTTCAGGGCCTATGTCTACAGGCAGGTATGGCTTAAAGCTAATTATTTCCAATACTGTCTAATGATGAAAAGAAACAGGGTTGTATGTGTATAGAAAAGCATATATGTATATATGCAGCAGAAAGCCAGATTATCAGTATCAGATAATCAGATGTCAAAATCACCACCTCATTCCACAAGAGAAATCTAAACCAGCAAATCAAACAAGGTTTTCTGAATAGATTACTGCAACAATCACAGACATGTACTAAAGATGAACAGAACAATTTAGTAGAAATGCAACAATATGGGAATTCTGGGCTGATTCCAAAAATCTTTCTCATGTACATACATCTGTTGATGCAGATACCGATGCATAAAGATGTTTCTGCAATGTAGAATGTGGGACTAGATCCACTTGGTTTGGCATTACAGAGAAATGTAATTTTTTTATTTGTAGAGGATTTCAATGTACTTCAGCATACTAATGCATCATCAAACAATCATTGTCACTGATTAATTATTTGCTGATACTGATATGATTCCAATAACATAGTGCATTCCTACATTTCTGCCCTCTGAACATTTTAAATTAACAATATCTGAATATCCTAGCATGAAAATATTTATTTTATGAACAGAAAAAAGGGCTACTTCCCAGGATATTTATTAAACCTAATCATAAACTAAACTGCAGTGTCAAAAATGAATTATTTTAAACTTTTCAGTCTAGGGTTAGGTTTAACCTGGGTCTAAAAACTGGCCCTAAAGATTTAATATTTGTTTATTTGACTACAGCCATGAATATATCTATGACGGTTTGTTTACGTGAGGGCTCTGATCTTGCCTGGTCACAACAGTACCTTAAGCCATCATGAGATGGCCAAAACGTTTGGTTGATTTGGTGATTCACTTTGTTTTTTAGGCATATGTGATTTGTTGTGCACATGACTTCCTGGCTTGTAGAATGATAACCTGGAAAAGCAGAAGACCTACCTTAATCTCTGATGGTTTTGGACTGCAAAAGTTCTCCTCCACCTCAATTTTAAACTGGCCTGCCAAAGCAGATGGGCCATCCAAAGAGGTGAGGCCAGGCCCAGGCTCCATGCTACCATACTCCTTGCTGCCCATGTTCATTGGTGAGTAACCCATTATGTGCTGCTCCAGAGATGGAGGGGTAGGGAACATCTGGTGCAGGTCTGCTGAACCTGTAAGCACAGGAAGGGAAATGAAAAAGTAATAATAAAACAGAAGAAGACACACTACAGTGCTCCAATATGTTTTTCTTGCTATATGATTGTTCATTATCAAATAAAACATATCACAAAGTCTATAAACATTCATTTTAACTCTGAGCCAGCACACAATTCATTCACTACAGTTCCCTCTCCTAATGACAGACAGATTCTACTTAAGTCACCACGGAAGGTCTGGCCTTGACTTTATATGTCACTAATGCTATTAAGACATGAATGAATTTCTGAAAAGCTACTACTATAATTTTAGTAGGCTGATATTGAACCAGCTTTATATTGTTAACAAAAGCCTGCATGTGCAAGGCTACATTCCTCTAGATCCTTGGAAAGCAATTTCATCAACTTAACAAGTGGGTGCATCATAGAGAAATCAATGGTGTACAGGCGTGTGTTTAGATATTCTACTGGCAGGGATTAATTTGTTGAAATCTGTGGCTGAAATTAATAGTGGGAAAAAAAGCATCAAAAATGTTTGTTGCTTAGACTTCAGGGACAATACCAGATGCATATGTGATGGGAAAAACACTGATTTGATTGCCTGTCTAAATGCAGTATGTATTGTATTAGCTTGCGCTTCTGTGTAGACTGATTTGTTGAATCGGAGATTATACTCACTTATACATGACACAGGGTCCAGGGCAGCTGGCTTCGGTTCCTTACTGCCAAACTTCTCCTCCGTTCCATTCACTGCTCTCCTGGCACCAGGCTAAAAAGATTAATGGGGTGAAGAAAAGAAAAAGAATTACTGAAATTGTTCTAAAATGCAACTGTGTACTCTACAACAGTGTTTTATTTAGCTCATGACTGAACTCATCTTGCTGGCAGTCATTTGATAATGAAGGGCTTGGAATACAAGCTCATGTCAGCTACTACAAAATGTATCAGCTGATTTTTGCTCAGAGCAAAATCTCACAGCAAGACTGCCATTCAAGAAGAGAATGGGAATCTTTACAAGCTATTCATTTGCAGAGTGAAAAAGATTTCCTATTTAAATATAAGCTGAAAGTGCAGGGTTTAGACTCTTGTGCAAGTAAGAATTGTCAGCAGTTAACATACATGATGCCCTCAAATTATATCACTAAATATGCCTAAAGGAATATTCACTGTATATTGATACGATACTCCACTCCTGAAGCTTTGCTTTTGCTTACTCAGCATTGACAGAGAGAGCAAGTGTGTGTGTATGTGCAAAAAAGTAAGACAGTGCAGCAGTTTATTAGGAGATGTCTCTCTGAAGCTAACCGTTTGCTCATCTTCATCGGAATTGAAGATGTTATCCAGGTCTTTGATAGAAACAGCCAGGTCAGAGTCATGGATCAGACTGGTAGAGGCAGCGATTTTGTGGGCTGCACCCCGCTGAGCATCTGCAGGGGAAAATGAGAGGGATCATCAGAGTAGAAAAAAAAAAATGTGAAAAAGGTAGCAAGACAAGGGAGGAAATGGACACAGAAGTTGTCTTCCTTAGCACTGTCTATCTGGCAATTACAGACTTCCAGGTGTGGAAGTGTAAAGGGAGTGCATTCAACATTCATTCTGTTTGACATCAACCTGGACAAGGCCATTTCAAGAGATACAGCACACATTAAAACTTTACAGGCAGAAAACAGTTGATCTGGATCTGGCAAAAACCCATAAAGAAAGATTAAAGATAGCTCACTAATTAAGAATAACTTATGTACTAAGTATGGGTGGTTAGCTAAGCCAGTGAAGTCAAAAAAGACAATACTATTACAAACTAGTAAACATTTAACCAACCTTCTCTCACGGCATATGTTGCTCACTTAACCTTACATTTTCCTTACTGAATACATTGTACCTGGCATCTCTGACTAGAAATGAGAAGCATAATATCTTACCATCTGATGGACCAGCGCTTCCATCTTCCCCCTGAGCAAGAGACAGAGTCAGTGAATTAGGTTGCACTTTATTCCCACAGGAATATACACTTGTGCCTCTGACCTTGTGAACTGTAACACTCATGAAACTGTGATTAGAAGCACAAACACACAACAAACGCATCCTAACTTGCTAGCATGCTGAGTAAAGTGTAGAGACGTGTGTTTAACATTGATAAGATGGCTTGTATATTCATTTCATGTTTTAAAATAAAATATAAATGATAATTCTCAAAAATGCATGCTTTTTTTAAACCCAGTGAAGTTCCTTTTTTTACAAGTGAAGGAAAAAACATGAAGTTTTACGTAGGTTAATGTAAAAGCATTGTATTCCATGTAATTCTGGACAGTTTCTGTTGGTCCATCTCTTATGAAACTTTCCCACAATGTAAAGGATGGATAACATTTTTTTTTTTAATTATTATACAAAAATATAATAAAATAAAATACTAAGCAAGTGAGGGAAAGAGAAAATTGTATTTGCAATTGGAGCAAATCCTCTAGAAGAGGTGGGAGCATGTCCAGCGAGAGGAACATGTCATTGATTTAATTCTGCTGCAGGCTTTTTATCAGTGACTACAGACTCTAATCTGCTTCTCCTTGAAGACCTACTCCACATCCAGACCACAAACAACAAGAAACAACTACACATGCTAATGGAAGAAAGCCAATAATCAATATTTCAGCCCTGGGCTGGACAACAAGAGCTAAGCAGGTCATAATCTGAGCACAATGAGTAGTGAAACAAATTACTCTTCAGTTGCACAGTGTGAGTGTTTGTTTATGTGTAAATAGACTGGTTACAAACGCATTTAAAACACTATCAGAAAAGCCACACTGCATGAAAAAGCAGCCTCTTAGTTCTCTCCTTATCCTTCTGACTTTCTCTCCTAGTACTGATACAGTAAGCGCAATAAAGGTCTTCCCCCAAGGTCTTATGCGCTGAAAGCTCAGAGTAGCCGCAAAGAAACTCTCCCTTTTAGTAGTAGTGAAAAAACACAGCAAGCATGTGGGGTGCGGAAACTCATAAAAAGATCTCACACAGGAGGAATACAGAATAATATGCTTAAGAGGTACAGTTCAGTGAACAGGGTTTATTTGCCTCTTATAAGGGGGGGGGGGGGGGGGGGGAAGTGAGAGAGAGAGAGAGAGAGAGAGAGAGAGAGAGAGAGAGACAGAGACAGACAGAGAAGGAAAGAGAGAGAAAGAGAGAGAACACACAATACTTTTCCTCCCATAACCCAGTCATATTGACTTGCATGCTCCAAATCCTTTCCTTAACCTCTGTTCTAACCAAAAACCTTTGGGAGAACACTGCTGGAACTAGTAGTGAGGTTGGGGTCAGAGACCCTTACCTTGTGTTTCTTTCCTTGCTCTTTCTCCCCGCCTGCTTTATCTTTCTTATCTGAGAAGGTGAACTTCACATCCCCATCTACAAAGGCGTAGGGATCCACCTCAGGCTCATGGTCGCTGTCAGCGATGGCTGCAGCTAGATGCTGGTTTCGCCGCTGCAGGTAAGTCTGGATGCGTTCCTCTGATACTTTCAGAGTATGCTTGGAGGTGGCCATTAACCTGCAGACACAACAAACAGTACACAGACATGAGTTTTGAAATAAGCATTTTGTCTGGAAAGGTTTCATTCATACTTTGAGACTGGAAGTGTAATTAAGAGCTTGTACAAAATAGGTTAGAGGCTTACCAAAACAACCTGCACCTGCCAAGGTTCAGCAAGTCTTGAGTTTCAAGATCAAACTCTCTATCTGTGCTGTTTGTTCAAAAGATTTTGTTGTTCTCTGTGACAGATCAGTACACTACTACTCTGACACAGGATGACAAGACACTGCCCAGAGATTAGCCTCCAAAGAGACCCAGATAATGCAGGGATTAAACTCCCTCAGAATAGACAAGCACTGGAGAGGCAGCACCCATAGCAGCACGGGTTTCTCGGATTTCATAATACTTCCAGCTGGTGCAACCACTGTCTGTTTTTCTCCTACTGTGACATCCTTAAACTGCTCTTTCACTCTCAATTTTGCCCGTTCTATATCTTTCATAAAAGCTCTTCACTGAAGTAGGCGTGCCTACATGTATTACAACGATACATATTGTTATCAGAGAAGGAATCAATAAGCTCCCCAGTCTGCAGCAGTGCTATGCATGCACATTAGTTATGAATGATGTCAAAAGGGCACATAGCCAGAGATTAATGTGCTGTATGCGCACCACAACCACCAGATATAGAACATTCTGCCCAGCATCAGATGGGGGCCTGTGTGTGTGTGTGTGTGTGCTCTAAACAAACCTACTAAAGAGAAAAGAATGTCTGAGTCTGATCCTGACCACTGCAAACTAAAGATTAGACAATTACCACATCACCACTGCTACCAACAAAGAAGGTCCAACAACAAGTACACTGATGTTTAAGCTATGATAAACTAAAAATCTGAAAGAACAGAACAACACACTCCTTTGTCACTGACTTCACTCAAGGTTTTCAATTGCTTTTGGTAGAAAACTGAGAAACAAGGTTATATACATATATGCAGGCATCTAGACAAGCCAGTGAGCATGACTGAGGCCAAATTTATATCTCGTAGAGCTAAAGAATTTTGAGCAAAACTTCTTACTGTGATTTTTCTGAACGATATTGCTCGACATAGCAATTATTTTCTTTAACAAGAAATCCAGGAATGTTGTCCTGTTCAAGAACACCAGCATATCCATTTTTTATGACTTGAGGCTTTGAACACTGAACATAGCTAGGCTGCAAGTTAGTGATTGTGTTGTCATGTACATAGCATATAGGTGTTTGGTTGCCTTTGACTGGTCTACCTTATTCATAGGCAATTAATTAGTTCAGTTTAGGTTATATTTCAACAATTTTAGATGCTTCAGCAAACCCATTTGTACAGGTTTACAGTGAATTTATAGTAGGTAGGTACTTTTATTTTTAAAATCAACTACATTTAACAACTGAAGGAAATTTTTAAAAAAAAATTTACTACACAATATCATAACAGGACTGCACAACAAAAAAACAACTTATTGTTGTGTATACATAAGCAAATAATTTCTTTAATACATGTATCCCATAAACTCATGCCTGAACTGCAGACACTGTTGGGATTTGGTAAATATTATGAATCATTCACACTAAGCAGCAGACAGTAGCAAACAGAGTGTGAGGACCAGGCCCAGAGACTGTGAAGTCATCTGATACAACTGACCAGGGGAGGCACTGCTGCAGGCGGTCCGAGAGAAAACAGAAGCTTGGCAAGTGGGCTGGTGTACATTCTAAGTTAAAGGCGAAGGCACAAGAGACCAGCTTACTGACATAATGGTCATGACCAACCAACAGCTTGAGAAGAATTTCCGCTACTAGTGTGTAAACTAACCATGCAGTTAGATACTTACTCAGTGACTGACATATTCCCCGTCAACTGCCAGCAAGGCCTCCTCTCTCAGTTTGTCCATAGGCAGTGAGGGTGTAGGGAAATCCAAGTCTTTCCTGCGTGGGAGGTTGAAGAATCTCCAGGGCACATGACTTCCATCATCCTCCAGGCTTACTGCTGCCCCGACATACACCGTGGGCTCCATGGCTTCGGGAAAAGCTGGATGGAAGGGAGGAGCGAGAGAATCAACACGAGGATCATCTGGGCCCTTCTGGGGCAGGAGGCAAGGCTCTGAAGAAGGAGGGTAGAAGTGTTGGCTGTGGGGTGTGGAGGGATTCTTTAGGGCTTCAGATGGTTCCTCACCCCGCTCACAGGGGTGAGGGCTGAGTGGAGGTGGCTGAGGGGAGCCCACCATTTCTGATGGGCCACCAACACTGCCTGCTGTTCCAGCCCCTGTGTGCAGCTGAGGTGGTTTCGGCACAGTACAGACATCGGAAGGCCGGAGGCCAGGGAATCGGCCCCCGTCCTGACCTCTGAGAGACAAACGTTGGCCTGCCGAGGCATCCGTTTCCATTGAGACATCATCGCAGATGGAGCTCCGGTGGTGAAAGGGCGTTTGTGGACGTTTCTGCTGTTTGTCACCTTTCTCAGGCTTCTCTCCTGCTTTGTGCTTGGTGGGCTGCTGCTGCACCTGCCCAGCTGAAACAGGCTGGCCCTGTGTACTGCCCACTCGCTGCTTCAGGGCTTTGTGCCTGAGAGGAGAGAGGAAAAACATGTTTTAATTAAAGATCAAGTTAATGTCCAATTAAGATGAAAAAGTACACATAGTAGTCGTGTGAAATGGAGACTTCTGCTTTTTTTGACATTATCAGGCAATCCTTTAAATAACAAAAATTAAGCAGGATTTTAGTCTGTCCAGCTGTTCTTCCCTCCCAATGAGAACTCAAATATTTGCCCATGAACCCCTGACCAAAGGGAGCAAATGTCACAACTGGAATCAAGCCTAAAGCCTAAATTTAGGGTTGACCTTTACATTTCTTTCATTGGGTGTGCCGTTGAGGTGCAGGCCTGAAGGACTTAAGTTTACATATGTAAACACAGCAACCACAGACTACTCTGTGGTCGGAGCGGTGCACACACAAAACTCACAAAAACACATTCACACCAACATTTTCCACCCACGTTGTCATATAAATAACTAATCAATGATCAAAAACCTACTTGTCTGTTCTTGGTCATTTGGTTATTGACATTTATCTGCACCTACTTTCACATTTTGTTTGTTGCAGTATGACATGCCTGAAATCCAAACAACTGGTCGAAAATGACTGCAGTCAGCTTAAATAATTGCAATCCCTTCAAATAACTGTGATTAAGCGATTATGCAATAGGTATGACAGACCTAGTTCCTCGAAAGAGGGTTGTGGGAAGTTCCTTTATTCTAGTTAATTGTCAGCTAGAATTTCACTATTGTGACAGGCCTTTTTGGACCATGACCCAAGTCTCCTTTCTGCTTCTCTCTAACAAAGAATAAAACCAAATAAACAGAATGATAAATTCAAAAGTTAATATGAAGGTCAGCTGATGGAAAGAATGACTTTACAAACTCACACACAAAAAATAAATAAATAAAAAAATAATCTTGAAGTCACAGATGCTACACATCCCTGAATGCTTGCTAAGTATGCATCAATAGTACTGTTTTTTTTTTTCGCACATTTTATCCAAGTAGGTTGCTGCCAGTCGGTGTGAGGTTTATACAGCCTACCTCAGTTATCATGTTTATCATGACTGCTCTAAAGCACAAAAAACACATCTGCACTAAAACTGACAACACAGAGGTATGTCTACAGAGTAAAGATCTAAGTCTAATGTTGTAGCAGAAGCCTGAAATAAATTACTCAAATAACTTAATATTGCCATTATATTTCCACAGTGGTCTTATAGTCAATGTTATACCAATGGCCTATTTTTCCCCATTGTCATGGCAATATAGTCATTTCTACCAATTTCTTTGTCCTAGAATTGTAGCCATTTGGTCTTCGTATCTGAGAATTCTGGTAACTGCAACGGCATAGGCATAATATGCTAAACAAACAGTGACCAAAATAATAATTCACACGGGTGAAGAATCTGGTCAGCAAAGTAACAAATGTGACCAAATGTTGATGACATTGTGTCTATTGTACAGCATGCATTGTGTGTGTACCTTGAGCAGTTGCAAGTTGTTCTCTGTGTTGATTCAACAAAATCCCAGGAGCCCATTTTCTCCAGCACCTCTTCTTCACCGGTCCCATTGGCTGTGGCAGAGAACTTGCGTCTTTAAAAAAATAATAATAAATAATAATAAATTTAATTAAAAATATTAATTTGTGAGTAAAATCATTTAATGGGTGTGCTCAAAAGTGTTTATGATTGTTCTTTCTTAAAGTGAAAATCTACTTATGCTGGCTTAAAGGCACGGTCTTACTCTTTTTCAAGATTTTGTGATGTTTTAAATATTAACTAGCAGAAAAACAAAGTCTTTTCTGTGGAGAGATTTTTAAAATTACTTTTTTCCTACCATGTTCTTCTGTTTGATTTGAGTTGGGCAAGACTAAATTTGGTGATGTTATATCAGCCTAAGGACCAATCCCTTTTCTTCTTTTTAGCCCTACCCCTTGCTTTCGAGTGTCACCTAAAGCCTTTGGAACAGAAGTGACAATGGTATGTCAATGGTATTCATTATTCTTCACTAGCTGTGCTCTGCAGGTGACCCGGCCATCTTTAGCGATAGCAGAGAAGGGAAAAGTTAGAGGTTTTAGTTACATTTAGGGCATCACATGCTTTTGAAGAGGGGGGTATAAGACAATTATTTATTTTCACCCACCACTAATTCTTTGGTGATACAAAGCTGAAGTCAGCTATTTATTTGCTTCTTGTTCAAATTTTCCCACCTTAAATGGTGCAGCAGTGACATTCTGGCACTTCAGGCACCAATGCTGCTGGACTACCAAGACTTTAGCGTGCTATTGGCGATTTGTTATGTTTGTTATGAAGAAAACAACCATAATACACTATATTGCCAAAATTATTTGCTTGTCTGCTTTCACATGCAGATGAACTTGAGTGACATTCCATTCTTAATCCATAGGGTTTAATATGATGTTGGGCCACCCTTTGCAGCTATAACAGCTTCAACTCTTCTGGGAAGGCTTTCCACAAGGAGTGTGTTTATGGGAATTTTTGACCATTCTTCCAAAAGCGCATTTGTGAGATCAGACACTGATGTAGGACATGAAGGCCTGGCTCACAGTCTCCGTTCTAATTCATCCCAAAGGTGTTCTATCGGCTTGAGGTCAGGACACTGTGCAGGCCAGTCAAGTTCTTCCACACCAAACTCGCTCACCCATGTCTTTATGGACCTTGCTTTGTGCACTGGTGCGCAGTCATGTTAGAACAGGAAGGGGCCATCCCCAAATCGTTCCCACAAAGTTGGGAGCATGAAATGGTCCAAAATTTCTTGGTCTGCTGAAGCATTAAGAGTTCCATCACTGGAACTACAGGGCCGAGCTCAACTCCTGAAAAACAACCCCACACCATAATCCCCCCCCCCTCCACCAAACTTACACTTGGCACAATGCAGTCAGACCATTCTCCTGACAACCACCAAACCCAGACTTGTCCATCGGATTGCCAGACAGAGAAGTGTGATTCATCACTCCAGAGAACACGTCTCCACTACTCTAGAGTCCAGTGGCGGCGCTTTACACCACTGCATTTGATGCTTTGCATTGCACTTGGTGATGTAAGTCTTGGATGCAGCTACTTGGCCTTGGAAGCTCATTCCATGAAGCTTTACGCTGTTCTTGAGCTAATCTGAAGGCCACATGAAGTTTGAAGGTATGTAGCAATTGCCTCTGCAGAAAGTTGGTGACCTTTGCGCACTTTGCACATCAGAATCAGCTGACCCTACTCTGTCATTTTACGTGGCCTACGACTTCATGACTGAGTTGCTGTTATTACCAAATCACTTCCACTTTCTTATAATACCACTGACAGTTGACTGTGGAATATTTAGTGGTGAGGAAATTTCATGACTGGATTTGTTGCACAGGTGGGCATCCTATCACAGTACCATGCTGCAATTCATTGAGCTCCTGAGAGCGACCCATTCTTTCACAAATGTTTGTAGAAGCAGTCTGCATGCCTAGATGGTTGGTTTTATGCAGCTGCAGCCATTGAAGTGATGAACACCAGAACTTAATGATTTGAATGGGTGAATGAATACTTTTGGAAATATAGTGTTCATTGAAACACCACTAAACTAAAATGGTGATTTTCGTCATTTTTAATGGAGTTTAGAGTCTGAAAAACCCTAACCCTAGACATGAACGCACAAAACAGAGGGCTAAGGGGTGAAATGGGATTGGACCTAAGTATTAATCACAGTTATCAATATGTATTCTTCAGCCACTCGCGTGTTCTTTTCTCTTGCAAAGTCACTACTCTTCTGCTGCTTCAAGTCCCAGTCAAAGCTCTGAAAAAGCAGACAATTTACCCCTTTCTAACTAAGCTATCAGTAATTTTTATGAAGCTTCATTACACCACTGGCCCAGTCGCTGCTTCCTACTTGTGTTGGCCACCTGTTGCAGGATCAATAAGTGATTAACTTCAATTACGAGACCACGAGAGATAGCAGTCGACCTTAAAAACAGCAATAAACATCAAGCCTTATTTCCCCACAGCTGTACCTTGTAGAGGTGTAGAACACAATAAGGTAAATGACATTTTTCCACAGTGTCTACAAATGTGACCATTCCAGTTCATACCAGGAGCTTGTGTTTCAAAAGCATGGTCTAGCAGTTAGCTGGCTAGCTACAGGTTACAAATTTAACATTAGTGCTGAGTGGCAGCTCCATCCATCCATCCATCCATCCATTATCTAAGCCGCTTCTCCGTCAGGGTCGCGGGGGGGTGCTGGAGCCTATCCCAGCAGTCTTCGGGCAGAAGGCAGGATACACCCTGGACAGGTCGCCAGTCCATCACAGGGCAGACAGACAGACACAGACAGTCACTCACACACTCACACCTAGGGGCAATTTAGCATGTCCAATTGGCCTGACTGCATGTCTTTGGACTGTGGGAGGAAACCAGAGAACCCGGAGGAAACCCACGCAGACACGGGGAGAACATGCAAACTCCACACAGAGAGGACCGCCCGGCCGGGGAATCGAACCCAGGCCCTCCTTACTGTGAGGCGACAGCGCTACCCACCATGCCACCGTGCCGCCGAGTGGCAGCTCGTAATCTACAATTAAATTGTATTAATTCATATATTTCTTGAATATCACACTGGTAAATACTTTTTCCACAGTATATCGTATCAATTCATACAAAATCTAAGTATCTGAAACCACATTGACAGGGATTTTAAAGCACATACTTGTTCAGTGCTCGACTGATGTTGCACTCCTGCCAGACATGCTCCACCACCTGGCTGGCCATCCTGCGTGGAATCTTGCCTCCATGGTGACTCGTGTTGTCTACGCTGAAGCCGTCAACTGCTGATGGCAACCGCATCCACTTCTGTGCAGAATGAGAGTCAACTGGAACAAAGGACAGAAAACACAAAACACAGGCAGTGTGAGACCAAAGGAATGAGAGAAACAGAAACATTGAGGAATAAAAGCATTACATTTCATGAGATGATTAAGACAATTGACTTGGATCACATTTGAAAACAAACCCAAAAATATAATTGAAATATTACACTTTAGTGCTGACTAAAGCAAAAGATGCAGAAAAACGTGTACCTGTCTGGGCCTCCTCTGGTGAGGTGGGAGGGGTAAGTGTGACAGAGGAGATGGTGGGGTCTCTGTTTGAAGCAGGCACTTGGTGGCCACCCGAATAGACAGCAGTGCAGTGCGAGGACCCAACAGGTGTTACTGTGGGAATATCTGACTGCGGGACCAAGACCAGACAGGCAGGATACACCATGCGCACACCACCTGAGAAAACAAACAAATTAGTGTACAACACTTAGATGCTATCTAAAGAATGCTGTCACTCATGATCTCTAATCTCATGTAGCTGAGAAGTAAGTTAGTGAAAGAATAAATGATGGAAGCCAGGATACTGAGCTGAGATCTGGCTCAGACTCTGAGATTCTAGATGTTATTGTACCACTTATATCCAATCCCTTGAGTTTGACTCCGAGATAAAGCAGAGCGTCATCTCCACTGAAACTCCATTGAAATTTTATTTGCATCCTGTGTATCTGTACATACACAGATGTGGCAAGGGCTTTGGCAAAGTACATTCAGCTAAAAATCTGAGTTCATTTTAAATTCCATATCCCTATATATATTACTTCCTTATTTCTGACAGTAATGTATGTGTTAAATTGTCTTCATCTGACTTATCTTATAAATAAAAAACATGTAAAGACACTGTTAACCATCTTATTCAGTTTACTGAAAAACACTAAAGCAACTCAGGAGGAGTCTTCTTACCAACGAGCACCTCCACAGCAGCTAGAGAGTCATCTTCCCAGTCAATGTCCTCCATCTTGTCCTCTGAACTCTCCTTGGAGCTGGGGCTGATTGGGTAGAACTGGTTCCATTCCTCAATGAGCTTCTGCGTGGGCGGGTCTGACAGCTTGAAGGACTGCCCCGTCAGTGTCCCATTCAGACCAAAGGGACTCAGAATCACTGGACAGAAAAAAAAAAAAAAATTTCATTCTCATTACTTCTTCTTCTTCTTTCGGCTGCTCCCTTTAGGGGTCGCCACAGCGGATCATCTGCTGCCATCTTGTCCTATCCATTGCCTCCTCTACTTTCACAGCAACCGTCTCCATGTCCACCTTTACTACATCCATAAACCTTCTCTGAGGTCTACCTCTTCTCCTTCTACCTGGCAGCACCATCTCCAACATTCTTTGACCAATATATCCACTATTACTCCTCAGCACATCTCAACCTGGCCTCTCTGGCTTTATCTCCAAACTGCTCTACCTTCACTGTCCCTCTGATCTGCTCATTTCTAATCTTCTAATTTCATTCTCATTACTAATCATCACTAATATACACATATTGTAACTGCCAAAGAGTGCTATGGCCCATTTTATGGCCCAGAAATTGACCCAAATAAACAGTAAGAGATGTGCCTGAGGAACGAGAGAGCACACGTCAGACAGAGGTAGTTCCACCTTTGCTGGCTTTGTGTTGAGCAATCAAAAAAATTTTTCTTTCATTTACAAAAACCTGCTTTAACCAAGATATAATACATGCTTGTTCTTCAGCTTTTCCAACAAATCAGCGTCCTTACAGCAAACCGGCTTGCCTTATGCCTATGTGTTTTTATTTCTTAAACTACTTTGGTGAAAAAAAATCATCAACCCCTCATGCCTAGTTATTGATCCATGGTCAGCTGGATAAAACTGAGCTTTCAGAATTGAAAGAGGAGACAAAGAGAGAAGAATCATCCTGAAGGCCTTCCATTAGTGCAGTCATTCTGTGGCCTCCAAGACGCTAATCCATAACCCATGAGTGACAGAAAGGTGAAGTTGGATACATACCTTTACCATGGAAAGGGATGGAAGTGTGGAAGGAATGTACACTTAGGAGGAATGAGTGGAAAGGATAGGCCTTTGACCAATTTTCACTACTAGAAACCTGGGGTGTTCATTTAATAAATACTCATAATACTGTAAAAAAAAAAAAAAAATGTAAATAAATAAATTATATATTTTACACACTCACTCACAGACACACACACACAGCTCAGAAAAATAAAGGGAACACTCAAATAACACATCCTAGATCTGAATGAATGAAATATTCTCATTGAATACTTTGTTCTATACAAAGTTGAATGTGCTGACAACAAAATCACACAAAAATCATCAATGGAAATCAAATTTATTAACCAATGGAGGCCTGGATTTGGAGTCACACACAAAATTAAAGTGGAAAAACACTACAGGCTGATCCAACTTTGATGTAATATCCTTAAAACAAGTCAAAATGAGGCTTAGTATTGTGTGTGGCCTCCACATGCCTGTATGACCTCCCTACAATGCCTGGGCATGCTCCTGATGAGGTGGCGGATGGTCTCCTGAGGGATCTCCTCCCAGACCTGGACTAAAGCATCCGCAAGCTCCTGGACAGTCTGTGGTGCAATGTGGCGTTGGTGGATGGAGCGAGACATGATGTACCAGATATGCTCAATCGGATTCAGTTCTGGGGAACGGGCGGGCCAGTCCATAGCTTCAATGCCTTCATCTTGCAGGAACTGCTGACACACTCCAGCCACATGAGGTCTAGCATTGTCCTGCATTAGGAGGAACCCAGGGCCAACCGCACCAGCATATGGTCTCACAAGGGGTCTGAGGATCTCATCTCGGTACCTAATGGCAGTCAGGCTACCTCTGGTGAGCACATGGAGGGCTATGCGGCCCTCCAAAGAAATGCCACCCCACACCATTACTGACCCACTGCCAAACCGGTCATGCTGAAGGATGTTGCAGGCAGTAGATCACGGTCACGGCATCTCCATACTCTGTCACGGCTGTCACATGGGCTCAGTGTGAACCTGCTTTCATCTGTGAAGAGCACAGGGCACCAGTGGCGAATTTGCCAATCCTGGTGTTCTCTGGCAAATGCCAAGCGTCCTGCACGGTGTTGGACTGTGAGCACAACCCCCATCTGTGGACATCGGGCCCTCATACCATCCTCATGGAGTCGGTTTCTAACAAGACACATGCACATTTGTGGCCTGCTGGAGGTCATTCTGCAGGGCTCTGGCAGTGCCCTTCCTGTTCCTCCTTGCACAAACGCGGAGGTAGCGGTCCTGCTGCTGGGTCGTTGTCCTCCTACGGCCTCCTCCACGTCTCCTGGTGTACTGGCCTGTCTCCTGGTAGTGCCTCCAGCCTCTGGACCCTACGCTGACAGACACAGCAAACCTTCTTGCCACAGCTCGCATTGATGTGCCATCCTGGATGAGCTGCACTACCTGAGCCACTTGTGTGGGTTGTAGACTCCGTCTCATGCTACCACGAGTGTGAAAGCACCACCAACATTCAGAAGTGACCAAAACATCAGCCAGAAAGCAGAAAGGTACTGAGAAGTGGTCTGTGGTCCCCACCTGCAGAACCACTCCTTTATTGAGTGTGTCTTGCTAATTGCTGATCATTTCCACCTGTTGTCTATTCCATTTGTTTGATTTTACAGAAGTTTGATTTACTTAGAGTTATATTATATTAGTTATATATTTTTGAGCAGTGTGTGTATATATATATATATATATATATATATATATATATATATATATATATATATATATATATATACACAAAAGAAAAAAAAAAAGATGTATATTTTTGCACTTGTCTGACGTGGTGAAACTGACTACATAAGACTACCGCAAGCAGTGCATAACTGAACAAAAAATACCAACAGCATTTGTTGTGAGTGAAGAACAACTAGGTTCACACCATTAACAACAAGCAAAAAACAGAACTTAAGCTTAAAAATCACACATAATGCACACATGACTGCTAACTGCTGTTTGCCAGCTGGTTTAAAAGGCTACACTAATAAACACAGGAGCAAACTGCATACGCCATTATTGAACTGCATAAAAATGAAGTGGTTCCTACTTATAATTTGAAATGCACTTTGGTGTGCTCTCAAAGCAAATTCAATATTCTTGGTTATAGCAGTGACATGTCCACCACCACAGTTTTGCATTAATTGCTGCAGCTTGTAAGAATAAAAGCTTTCAGTCATTATTAGACATATCATGGAAATCCATTTGAACTCCTCTTTTATGCCTGTTTCTAACCACATGAACCCTACCCTCTTACTACAGGCATGAAGACTATTGTTCTTGACCTGTGGCATTTCTAATACCAGACCTGTTTACAGAAATAATGCAAGCAGCAAGCACAACACCAGAGGCACAGCAACCCAGACCAGACGCACCAAAACAAACACAGTTCACACAGGGAACAGAGCTCAGGGGCAGAGGAGCACTTTTTAATATCCGACACCTTTCTGATTACACAAGACAACGTGCCCTGAATCTGTGTGGCTGCCGATTCACAGTCTCATCATCATGTGTCTGTGACGGCACCAGTGAGACATGCACACTATTGACATGAAACAAAAGCTGCGGATGATAGAGGCATTTACAAACATTAGCCTGTAAACGTTTATTTTTGGTGCAAATTTCATCGCCCTGCCAGCAGAGCTTCAGCAGTGTTCCAAAATTTGAAAAAAATTGCTGCTGCTCTGTCCCTCATTCGCTCCCTCTCCCTCTGTGTCATTTATACTTAGATCAGTTACAACCCCAATTCCAATGAAGTTGGGACGTTGTGTAAAAAAAATAAAATAAATAAAAATAATAAAAAAAAAATAAAATAAAATAATAATAATAATAATAATAATAATAATAATAATAATAATAAGAAGAAGAAGAAGAAGAAGAAGAAGAAGACTTGCAAATCCTTTTCATCCTATATTCAATTGAATACACTACAAAGGATGGATGGATAAACAAATGGATAAACTTTGTTTTTTGCAAATATTCACTCATTTTGCATTTGATGCCTGCAACATTCCAAAGAAGTTGGACAGGGGCAACAAAAGAGAACTGGGAAAGTTGAGGAATGCTCAAAAAACACCTTTTTGGAACATTCCACAAGTGAACAGGTTAACTGGAAACAGGTGAGTGTCATGATTTGGTATAAAGGGAGCATCCCTGAAAGGCTCAGTCTTTCACAAACAAGGATGGTGCAAGGTTCACCACTTTGTGAACAACTGCGTGAGCAAATAGTCCAATAGTTTAAGAACGTTTATCAACATGCAATTGCAAGGAATTTCATCATCTACAGTCCATAATATCATCAAAAGATTCAGAGAATCTGGAGAAATCTCTGCAAGTAAGCGGCAAGGCAGAAAACCAACATTGAATGCCCATGACCTTTGATCCTTCAGACGGCACTGCATTAAAAACCAACATAATTCTGTAACAGATAGTAACACATGGGCTCAGGAACACTTCAGAAAACCATTGTCAGTGAACACAGTTCGTCGCTCCATGTACAAGTGCAAGTTAAAACTCTGCCATGCAAATTGAAAGCCATATATCAACAACACCCAGAAACGCCACCGGCTTCTCTGGGCCCGAACTCATCTGAGATGGACTGATGCAAAGTGGAAAAGTGTCCTGTGGTCTGAGTCCACATTTCAAATTGTTTTTGGAAATCATGGAGGTCGTGTCCTCCGGGCCAAAGAGGAAAAGGACTGTCCGGATTGTTTTCAGCACAAAGTTCAAAAGCCAGCATCTCTGATGGTATGGGGGTGTGTTAGTGCCCATGGCATGGGTAACTTGCACATCTGTGAAGGCACCATTAATGCTGAAAGGTACATACAGGTTTTGGAGCAACATATGCTGCCATCCAAGCAACGTCTTTTTCAGGGACATCCCTGCTTATTTCAGCAAGACAATGCCTAGCCACATTCTGCACGTGTTACAACAGCGTAGCTTCAGAGTAAAAGACTGCGGGCACTAGACTGGCCTGCCTGCAGTCCAGACCTGTCTCCCATTGAAAATGTGTGGCGCATTATGAAGCAGAAAATACGACAACAGAGACCCCGGACTGGTGAGCAACTGAAGTTGTACATCAAGCAAGAATGGGAAAGAATTCCACCTACAAAGCTTCAACAATTAGTGTCCTCAGTTCCAAAAAGCTTACTGAATGTTGTTAAAAGGAAAGGTGATGTAACACAGTGGTAAACATGCCCCTGTCCCAACTTCTTTGGAACGTATTGCAGGCATCAAATTCAAAATAAGTGACCATTTGCAAAAAACAATAAAGTTTATCCGTTTGAACAAATATCTTGTCTTTGTAGTCTATTCAATTGAATATAGGTTGAAAAGGATTTGCAAATCATCATATTCTGTTTTTATTTATGTTTTACACAACGTCCCAACTTCACTGGAATTGGGGTTGTAAGTGAGCTCAGTGCTCACTATATTCACTCTGGGCTCTTTTATGAGGTCAAATTTCAGAGATGACCATCATTAACTTAGGCAAATGAGTGAGGCAAAGGGGGTCAAAGAAAATGACAAATATTCATAATCCGATACATTCACAGCTCCATATAAAAAAATTCTTCTCAAAATTACCTAAAATAAATCAAATCAGTTTCACTTCATCTCTCCAGCAGCATCAGAAAGCTTCTACCTCAAACTCAATATGCATTCTGCATTCAGTCAGAACAATTTAGACCTTGACAATTTGCTATGAAGTTTGCTATAAATTCAGGAGGGTGGAGGGTAAAACATGTGGCAGATCTGGTTAATAATGTCTACAAGCAAATGCAACAGGCTGAAGCAGCAGTCTGCATTACATGAATCCAAACCAGTCTAGATTAAATTCAATAACACTTTCACCACCACACAATCCTAACTTGTGACTACACCCAATGTTCCCTTTTGATGCAGCTTTAAATGGGTATCCTTGTAATGCTGAAGCAGGAGGTTTATAGCACCTCTCCCAGACAAGGCAGATCAAAACGGGGTAAAATCACAGCACTATCTAAAGACTAGACAAACTGGAGGCACTGAGGTAGCTCATCTGACAACTGTAAGGCAAACATGGTGATATTTGTAGCAATGAACTTGTCTTCCTTCCCCTCTTCTTCCTGTCTCTCTGGGCAGTACTCAGGGTCCTTGCTCTGCCCCTCCCTATTGTAATTGTGTTGTTAAAGAGGAACTGTTCAACATGGAGTCTGCTGTGCTGCCTCTGGGCCTGACTAATTACACCAGCCTTCTCTCTGATCAGAACTGGCTGGTGGGCAGAAAGAAGTGGAGGGACAGAAGACAGGAGTGAAAATGGAGGACAAAGAAAAGGGAATAGAGTGCAGACTTAACAGAGAATGCAATCACATAATTAAGAGTAGGAAGAGAACATCTGGAAAGGAAAAAAAAAAAAAAAAAGCAAGAAACATGGAGAAGAAGGAAGAGGCCATGATCTAATACAGGTACAACTGCAAAAAGGACACCGTGAGAAGAAGATGAAGCATGCATTTTATAAATATTATAATATGGGTTCTCACTTTTTGAGGATTTCTCATTCACAAACCACTGTGGACAATTACTATTACTGGTACAGTACAATAATTGCCATATATTAAAGCTATTCTTGAGTCTTCTGGTAAAGCAGAATGGTAGGAACAACCTAAGGTGCTTCTAGGGTGTGAAGGCAATAGCATGTAGATCAAGACTGCCAGTTAGACCCACTGACCTTGAAAGGGGCTGGACGCTTGCTGGGCCAGCGTCAGGTGCTCCTCACTCAGGTGGTAAACGGGCTGATGCTGGTTGATCTCCACACTGGTACATACGTTGCTGTCTCCATGAAGAAAGAAGCTGAATGAGCAGGAAAGGTGCTCGCTGTAGATAGAGAGAGAGCATAAAGTTACTTTTTTTAACATTATGTACACCTTACATTATATACAAGATATCTTACAATACGGCGCCTGCTAGAGAGATGTTCCCAGTTTCTATTCTGCTGGTCTGTGTAATCCAAACGAACATCTTAGATGTAACAATGCAGCATTTTGTGGCCCAACATACTTTAAGGCACAAGCACTTCAGTGATCACAACTATGCACACGTCGAACTGATTACAGTGCACTTTCTAAGATCAGAGGATTCTGATTTGCAATTTCAACATATCCAACTGCTTTCTCATGGACAGCAACACGTGTCATGAGATGCTGTGGACGTAAGGACAAGGGTAGGGAAAAAAAGAAGGAAAGGTGGAGGGGGAAAAAAATGATAAAAGATAAATAAGACAAAGAAGAGCACAAACACAACATCCTGTAAAATGACAGTCTAAGAGTCTTAAAGGCTATAAAAATGATATTCAAATATTTTACAAATACATTCTCCAGGAAACACTTCCACATTCTTTACATCCAACTTAACAACAACGCCAATGATGGCACTTTCTAAATCGGCAACATGTTTTAGAACTACACCATGCAGTAGTCTTTTTTAGATCATTATGCAAGATGATCTAATTGCTGTCAGTGGCCACTGGCCAGCCATACACTCCTTTTCATCACTTTGTCTCAACAGATACCAATACCCTCCTAAGCTCGTCATAGAGCACATGAGGCCAGACAAGCAAGAGAGAACGATGCACAGCAATGGGTGAAAATGAAAAGGAGCAGTTGGGGGGGCACATGTTGCCAGCTTAGTGATCTTGTTTTATACTGATGTACTTCAGTAATTCCTCTGCCCACAAGACACACGTTCGTGTAGCAGTTCGGACTTTTCAAAATCAAAGGACACATTCCCTAATGTGACACAGACCATGAAGACTACTGTAGGAAAACTGGAGAAGTGAGAAAATTTTTAATTTAGCTTCAACTCATATTTAAAACTACATTTAAGCACCACATACTGTTGAAAATCTTTATCAAAACAAAGACACCATACTGGCAATGCAAGGGTTAATTCACACCTGCAGGTGGTTTACTCACAAAGTTTATTGAGGGTCAGGCTAATCAGACAGTTATAAAATGACAAAAGAGCATTTAAATTTATTTATTACACATTTCAGAGATCAGAATCGGGTTTGATTTTTTATTTTTTTATATTGTTATTAGGTCTATTCCAAATCAGGGCAGGCTAATGCAGGCTGAGATCAGACAAAGTGAATACAAACTCCAGGATCATTAACTCAATTAACAAGCAACACACTTTTAAAGGATTACGACACTTCTGCTACTTCAAAGAGACTACAGGCCAAATTCAACAGACTAAGAAGGACAACTGCATCCAATAATGTACTTACTGATTTCTGACCACATCTGATTGTACTACTTCAGTCAAAAAATTAATTGAACATTTTGTGACTAGGGCTGTCCCCAGCAAAGGATCATCTTTGTAGCTCAATTAAACTTGAAGCTTTACTTGTGTTGTGTTATTTACAGTTTTTACGTCTGTTCATTATTTCTGTGTTTTAGTGAAGAGTAAAGTTTAGTTTTAGTAAAGATTCTTATAGTAAAGAGTCTTATCTTTAACATTTTTCAGAAAAAGTGGACTTTGGATCAGTCACAGGCCTAATGACGTGCAAGAATATACCTGTCTAATAAACCAAAACTCAGTATATTTAACACCGCACTTTTTTTTAAAGCAGTAGAAAAGACATTGAGCGATGGTTGTGGCACAGTTTACATCTGATCTTCCATGAGATCTTAATTCAAAATGCGCCCACATGGAGCCCCCCCCTATAAACTTCAGTCAGTCTCCAATATGGTTGCATGATTGACGCAACACCACGTTTCAGTGATGGTACTGAAAATTTAACAAATTTTAATTAGTTTCTCAACTCACTACTGGTTTGTCAATTATTTGTGTAGGACCCTTAAAAATGTCCTGTTTATTTGTATTTGTGTTATTTTCTTTGTTTTTCCTTGTAAGTGTGCAAGAACTCCATTTCCCAGAAGTGTTTTCTGTTTTCGCGCCAATTATCTGTTGGGTTCCTGTTCAGCTCAGCCAGTCATACGAGTGGAAAGCTTGACAGACATTTTTCTATCCAATCCGCGCTGAGTATGGGCGGAACTAAGACGGGAACGTCACTGCCTGGGAGGGGGACTGAGAGACAGTGGAGGAAAGAAGTTTGTGTTCTGACTCTCCGGAGCGTTTGATAGATTTTTCTTTGTTCTACCACAAAGTTACGGCCGTATTACGCTATACAGCGGCTCATCCGCAGTGTTTCAGTTCAGTTTTATTGCGGAACGGCTGGAGAAGCAGTTCAGCCGGACTGTGGGGTACTGGTGTACAGCAACAGACTGAGAGCTGGGGGAGCTGCGGTTACTAACACCTGTGTGGAGCGGCGCGGCCGGGCTTCGTGTGTTGGTTGAACTCGTACGGCGTCCTGAACCTCATGTCATGCGGGGACTGCGTTGTCGCCCGCTGTGAGTGCTGGGACTGCTGCGTTTCACCGGAGAACTTCGTGAACCTTGAGTGCTGTTGTCATGGTTACCGGAGACGCCACCTCAGTGAGTTTTGTTGAACAGTGAGTAACGAGTCAACTGACTCGGTTGAATCAGTCAATTTAAGTGCACCAACGAAAAGCGCTGGAACTGTTGTTTCATGGGAGTTTTTCGGTGTGTGTTTATTGAGCCGAGTGTTTAATACACTCTGTCTAAATGAAGGGTAGTTTTATTCATTTCTTTTATTGAATTTCATTAACCAGGGTGTAAAGGATGTGTTGGGTTGGGTTTTTTATTATTATTATCTTTGAGAGTTGGGCATTTGATTTATTTGAGACTTGATTTGGAATTATTTCTTTTCTTCATTTAATTTCAGTTTTATATATTTTTTTTACTGAGGGATAAACTCAGAGAGCTAAATAAATAGCGCCTCATTTATTTTCTCTAGACCACGTGTTGGCTGTTTCTTCTAAATTTCGCCCTTTACACATTGTTATTCAATAAGGTAACTAACATTTATGGAGGCACCATTTAAATATTCATACATTGTTAGCTTATTTGGCTAAACCATACCTGAAGTTTTCAGTGGCTGGTATTTTGGAGATGTACGCCCCCTAAATTTATATTGGGTGCCTTTAGGGAGGTGTTACATTTGTAACATAAGAATGCATAAATTAATCTACTGACATAATCTGATTAAACCAGTTCTTGTTGACTCAAAACAATGACAAAGCTACAGTAGCCCTGACAGTCTGTTGGCCTAAGCACTAGGGGTTGGATAGAGATCCCATTCATGGACTCTTTCCAAAAACCAAGACTGTAACAGGTCTGTAACATCACCAGTCTAAAAGTACCAACGTAAGGCCTAATGATTCAGGACAAACTTGAAATGATACATGGTCAATTCACTTAGTTTTGCTACGATAATCTCCTTTTCTATAGGCAGGTCTTTAAATTCATGCAGTGTCACTTGACAAAAAATGAAAGCAGCAAAATAAAGTAGAAATTCTAAATGCTATTGCATTGACTTAACGTACTTAAGTGTTGATGGTTACAGTTGTATTCTTTAAAAACTGTAAAACCAGTATAGCCCCACTCTCAAAAAATAAAAATGACAAATGTGCCATATGCCAATAAAATCAATGCACACGCTGTTGATATTTTCGTAAAGTTTGGTCTTATTACATTATGGTAAACAAAGCATGACAGTTAATTGCTATAAATTTTTTTTTTTTTAAATTACAACTATGCCCCTGCAGTCCCTGAACCACATCCAGCTAAATTAACGAGAAAGAGAAAACAAGAACACTTTTATAATGATTTTGGGGGAACAGGGTTATACACAGAGGAGTCAGGAAGTAAAACCAAAAGGGAAAAGCAAAGTTTGGGCACACAGAAAGAGAAAAGACTTAAGAGGGTTACAGTACGACATATTCTGCTGTTGGTTGCAGTGGCGTGAGAGAGACACAGAAGCAATAATAATGTCAAGACAGAAGCTTTGGAATGTGTGGAATTCTGTGTCTGTCGGATGGAAAAAGGCTGAGGGGGAGCAGAGGTGAACTGGAAAAGAGTTTGGAGGGCAGTGGGAGAAACAACTTCAACACCCCAACAAAGTAGGATTTTCCTGAATTTTCTGCCCGAGTCTGTTTATCTGAGCCAGGAAAGGAGGAGACAGTTGCAGCTGGGGTAACTTTAATAATTATAGTGAGCCTTTGGTTTTGAGTTTGCAGTGTGGGAGCAAGAGGAGGGAGCTTTAACATATGTGGGAGGAAGACAGGGTTGAACTTGTTTCTTTGTGTGTGTAATAAAAGAGGTGTAGAGCCTATCTACCTTCTTTGACTTGGAATGTGTGGGCTTGGCTAACACTGATGTCTAGCAGATGTGCTGCTGGGAAAATCTACTGTAGTACAAGTACTAATTTCCACATTCAATGTTACACACAAAATGGCCATCAGGAAACTCATTCAGTAACACGGGGCAAAATGGTCAACAAAGCTCAGCCACAGATAAAAAAAAAAAAAAAAAAAATACTGAATTTAGTCTCTCTTCAGCAACATGAATCATACACTCACCAGCCACTTTAGGTACACCTTGCTAGTAAAAGGTGGACCCCCTGTTGCCTTCAGAACTGCCTTTATTCTTCGTGGCATACTTTCAACAAGGTGTTGGAAACATTCCTCAGAGATTTTGGTCCATATTGATATGATAGCATCATGCAGTTGCTGCAGATTTGTCAGCTGCACATCTATGATGTGAATCTCCTGT
Organism: Pygocentrus nattereri; assembly: GCF_015220715.1. Taxonomy (NCBI): domain Eukaryota; kingdom Metazoa; phylum Chordata; class Actinopteri; order Characiformes; family Serrasalmidae; genus Pygocentrus; species Pygocentrus nattereri. The sequence continues at coordinate 12,712,110 of NC_051228.1, read as the reverse complement.
TCCACCACATCCCAAAGGTGCTCTATTGGATAGAGGGGGAATATGGAGGCCACTGGAGTACAGTGAACTTATTGCCATGTTAAAGAAACCAGTTTGAGATGATATGAGCTTTGTGACATGGTGCATTATCCTGCTGGAAGTAGCCATCTGAAGATGGGTACATTGTGGTCATAAAGGGATGGAGATGGTCAGCAACAATACTCAGGTACGCTGCAGCATTTAAACATTGCTCAATTGGTACTAAGTGGCCCAAAGTGTGCCAAGAAAATATCCCCCACACCATTACACCACAAACACCAGCCTGGTGCAGGATGGATCCATGCTTTCATGTTTACGCCAAATTCTGACCCCACCATCTGAATGGCACAGCTGAAATCAAGACTCGTTAGACCAGGCAACATTTTTCCAATCTTTTATTGTCCAATTTCGGTGAATCCGTGTGAATTGTAGTCTCAGTTTCCTGTTCTTGGCTGACAGGAGTGGTACCCAGTGTGGTCTTCTGCTGCTGTAGCCCATCTTGTTATTCATTCAGAGATGGTATTCTGCATTCCTTGGTTGTAACAAGTGGTTATTTGAGTTCCTGTTACCTGTCTATCATCTCGAACCAGTCTCCCCATTCTCCTCTGACCTCTCACATTTTCATCCACACAACTGCCGCTCACTCGATATTTTCTCTTTTTCGGACCATTCTCTGTAAACCCTAGAGATGGTTGTGCATGAAAATCCCAGATGATCAGCAATTTCTGAAATACTCAGACCAGCCCGTCTGGCACCAGCAACCACACCACGTTCAAAGTCACTTAAATCACCTTTCTTCCCCATTCTGATGCTCGGTTTGCACTTCAGCAAGTTGTCGACCACCTCTACATGCCTAAATGCATTGAGTTGCGGCCATGTGATTGACTGATTAGCCATTTGTGTTAACAAGCAATTGAACCGGTGTACCGGTGTACCTAATAAAACGGCCATTGAGTGTACATACGCACACAAATACCCCTCTTCATATCACAACCCTGGTCTCTAAGGAATTACTGTTGCTAGAGAGGCTACTTGGCTGCATTTACCAATGTATTAAAGAGTGCTTGTATTTTTTTCATCTTCATGTGTGTGAGCAAGAAACACTGAATACCTTTGTAGTTGTAATATGGCGTGTCACAATATACACACTATTACCAAAAGTATTCAGTCACCCATCCAAATAATTGAATTCAGTTGTTCCAATCACTTCCATGGCCACAGCTGTATAAAACCAAGCACCTAGGCATGCAGACTGCTTCTGCAAACATTAGTTAAAAAATGGGTCGCTCTCAGGAGCTCAGTGAATTCCAGCATGGTACCTTGACAGGACGGCACCTGTCCAACAAGTGCAGCCGTGAAATTTCTTCACTACTAAATATTCCACAGCCAACTGTCAGTGGTACGATAACAAAGGGGAAGCGATCGGGAATGACAGCAACTCAGCCACAAAGTGGTAGGCTACGTAAAATGAGAGCGGGGTTCTCTAGAGTGACGAGTCACGCTTTTCCGTCTGGCAATCCGATGGATGAGTCTGGGTTTGACAGTTGCTCGGAGAACGGAAATATAGTTTGTTTTTGTGTGTGTGTGTGTGTGTGTGTGTGTGTGTGTGTGTGTGTGTATGTATATATTATATATACACACACACACACACACACACACACACACACACACATATATACACACACATACACACACACACACACTTTTTGATACGGGGCTTGCAATGAGATTAGGTTATTTGAATCAAATATAACTAGATTTTATACTATAAAAAAATTGTTAGGCACTAGAGGTGGGAATCCACCGATTCCAATGCCTAGTGGGAATACAATAACCATCGATTCATCTTGATGCATCTTTTTTTCTATACAGGATTTCTATTTTCCTACTGTCTCAGGAAATGGTACTTTTAAAGCCAAGTATTTGTAATGATTCATAATAAATTTACTTCCAATATCTTTTATTAATAAATCAAATGTAAGTGATGTGGCAAGTGAAGTAGAAGGCTCTCATTCACTGCTATGGCTTGGAGTAACCGAGACGCTGCTACCGCTCATCTGCGCCGTTACAGTGAAATAAGACCCAAAGGCAGTGGATGTCCACGCAGCACGTTACAGCCATCCTACCAGTTATCTTTAGTGATTTTATAACTTCAGTTTTGGTCTTGTTGTAGAGTGGGGGATCGCTGTGTCTACACATAAATAAAATATCTACCAAACGGAACGTGCGTAACATAGTGCTATGACTATGACTAAAGCTTAAACCAGAGCGAAGTAAGTCTGCGTTTTCATTTATATTTTTAACCTAACTTATACTAGGACATTTGCACATACTGAGACATACTGGTCATAAATGTCGTGGCTGCCAAGGTAAACTGATTTGTGTTGAAAGGACAAAATGGCTCTTCTTAACATCTGGGTTGTGACCTAAACTAGCTTTTAATGCAGAGGGAGCTGGTCGGATTTCTTGCTCATCCAGTTGTGTTTTTGTTATGTGTACCTCACAGACTGTCCAGGCGCTGCACTTCTGCACTTCCAAGTTCCGTCTTACGCGTTCCATCAACATTACGTTATAAATTAAAATTAGTACATTTTTGCCATTTGTGAACTGATTCAGAATCGTTCGCGTCCGCATCGCGATTCATCTAAGAATCAATTTTCCCTGCACCCCTAATAGGTACACAAGGCAGAAAAAATAATAATAAATAATAATAATAATAATAATAATAATAATAATAATAATAATAATAATAACAACAACAATAACAAATGATAATAATAATAAAAATAAAAACTCAAGACTCCTAAACAGCACAACCTAAATCCCTATTTATACTTGGTGCATTTTAAAATTGGCCTTTAAAAAAAAAAAGACTTGCTTATAGTAGTTGACAACAGACAATACTCTTGTTTTGTGTTGAATTTGTTTTTCAGACTTCTGTGCAATTTTCTTTTCAACATCTGATTTCTGTTTTTCCTGCCCTGACACTGAAAAGCAAATAACTTAAAGGCCATTTTCACTGCAAATAAAATAAACAAAGACTGGTCTCTGACTTTTGCAGGGTATATGCATACTGCAAGTGTGCACAAGTGCATATTTGCAAGTGAGCATTTTTCTACATTTATCAGTGTGTGTACAAGTGCACATACGTGTTTTTATCTGCAACATAGGTAAGGTTTAAGGTAGGATAAATTTAGCAGCATAGCCGCAGTCTGCCAGCTGTCTGGCCTGATCCTGTGCTGTCCTACTTAACAGCAACCATCTCATACAAACACATACACACCTCTGCTTTCTGCTGCCACCCAGCGAAGGAGGGGGCCATTTACCTCATAATGACCACATGCATAGCCTATTCTTGGCATTTGCTGTGGGCAAACCTATCATTTCCTTCTTAAATGATTAAAATAAATACAGCCGTTGAAAAGTAACAAGTGCTTAATAACATCTTACTCACATTTTTTGCTACACTGTAAGTGCACTCTAAAAATCTAATAGAACATTAGCAGTAACTGAGAGGATTTCTGTGTGATGGGACCAAAGAAAATGTGAAGAGTGGAGCAATGCTATGCTTTCTTTTACACATGCACTTGCCCTTCAGCTGGGCCTCTTGCTCCCCTGGCCATAAATGAGCACACCTGGCTCACTCCCTCTCCAAGCATACACACAGGCCTCAGTAACAGGATCCCAGGATGTTCTTCATCTCATTGCTGCCTCTCTACAAAGATTTATTATCTCATATGACAAGTGCAAGAGAGGGAGCGAGAGAGAAGGCAAGCGGTGCGTGACCTGTATGAGAAGAGTGACGTAAGCATTTCTAACACTTGCAGGAGCTCAGAGTTACATATGCCATGTGAGAAAACTGACGAAACACTGACATAAAGGCAAGTCACACAAGCACTGCATGTTTTTTTTTCTGACACACATACACTGTATACTGTTTGTAAACTCATTCGATTCTGCAGTAGCTGATGGTGCTTGGTACAAAATGTCAGATCTCCACTTGGTTTGGCAGTATTGGGATAGTGTCACGTTAAGCAGTGATGTGGACACTATGCACAACACAAAGAGGTGTTACCATACTAACACCTCCAAAGCCAGCGCAGGAGCATGAGACAGAGTGTGTTCAGGTTACATACCAACCCAGAAAACTCCTTAAATCAACCACAGCAGCACACTGAGGTTAAGAGTTTAAAAAGAGATACATGGAGCAAGGGGCAATATTACTGTTTTAAAACATTAAACAATAGTTTCAAGTAAACAACTCAAAAAGACTTTTCTCCATCATTGGGGGGATCATAGATGATTCAGAACCCAACAGTGCTGTGACCAAAAAAACAATTATCAGCCAATGTATGCCATTATTTACATATACTATAGATGCCTGCCACAGTTTCATGATGAACCAAAAATATCCTTACACTTCTTATAATACAATAATTGACATTCTTTTTTGCCCGTTGCTTCGGCAAGGCATCTTTCACCACCAGTCAGACCCCCACCCCTCCTTGACACTCTAACCAGACAGAAATCAAGAACCTCTGTTTTATAGTACATTGGATCATTTCTCCTTACTCATAGTCTGTCTGTCCCCAGCTGGAGTTGCTAGCTGCTTTCCTTGCAGGGTGATGCAGCAGTCACATTGCGGTTTCGCTCCATCTAGCGTCTCTTAGCAGTTAGCTAGGGGATAATAGTGCAGCGCATGACTGGTTAACCAGAACTTCACGGAGATGGTCTAACTCAAGGTCTGAAGGGCACACCATTGTGCCCCCAAGAGGGATAGAGCAAGGCACACCCACCATAGTCCCACGAAGTCCTGTGGGAAACACTGTATCAGCAATCTTTTCAACTATACCAATAAAATCATGGGTACATAGTACATATCAGCAGATTAGTTCCAATTTAATAAGATTGCCAATTTCAGCAGGACCTTAAATGGTATAATCACGGCCTTTGCAATCCATCTTGTTGCACAACTGACTAGTACCTGTCCTGCCTTTCTACTTCATTGGACAATTAATATCTAAAGGACAATCTGCATGATTAAGGTTTTGGCCTAAAGCTCTGGATACACTACATGCCTTTGAAAGTCCTAACAAATGATAAAAAGATCACCCACTAAAGACTTATATAAGTCTATATAAACTACACAACCCCGTGAATGTTGCTAAACAAACTGAACACACACGTTCTCTGGTGATGTTTTAACTACTGTTTGCACTGACACAGTTAAAAGGCAACATATTTAAGCGAGGGTTCATGGATGTAGGTATGTTAATGTAGTCATTTTAAGGAGCATTAGATGTACATGTATTCTAGTGCGCCAATGTCCTAAACTTTGCTACAAACGAGTCTTGTTTTACTTGCTATATTTTCTTATTTTGCATTGTTTTCACTGGCTGCTGGAGCACTCCGTTCAAACAGTCACTGACTAGTATATACTACTGGATAATGGTCAGACAGCTGTGTACTGTAACTGCAGCTGAAGACAAAGGTCAAACACCTGTCCAGAATAAATTGTACTGGCTATTGTGGTTACTACTAAGACTACAGGGTACTACAATACAGTGCACTACAGTGGCTCTCCAGAGACAAAAAAGAAACACTATCATGGTGAAAAATGCTCAAAAGCTACTTACGAAATCCAGCCTACCGCCAGGAATACAAAACCAAAAGTATGTAAGGTAATGTTTACTGACCTTCCTCTGAATTTAGTCACATCTGAAACCACCTGGTCACTGGTCAGTCAGATTTACACACTCTTGAAACAGCAAAAACCTTACACATTCTATACAACGAACTGTACAGATAATACCAGGTATGTTAATCCCATGTGAAATGTCATGGCAGTAAAAAAGTAACTGCTAAATTCAGTGCTGCCACTCTAATTTATTACAAGATTTCTTATGCTGCATCAAACAGTGATAAATATTACAGACATCCTCTGGTAAAATTTAATGACGCCATCTTCCCATGTAAAAAATAAAAATAAATAAACTTATATATCATTATATATATATATATATATATATATATATATATATATATATATATATATATATATATATATATATACACACACACACACACACACACACACACACATAGAAATTAAGCCAAACTTACACTTTCTTCTTTTACTAATGAAGAACACTGGTATACATTTACTACACACGGTACACATTTGCAGTATTTAAATTACATAGATGCTGATTGTCAAAGCCAGAAGAAAGCAGTCTAGTAGGCTGGTTATTTGTGTGGGTGTGTGTATGCTTCTCAGTGGTTACACCAAGAGGTGAGTGCAAGAGAGCTGCATGCTGGAATTTGGTGAGGTCAGAAAGCAGGAGAGAATTGATAACAGCAAGACATAAATAAAGAGCAACACTTCACTCTCAAAGCTCAGACATCATAGTCAGTGAGAATGTGTGGCGTGTGAGCTTAAAGAGGACTCCACTGCTTCTTTACACAACAGGCCTGTTCACATCCATATCTCTCTCTGGCTGGGTTTCCAATTAAACGTTTCGCAAATGTGATGTGCATTTATGAAATTTCTGCAGAAATAAACGTAAAATAAGTCATGTTTCCATCCATTACAGTTATGTAGACAAACGTTAGATGACATAGGCTACCCTGATTAGAGGCTACATTGAAAAAAGCAAGATGGAAAGATTTAATTCAGTTTTTGCTTTAAATACAATTATTTATCCTTTTAGGATTGTTTGCAGCTCAGAGATGGCGGGCAGGATGAGCAATGGCCCATCTAATGAGGGCTGAAATCTCGGTGCCACCCTGCTGATGTCCACCTTGCATGTGGATACGCAAATGCATCAGACAATTCTGGAACCACAATGTGCAGAGCCATTTTTTTTTTTCAAAAGAGCTTCGGATTAGGCATTTCAGAATTCTGAAAACGACCTTCAAAAAAAGCTATGGACTACGACTGGACCATCTGTAGAACCGTTCATTTCTCAATTACTGCTTGATATGCTATTGTTAATTCGAAAAACCTTTATCGATCACTCTTTTACGCATTTTAGCTTTAGCAATATTCTAACTTTTCCACCTCATCATGAAACTAGCATAAAACTCTTGACCACCTAAACTGAAGCTCAAGGTATGCACTCTACTGACACGGCTATTCTCATGCTCAAGTTCACATCCTACTCACTTTATTACTGAAGTAAGCTCTGGGTGGAAGCTACCCTTTGATAGCGATATAGGACCAGCTCCCACAACTTAGCTGCCAAGTTCATGCCCTGCTCTTTGTAACACTGGGGGACATCACTGACTAGTAAGGACATTAGTTGGCATGAGAAATAAAAAAAGGAATTTCTTTCTTGCTTATTGCCAAAAACTTAAATATTAAAATATTAAATGCATTTTTATGCATTTTTATCATTTTATCATTCACAAAAGGTCAGTATTAAAAAAAATTCTCAAAACGAGGGTCACAAGACGGCTGTCAAATAAATGGTACATAGGCCTCCACTGTTCACAGCTGCACATTAAGACGCCCTTTGTGCTGCTTGGTGTTTGTGAAACATGATATTGAACAAGGTAGCCGGAAGAAAGCACACCACAGTCATATAATTCCACTCACGTTATACACACACACACACACACACACACACACACACACACACCATGAGATGACTATTTTTCACAGTTTTTGTTTTGATGCACAAGAACACTCAAGCCAAACAAACAAGACTCGTGCATGCACCTCAAACTCTGCCTGAAACCTCACTTCTTCCTGTTTATTGGAGCAAACACAGTGCATGGATCCATACAGTTCCTTTGGTAAAATGAACACATTCGAATCGATGTGCCTATAAGCAGAGTTTCAGCGGGTGTCATGCACCTATGGCCAACTATGCAGCCACACCTCCAGAAAGCAGTAAATTGTTAATATATAATTATTTATTTACATAAAACAATATTTGAAATAAGTCACACGTTTAATAAATCTTTGTTGTTGCATTTTACAAAGAAGTGACAACATTGCATGATCGCTCAGATGTTCACTGTAACTGTGTTTACTAGGCTTTCATTTACACAGAATGTGTACGGACACTGAATAACTGGAATATAGTTTTCACTTTCTTCTTCTTCTTCTAACAGAGCATCACTGCTGTACTGTCCTCACATGTCCAACCTCAGACTCAGACACTCATTCGTCCATTTTTTTAAATAACGTTCTAACAAACATCATTTTGACTAATGTACACAGTCAGTATGAGTTGCTTTCTTAGAAATTTTCCCATTTGGCCCCCAATATTGGTTACCGTTGTGCTTAATTGTTAATAATTTGTATTGTCCCATAAATAAATAAATAAATAGATAGATAGATAGATAGATAGATAGATAGATAGATAGATAGATAGATAGATAGATAGATAGATAGATAGATAGATAGATAGATAGATAGATAGATAGATAGATAGATAGATAGATAGATAGATAGATAGATAGATAGATAGATAGACAGACAGACAGACAGACAGATAAATGTCGACCCCCTAGTAACACAGGCATGCAACTCCTGGCTTGGAACATACCTGGAGATGAATACACATTTTCTGCATTCAACCGAGCATTCTTTCATTTAATTTAAATGTTTTTTTTTTTTAATTATGACAGCCCTAGTTTGGCCTAAAGAGAAACGGAAAGCATAAATCTGCCTTTTAAAGACCTCATATCTGGAAAAAGTCCACACAGATCATTAATGAAAACTAGGTTACAAAATCAGCCTGTTTTTAATAGGTTTCATCTCCCAGCTTCTGTTCCAATCTTATTGACTTCATTACCACAAAGACAAAAATAGTGCAAAACATCAAATGAACCTACCCCAATATCACACAGCACTTGCTAGTAGTGACACACAAAACTTACAGGTATAGCCTAGCCTATAACACAACAGAATATCTGGTTATTTTGTTATGAGGACCCAGACACTAGATGATCAGAAATGAAAAAGGGGGTACAAAACCTACGTGTTCTGGCTACCAAAATCTTTTAAAATCACAGCTCTCCCGTTATCACATGATACAAACAAACCGAACCTGTTCCTGCTCTTATGCACATGCTAGAAATATTGTGAAAACATAAACTGGGGATTACCGTGAGGTTAAAATTCAGATATCACAGTCAGAACTGGAGAAATATTTTACTATTAACTGGTTAATCTTGAGACTGTAAAGACAGTGACTATTTGCCTGAACTCAGAACAGCTTCCCCTCTGTTTCCATAGTCCATTGCACACACAGCACAGTGACACACGTCTCTCTTACATTTTTTTTCCTCCCCTAGCTCTGTCATTAGGTGTTTCCTAAATCACTCAATGAGTTACATCACTGACCCTCTCTCACTGCCGGACTTGAGCAAAAGTCTGAAAATATCTGAGGATCTGCAATCAACTTATTACAGACTAAAGAGTGACTGGTTTATCGACTCGCACTACTAGACTACCTGCTCAAATAAATCACTTCCGATCGAGCTTCCAAACAGTAAAGACACTTTACTGAATTTTGTATTCAATGTGGATGTCTGACTGAGAATTCAGGAAAGGCAGCCTTACCTTTTGTTAATGGGCTTCTCATCCTTCTCATAGGGCTTGACGAACCATTTTCCAATGCGCACAAAGCTGCGATTCATGAGGCACCGCTCCAGCAGGTTGTGGATGGCTTTGAAGAGCAGCGTACGACACTCATATGACAGGCCACTCTCCCACACGCCATCATCCTCAGCTGGCAAACACACACAGACATATGCATACAGTTACAGCCTCTAAATGAAAACACTTTGTTCATCTCACTTTTTCACTGATGCAAAAATAACTAAAGCAAAGATAACTTGTGCTCTAAAATTCACAAATTTCACAGGCATTTGCACTGATTAACAGTGGTAAGTGAACTTGTGAAGTGAACAAGTGAAGACTCCTCTTGTTATTGGGTAGATCTCCAGGCAATTACGTACATGGAATTGAGCAGGAATAGAACCTAGATCTCATGTAAGGGGTGAAGGGATAATCTGCTAAGGTATCCAACGTATAATAATAATTATTACATTTTAATACAATCTTTTTACATAATATTTTCATACTCTATGTTGTATAATTTTCCACACATCCTTACACCTTAACTTGTACATTTGTCTAAATTAGGCAAATCATAATATTAACAGCACCTCAGCACCAATGTGGTGAGATTTTTGCTACTGTGTTGTGCTATAACTAGGATGAGCTTCTGTCTGACAATCAATAAAGTGATACTCTGCCTATTCCACTTGGACCCAAGATGCTTCCACAGTAGATCCACATAATCAGTCAAAGGACTCTGGCTTACATACTGCTCTTATCTCTACCACAAATGCATTCAGATGTTCCATAATAGGCCAATTTCCTTTTTAACCGTCTGTGCACACATCTATGTACACAGAAAGCAAGTGCACACGTGAAGGCTTCACTTAGCTGCAGCTGTTGCAAGCAGAGCTCCTTGTAGACTGCATTAATAACAGCTGTTGGTGTGGTTCTGGCTCACAGTCGACTGTGGCCTCCATGCTTCAGTAATCTCATTAGGAGTCAGTGCTCAGACCTGCCAGAGCTTAAGCTCCTTTCAAACATGTCTCTGCACTGCACAGCTCCCTGCAGGTTCCATCAGCCGCAATACCAAATACATACACAAAACATACACATGTACATGGTGTGGCATGACGTGACTACAGACTGAGAGTACACATCACATGAGGTTCCTTTAGAAACAACAGTTAATACCTCTGGCTCACAGTCACGGGTGTACACACACCATCACGTGTCAAGACCAGCTTCTGCTCAAATGTTTATTTAAACAGAAAAACATTAATCTGAAAAACATCACTGTTCGACCAGTCTCGTTCACAATTACACATATACACACACACACACACACACACACACACACACACACACACACACACACACAAACCAAACAGATCCATCACTTGCAGAAAAACACTGGCTGCGTAAATTCTACAATTACATACAATACAATGGGTTTTCCATACTAGATGGCAGGGACTGTGCTGCAGAGCAGCAACAAAAGAAAGCACTCTGGGCTGTTTTTAAAGAGTAATCAGAGAAACAAAAGTACCTTTCAAATATTCAAGATGATTTGGTCTAAACCAGTCCTAGTAAAGGTTGTAAAGATGTCGCTAATGATATACAAATAAAGTTTCAAATCCTGTATGTGCTAAACATGCATGCCTTCACTCAGACTATGAATAATTACTCAGGCTTATTTAGCAGTCTGAAGTGTATTCACAAAGCGGGTGCTATTAGCATGCAAGTCACTGTTGTGCGCTTTAAAAACAAAAACAGCCATGAACCCACACCAATGTTTATATTAACAATTTCCAACGAACAAGTTAGTTTATTACCAACTGATTGAATTACCTTCTCAACATGTGACTTTCATTAAATATTTTAATCAAATAAGTTAACATTTAAAAAGCAAATTAAAGTTGACCTAAGCTGCAATGGACTGTTCTTAATAAGAAAACATTGTGCTAATCATTTATCACCTAGATGAGAGGTTGTTTTTTGTAAATGGTAAAGAAAATCTGTAAATGTGAGAAATCAACTATTCTAGTGGTTTCTGAAATAATGGGGGGGGGGGGGGGATTACGCAAAGTATGACCTTATGAATGTGGTAGCAGTTCAAGTTCATTCCCATTATGAGGGGAGCCATTAATTCGCTCACCAAAGGAAGCCAGTCCTAAAACAGTAACATGAAAAAAATGTTTAATGTCCATTAGCACTGCATACATTTTCAACTTCCACAATTTAACAAGTACTAGTATTAACAAGTACTAACTTTTGGCGGAGTAGCATGTCAAGTCACACCTTTCACTGAATCTACATGGGCCAGCAAAACATAAATTTTTTGTCTTTACTTAATAATTTGAAAATGGCAATTTGGCAAATGTTATTCTTTGGAGATGTTTTGTGCTGCAAACAAGGTTACGGAATTTCCGTAACCTTCCGGTTTGTGGGGTTTTTTTTTTCTACCAGTAAGGCAACCACTGAAGATACCAAAAAGGGTTCTGCCATCATTGCAATGTCAAACTTGTAACAACTTAAGAACCCTTTTTGGTGCTATATAGTACCATTTCATAAAGGTTCAATACCAAACCACATAAAACACATTCTCCATCAATATAAAGAACCATTATACCAAGCAAAGAACCAATTAAGTATGTAAACGCAATGTTCTTGATTCTATATAGAACCGCTGTCTTTACTGAAGAACCATCTTTTTTAAACTGTGTACTCAAAACAGCATCACCTCGGTTATCAGATCCTGAGCAAACCAGAGCAGAAAATGTAGGGATTCCACATCATCTAAACCTGCTTTTCAAAGAACAGGACAGTAAGTGACTGCACAGATCCCTCATACATAAACACCATCACATTTCGGTGGGTTAGATTAAGTCAGTCACTTGCTGCCAGATAGTAGCCCCTCCTGAGCTCTCTTGACAAAGAGGCGGCTGGCTTCTATCAAGTGTTAATAAGGACCTTGTGTCTGATGGTCCAGCAAGAGAGAGGCAGTGAAACAAAAAGAGACACTAGAAAAATGACACTTTTTAATGATCTTGCAAATGTGTTCGCTTGTGATCAATAAGGCTTCCCAGCAACTAAGTTTCTGCAAGAAAACTGTTCAGCGCATTGATGTCTTCATAGCGCCATAAACTTAGTAGCATCCCCTAAAATAACTGAAATAAATAAATATGTTTACCCTTTTAGATATACTTGTAACTTTAAAAATAATTACCTTATTGTTCCTTTGGATAGCACACTGCTGGTGGTGAATGACAAAGTTATCACAGGAAGTATTTGAGGAGTTCAGAAAACACATGGCACAATACAGTGAATGCAGCTTGTCCTTTCCTGTCTTTTTTCTAACATCAAGTGGACTATGCTGGAGCAGAGATATAAGTGAAAAGAGGGAGAAACATGCTTTAAAAGGGATTAATGGCCAAAAAGAATCCTCAAACACCAGTTACTATGTTCCTTAAAATCTTCCTAAAAACTTAATTTAAGAAGTCATTACTGCCCCTAAAATTATCTCCTCTAAATAAATACTATAAAATGTCACCCATTCCACAAAACAGACAACAAATGAAATATGTTTACTGTATGCATATTCATTTCAATCTCAAAACATTAATGACAACTTTAAGGTGGCGTTAGCACCAAAAAGCACTCAAATTCAGAGGAAGATCTGAGTCAAGTGTGCAATGCCCTTAGTTTAGCCCAAAGAAAGGCAAGTAGAGAGTAGCTTACACCTTTTCCTTTGTTGTATACATACAAACCCCTAAAAGCAGAATTAATGTGCTGGAAGTAAGCAGAGAGAGTGAGGGAGCAAGAGAGCGAGAGAATGAGTGTGTCCCTACAGCCACAGGTTTGTGTGCGGGAGTCATTAGAGCAGCGGTAGGTCATTAAACAGAAAGATTAATGTCTACTGATCCACAGGCCTCAAGGGACTCAGCATGGCCCAGACAGAAAAAGGCAGAGCCACACAGAACAGCAGCCTCCACCAATCTCCTTTCTCTCTCTCATTACATTCTGCATCCTCTCTCCCACTTTTCATTCTCCATTTCCTTCATCCAACCCATCTTCCCTACCTAATCACTCTTCTTGCCTCCCTCCCTTTCATTGTGCTGTCATGTTCCTCTCCCTCCATCCTTTCTGCCCTTCACACGCTCTCTCTCGCCCTGCATATTCGTGAGCGGAGCACTACTAGGACTGCAGAGCTTCCATTACTAATTAATGAATATTTCCTGTGAGAGAGAAAGGAAAAGCAGGAGAGTGTGGCAGGGAGAGAGAGAGAGAGAAAGGCCAGTAAGAAAAAAAGACAGGTAGCATGCATGGCTCTCCTCATGTGTTACTGGGAAGGGAGGAGTAAACAGGGGCAGTATAAGCAAACAGTGGAGTCTCACACACTCAAAAGCTGCCAAATAAACATTGACCATCAATCAATTCAGTCCATTCATCATTAATTAAGAGGAAAAATACAAAATAAAACCAAGACAATAAACCAATTAAAATTTCAACAGGCATAATAACATTTCAAACAGTCAAGGAAAAGATTCATAAGAGGTAATAAATAAAAAAGTAACAGAATTTAAATGAAATAAGACATTTTAAAAAAACGAGAAACAAAGTCAAACAACTAAAATAGTTACAAAATCACAGACATGCAGAAGGACTTTTCTTGCATTTCTCATTATCTTTGCTACTAATCACAACAACCTGGAAGTGTGTGAACAGCACAGTATAAAAAGTGTTCGGACAGAACTACTATAGAACTTTAACGATAATCAGTGAACTGCCACATCTTGAACAAGCCTGTGGGGAGTGAGAGCTGAAAGAAAATGCAATTTTCTGCCCTTCGCATTGAAACACACACACACACACACACACACACACACACACACACACACACACACAATCTTGCTTTAGCACTGCCTATACTACACAACGTTTCTGCTGGATTTTAACCCAAATTTAGCCCTTGCAACAAATTTTCACAACAGCGATTTTCCAGGTCAAGAACTTGCTCGTCTGACTACATGGACAACCTGGCAGCGCAAGAGGAAAAAGACAAGTGAATTTTTAGCTCTCTGAACAAACTCTAAACTGATCAGTGGCCCTCTGATATTAACAAACATGTTTGATATTTACAACTCAAAATGTTCGAGTCCTGCAAATGTGAGAAGGTCAGAGATGTACTCTGTGAGTAATTAAAACAGCCGTCAATCGGAAAGCTAGAAGAGTGAATAAAAAGGAGACGTGCACATACACTGCAGAAACAGCAAAACATGATGACAAAGGAGCTGTGCATAAAATGCAGGCAAAAAGAGCCGTCATGCTTACAATGTTTAGACGTCAAAGCACTCTTTTTGCAATTCCAAAACAGCTGCCAGTTTGTAGTAAAACAATTCTCCAGCTCTCACTATGATATCAGCATTTCCCAATGCCACTTTAATCCCCAGGTTGGTGCTTTTACTATGCGTAAAACCACAAACAGGTCCAGTCCAGTAAGTTTAGCTTTGTTTGTGTCATGTGATCTCTGTGGAGATGTGTGTTTTTGAGTTAGCAGACATTCATTATGTGCATTATGCTTTCTTTTTGCCTGGTCATCTAGTGTGAGCATACTCATGGCAAAAAGACAAGAAATTCTGTGACAAACTGATGTTAAGTTTGTGATGCTCCATTTTAGAAATCTGTTAAGGCTTTAAAAGTCATGTAATGTACGCCCAGACTTAAGGTTCTTCAGAAGCTGCCTGCATTATTTCCAGTCGGATCTGGCAACATTTCCTGTCAGGGAGCTGAGTGCGAAGTAAGCAGCTGAGAGAACATTCCAAAGTTAGGTCAAAAGTCAAGCAGAGTCAGGGAATTACAAAATGGCCCACGAGCGACAGATCCTCCAATGCACTCCATTCATGCTCTTTGCCATGTCAGAAACAGCAGAAGAAATTACAGTCTCTTCTCCCTCGTCTGTGCTTCCTTTCTCTCTCTCTAGATATGTTCCAACACGTTTTCAATAAACTCCTGTGAGCAGCTTAGCTCAGCAGACTCAAGGTTCACAACACAGACAGCTTGCCAATAAATGATTTCTGATCTTCAGTGTACTTAATATTTCAACATCCTTGTGTCTTGCAAGTCCTGAATTTATCACATATAGGTCTGTCTACAGATCAGCAGAATAAAGTATGCAAGTTAATACAAACCACCTGAACAAACACCAAAAGCCTTTTTATCATCATAATGGCACATATATTCTATATTTTTTCTGCATTGAATGATCTATCTATGAAACTACAAATAAAAACATTGTTGCATAACAATGCATTGTTGCAGCTAACAGTCCTTGTGAAAGCAACCCATCTTTGCACTAATGACTACAACCTGAAGCAACCAGAGAGCAGGGGACAGGCAACTCTTGGTGTGGAAGAAAGCATGGAAAGGAGACAAATGGGGGGGAGGGGGAAAGTGTGATCGAGCTAGTAGAAGCTGCACCACAGGGACAACTGTATGGAATTAGGTGGGACAGGGAGCACAGGAGATGAGTATGTGGAGAAAGACCGTAAGAAATGAACCCTACAGCAATTATCCGCTCAGACTGACTGCAGCTCCTTAATTTCTATGCAAAAAAGATCAGACAGTGAGAAAAGAGAGACAGGGAGAGAGCAAGAGAGAGTGTGCTCATTTATCCTCTGCTCTTTGGATGCCCCTGGATAGAAAAGACATCAGCAGGCTTTATGAAGGGATAAAAAGAGAAGAAGCAGGAGAAGGGGGGAGGGGAGGCAACTGTCCATTTACATGAGAATAGACGTCTGCGGCCTACCAAGAAGATGCTCATTTAATTTAGTGAGAGGATTTGCTAACTCTGGACCATTCCATCACATAGCCACAGGGACCTTGGTTCTCTACACCATACTGCTGGGAGCAGAGCCAACCACTCTGAAAGTGTAAAAACATGCAGCAGCCTGTTCTATTCACTCTCTTACTGCTCAGTACAAGGTGTCAGAAGATCCCTCAAGTTCTTTACTCAGTCCCTTCTCAGGAGGAAAGGGATTAAGAGCTGGGAGAAATGGCACTTGCCTCAAAATTAAAAGGCTTTCACAGGCTGCTAATCTGTTGAAGTGAGGACTGGGAAAAAGAGGTGGAGAAGAAAGAAAGTGATATACAAGCAGATTGCAAATGTGCTAGTTGAAAAAAGGTCAAGTCTGTTTACAGCCACTATCCAAGCTGGAGGTCTCTTCAGATCATATTGGGAGACTAATCCAATCTTTTTTTTTTAAATCTAAAGTAGTTAAATTCAGGTTAAAACAAAAACAAAAAAAAAAGATCTATAAAAAAGGTTATATTAAAGTACCTCTTACAAGTATCACGGCTTATCTACAGCTCAATGACATAACTGAATACTTTTTCTTTACTATAAATTTATCCGGCTCTGGAGGACCTTAGTTAAGCAGAGACTGGACGTTTTCCTTGCCTGAACATACCCGATCAGACTCAGCAGTTAGGCACCAGGTTTAGTAGGTATGCACAAGAAAATCACCAAGCTCTGCTCGACACCAGACCCGGGCACCCCTGGTCAGCCAATTTTACATATCAACTCAAGACATGTTTCATACACCTTTCCTTTGGCAATAGTTTGCATAAGCTTCCCTGCATTTTTTACTCAGAACAGCATAATGTGACAGTAATTTAGGTGCAACCCAGCAAGTTTTCAAATAAGTCATAAATATGAGGGCTCACATATACAGCAAGGGGAAACAAGCACTCAGTTTGATTTTTCTTTTTCTAGTTAAAATAATTAAACTGCATATATACTGTCTTTTGACTAGAAAAAAAGTATTCATTCATTAGCATAAACATATGTTCAAAGAATGAAATACACAGGGAACAAAAATATTCAGACAACACAAATTTACTTTATAACCTTGTGTAAAAGCAGCTACTGGCAAATACAGCTTCAAGACATCTACAGTAAACGACATCTACGGTACCTTCACCTTTGTGTTTAGAAATTGGTCCTATTTTGGTTGTATTTTGTTGTTTGGGAGTCTTGTCTTGTTGAAACTCTTCTCCTTAGATTCCATTTTTGCAAGAGATTAAATTCTTTTCTAACAATAGAATTTAATCTCTTACAGCATTTATTTATCTTTCCTTTGATAACATGTAATGCCCATGTACAGCTTACAGAGACACAGCCCGCTATCATGATGCTCCCACGCAAAATGTGTGTAAATTTAAGATGCACGTATCTGTGCTTATTTTCTTACTGAGTAGTTTTAGTGGTGTGTATGAACAGAGTTGACTTTGGTGCAGTTTATTGCTTATTATATTGTTCTGAGTACTTGTTGTTCTGCTGCTTTCAGGTTTTTCAAGTGACCACTGGCTTATTTATCTTTGTGTTTGTATGTATTATGTATGCACGCACGTGTGTATGTATGTATTTGTGTATGTATACACAAACACACTCTACATGAACAAAGATATTATGACACAGGAGTGATTTATGACATCCCACTCTAAATCAATCAATAAGTAGTTCGTCCCCCCTTTAAAGCTACAATAGCTTCCACTCTTCTAAGAAGCTTTTCTTTTGCATCTGTGGGAATTCTTTTGCTCATTCATCCAAAAGAGCATTTGAATAGCCAGACACTGATGTTGGATGAGAGGACTTGTTTTGCAAAATCTCTATTCTAGATCATCCCAAAGGTGCTCTGCTGCTGCGATTGAGGTCATCTGTTTTTTGTTTTTTTTTAAGTCAATACAGCAATAACAATTTATGTAAACAGTCCAGATGTTTAAAATCTCAAAAGTGGCCAGCTCAGGGTTCTCCTTTAGCAGCTGTAGCCAATCAGCAGCCTTTCCATGTTGACCATCCTCACACACATACAAACACATACACACACACACACAGACAAACACGCTAAAAGCAGGCCATGTGGGAGGAGAACAGAGTGAAGGGACACAGCACCTCCACACCTTTATTCCCTGCAGCTTCACCCTAACATCACGTGTAATATAAATGTGTAGGGGTGCACAGTGTGAAGTCACTGAAAAAAAGTCCTTCTCAGAAAATGAGGAAAGGACTAGCAATCTGAGGTTGAAATAATAATAATAATAGCCTATTTTTTTTCTTTTGATAAACACTTAAAATGGGTTCCACAGACCCGTTTACCACACAAGGGCCAACAATGTGCCCCAACGGCCGAACATCTCGTCAAATGTTTAGATATGTCTCTGACAGATTTTATCTGATTTTGGGGCAGATTTTATCTGACTGGCGGTTAGGGATCTAGCCCTGTGACCGGAAGGTTGCCGGTTCAATCCCCAGGGCCGACAGTCCATGACTGAGGTGTCCTTGAGCAAGACACCTAACCCCCAACTGCTCCCCGGGCGCCGTGGATAGGGCTGCCCACCACTCCGGGCAAGTGTGCTCACTGCCCCTAGTGTGTGTGTATATTCACTAGTGTGTATGTGGTGTTTCACTTCACGGATGGGTTAAATGCGGAGGAGGTGGAGGTGGAATTTCCCCGGTTGTGGGATCAAAAAAGTATCACTTAACTTAATTTTACAGTCTCACGATAGCCTGCACACTGTATCTAATATTCCAGTTATGATCCTTGAATACCAGTTTGCGCACAGCAGGAAAAAAGAATGAAGGTCCATAGCATATAGATTGTGTGATTGATGTGTCCTCAAATATAATGCCTTCTTAACGTGTTTGCGACATGGGGTATAATTTAAATGACTATGGTTTAAATTAAAATCATGTCCATCCCTGCTCTCTCGCCTGCAGACTTCTTGTCTCCAAGAAGCAACCTTCATCCTTTGTTAAAGTTAGACAATAAAATAACTAAATGTCTCTTTCTTCCTTCCTAATAGATTCAATAACTGCTTTAGCTCACAAGTAATTAACAAGCTGAGCCATTATGATAGGGACAGGCCAAGCTGTCACACTCCTTGAACCTATTACTCCTTAATACTGTGCAAAGATGTTTCTGTAGTCTTGAAATTTCCTTGTCTCACTATTTTCAACATTTTCTATGTGAATCTTCGGAGAACAGCTATTAGAGCACAGACTTTCACATGTTTCTTATCATGACCCATCATGCTGATAAAGTGAACAAGCACAACTGTTTCACCTACCACAGCACACCAATACACAAACTACAAAGACGGACCTGTCTGCTGAGTCCAAAATAACAGCTGCGGTAGTTTGGTCACTGCTAAGCAAATGTTCATAAATAGTAGTAATGTAATGCAATACACAATATTGCCCAGCAACTTCTGCCAGGGTTATTATGGAGTGCTTTCTTGCCCCTGTACATATGCTCCTCTATCTCCAATCATCTTCAGTCACACATGCAGATAATTATAGGACAACACAATGAGAAGAATGACCTCTCTTCTTCTTTTGCTTTCATAGTATTATTTTATTTTATTATTTGTCCTTTCATTTTTGTCTGTCTTCTTTCTTACATGAGTGAAGTTAGAATGGGCCAAGCCTTTAGGGCCATGAAGGGGAGAAAAAAGATGGAGAAAAAGAAAGCTGTTTAGTAGGACTCAACTTAGAAAGTTAACGAAATGCAGAATAAACTTCATGTTTCTCATACAGGTCTATGTTCAGCTTTTTACATATGCCCAGTGACCAACTTCCACACATTCTTAACGACACCTGTTCAATTATGACTTGGAAATCTTCAGATTCTGGTTTTGTATGGTTTGTGCAGAGACACATATCTGTGGCAGTCTCGCAACACTATTATGACCTAGCATCAACCACCTGTGACACGCTTTTCAAAGGAGCAACCAAGCACTATGTAAGCCAAAGAAGAGTTCACTGAAACATTGCAATGCTTTCTCTCTTGAGTCGACTATGTGAAATGACAAGTTGGAAAGCTGAATGCTTTTTTGTTTGGTAAAAATGTTAACCATCAGCACAAGTAGTAAGGCAGTACTGCTACTTTGTTAGCCTGAGGACAGTCTATAGGTGATGACAGCTAATTTTACATGAGCAGCCCTTTGTCATTTATTTTATAGTATTACAGCTTTCTAAAGAAAAAAGCTAAATGAGAGATTATCTATACATAAATAGACCATGAACAGATTTTTCATTATTTCATTCTATTACTATCTGTCTAGAACTGCAGGACAGTGATGACTAGCTTTCTGTATACATATACTTGTAGAACACTCATTTTAAAAAAGCATACAGAAACCTGCTGAAACCACAGATGGCAGACTGCTGCTTTTATCTACAACTATAGTAACAGCACAACTGCACTATCTGCTTCAGGTGCAACTCTGTCAAATCAACTGTGTGTGAAAACTGTGGGTGTGGGAAAAAGTAACAAAGGAAGAATGGGGGAGACAGACAGACTGAGAAAAGGTGAGTGCTGCATCCTCACCTGTGAGCTCAGAGTGGATGAGCTCAGAGAAGTTTGGATCGTCACCCCACCAGAACAGCCACAGCTCCCTGCGGCCCTGCCGCTGGCTCCGTCTCCACACGCTCAGCACATCTGCCTTCAGGCAGCGGCTAAAGCTGCTGAGGATGGGATCCTCCTCCGTCACAGGGAACAGCATAGGAGCTGAGGTGGGACCCTGCCACACATATCGCTTCCATTTTATTCCCGTCAGGTCAGCCTGAAAGAGAGCGAGATACAGAGTCAGCTCATGCTTGTCTAACGTCTTAATAACCACGTCAACAAACCTAGTCATTACACTGTTCAGTGCAACCACCTATTTTAAACTGAAACTGGTCAAAATATATATATATATATATATATATATATATATATATACACACACACACACACACACACACACATACATACATACCACATCCCAGGCATAACATGACCACCTTTTTTCTATGCTCATTGTCCATTTTATCAGCTCCACTTACTATATAGGTGCACTTTGCAGTTCTACAATTACAGACTGTAGTCCATCTGTTTCTCTGCATACTTTGTTAGCCCCCTTTTACCCTGTTCTTCAATGGTCAAGACCCCCATGGACCCTCACAGAGCAGGCACTATTTGAGTGGCGTATCGTTCTCAGCACTGCAGTAACACTGATGTGGTGGTCTTGTGTTAATGAGTGTTGTGATGAGTGGATCACTGTCTGTGTGTATGTGTGCATGAGTATGTACTGTATGTATAAAAACCTAGGTAACCTACAATTGGGATGCAGAAACGTCTGTATTTAGCAACCTTACACAAGTGTTTGTCCTCCTAATCTAAGCCATGAGTAGTGTAATCATGAAGATGATACTAACTGGCTTTGAACAAGCAATTCATAATTTGAAATGATCACAGAGGCTTATATAAACAATTGAACATATCCAAACAAAAACCTGCTTCATTTCTTTAGCACATTCTGAACAGCTTCCTTTCATGTGTTGACTTCACAAAAATGCAGCACAGCAGAAATTTTTCAGGAACAGCAAGAAAAAAAAAGGTTAAAAAAAAGTTTAATAGGAAATGTGCATTTTTCATTATACTGGTCAAGTGTAATTCTAAATATGTATATGTGATATGTTTTTACTACATACTAGTAAAAATTTTAAGAGCAATATTTTAAGAAACTGTAAATATAAGGTTCTGTCAGAAATGCAAAATATTTCTGCTAAAGCACAATGAAACTTGCAGTAACTGGAGACCATTCTCTGTCTCATAAAAGGGACCAACAAAAACACCTGCAAAAACATGCAAAGTGCACATCTGGATGAGCAGTGATGCAGGGGGAATGGGGAGTGCTGTGTTTTCTAAAATCAGCAATGAGGAAAAATATACTGACTGAATTATCTGACGATTGACACAATAATATCTGTGACTTTTGAGTGTTTAAAGCAGGATGACAGCTTAGGCTAAAATAACCTTAAGGTAAAAATCTATATTTAAAAGACAAATGAAATCCACTGACATAAAAATAGGACATCTTTTCAAAAGAGTATGCAAGTATTGTGCAAATAAACCATGGCCTTTCTGTATTAAACAGCTAAAAATTTCTTCCATTTCTTCTAATTAATTCCTTTGAATAAAAAAAGTCTACAAACTACAATACAATGATATTCAACAATAAGGCATGCTGCGTTATTCAATACACAAGATATTACTGTGTATACCTAAAAACACCACCACTGCAACTGAGGCAAACAAACTACAGTTTAATCAATGACACGATGCACATTAAGATAAAAAACAAGGTTCCAGAAATGAAAGACTGCTGTCTTTCCCCTGAAATCCACACCACTTCGACATAGAGGTGGGCAATATGGCAAAAATATATCATGATACCTGAAGACTTTCACAACACATGATATGGACCACATTTCTGGATAGAGTTTGATAAGCTGGAACAGACCATAAATAAATAAATAAAAATAAGAAGCCTATGTTGCATTTAAAAATTACTATAAAAACTATGTACACAGTAATTTTTATTCAGTGCATCACAGACAAACACACAAAATCTAATTACACAGGCAAAATTATGCTCTCTTTGTGATGACACATGCAGATAGTCACTGTTCCATGATATACAGAGAAAAATATACTGTGTGTAATTTATAATGACGAGAGAGAGATAGCAAAAGTGAGACAGAGCGCATTATTTTGCTTTTTTTTTTTTTTAAATGCAATGGTGACAATTTGTCAACTACAAACTACAAGCAAATTGACGGAGTTGAAAAGAAATCTGGTCGCAATTTGACCAACTTAGCACTACTATAAGGGGGAACAGCTGCCTTGTTTGAAAATCACAAAAGCAACAGGTGAAATGACGCATTTCAACTCCCTGACAGACAAACATATACACCCACACCTCCCCTAACCACTGTTCCCCAAAATGGTGGCAACTCTGCCACACTGAAATGATCCTGTTTGTTGTTCACACTACAGAGACACATATCAACCCAGCTCTCCTCCTGCATCTGTTAGGTACTCAACAGCTTTCAGTCAGCAAATTGAGTACTAGACAGCCTACAGTAAGGAAAATATTGTGACAATACATAAAACAAGCTTAAAAACAGCTCTGCTGGGACAAAGAAAACAAATGTGACTTGTCTTGACTCGACAGTTCTAACAAACAAAAAGCCACCATTATCATTTTTAAGCACACTGACAAACTTTTCTACCTACTAACAACAAATAAACAACTTGTGGGCTTGAACTTTCATCATCAATAAGGTACTTGCACTCTGCTAAACAAGTAAACATCAGATCTTTTATAATACTCGTAGCAGCTCAATCACCCAACTATGTGTTAACTGCTCATTAAAATGCTTGCAAAAAAAATCTAGCAAACCACGTGCCTTCCCTCCCTCATCATCATCATCATCACTAAAGCACTGAAGTAAGTTTTCCAAAACCTTGAGAAGGGTCTGGCTGCAGCCATGCACTCTTAGCCTGACATGCATCGCCAGCATATTGATGACGTCAGTGCACACACTGCAACGACAGTGTTTTTGTAGTTTTCATGAGGAAAAACAGCAAACCACGTATTGCTGGGCAACAAGAGCTACACTGAATGTACAACCCCAATTCCAATGAAGTTGGGACATTGTGTAAAACATAAATAAAAACAGAATATGATGATTTGCAAATCCCTTTCAACCTATATTCAATTGAATACACTACAAAGACAAGATATTTAATGTTCAAATGGATAAACTATTGTTTTTTGCAAATATTCACTTATTTTGAATTTGATGCCTGCAATACGTTTCAAAGAAGTTGGGACAGGAGCAACAAAAGACTGGGAAAGTTGAGGAATGCTCAGAAAACACCTGTTTGGAACATTCCACAGGTGAACAGGTTAACTGGACACAGGTGAGTGTCATGATTGGGTATAAAGGGCAAATCCCTGAAAGGCTCAGTCATTCACAAGCAAGGACGGGCGAGGTTCACCACTTTTTGAACAACTGCGTGAGCAAATAGTCCAATAGTTTAAGAACGTTTCTCAATGTGCAATTGCAAGGAATTTAGGCATTTCATCATCTACAGTCCATAATAAGATAAAGATTCTGAGAATCTGGAGAAATCTCTGCACGTAAGCGGCAAGGCAAAAAACCAACATTGAATGCCCATGACCTTTGATCCCTCAGATGCGGCATTGCATTAAAAACCAACATCATTCTGTAACGGATATTACCACATGGGCTCAGGAACACTTCAGAAAACCATTGTCAGTGAACACAGTTCGTTGCTCCATCTACAAGTGCAAGTTAAAACTCTGCCATGCAAATTGAAAGCCATATATCAACAACACCCAGAAACGCTGCCAACTTCTCTGGGCCTGAGCTCATAAGAGATGGACTGATGCAAAGTGGAAAAGTGTCCTGTGGTCTGACGAGTCCACATTTCAAATTGTTTTTGGAAATCACAGACATCATGTCCTCTGGGCCAAAGAGGAAAAGGACTGTCCGGATTGTTATCAGCGCAAAGTTCAAAAGCCAGCATCTCTGATGGTATGGGGGTGTGTTAGTGCCCATGACACAGGTAACTTGCATATCTGTGAAGGCACCATTAATGCTGAAAGGTACATACAGGTTTTGGAGCAACATATGCTGCCATCCAAGCAACGTCTTTTTCAGGGACGTGCCTGCTTATTTCTGCAAGACAATGCCAAGCCACATTCTGCATGTGTTACAACAGCATGGCTTCATAGTAAAAGAGTGCGGTACTACACTAGCCTGCCTGCAGTCCAGACCTGTCTCCCATTGAAAATGTGTGGCACATTATGAAGCGCAAAATATGACAACAGAGACCCCGGACTGGTGAGCAACTGAAGTTGTACATCAAGCAAGAATGGGAAAGAATTCCACCTATGAAGCTTCAATAATTAGTGTCCTCAGTTCCCAAATATTTATTAAGTTTGTTAAAAGGAAAGGTGGTGTAACAGTGGTAAACATGCCCCTGTCCCAACTTCTTTGGAACGTGTTGCAGGCATCAAATACAAAATGATTGAATATTTGCAAAAAACAATAAGGTTTATCCATTTGAACATTAAATATCTTGTCTTTGTAGTGTATTCAGTTGAATATAGGTTTAAAACGATTTGGAAATCATCATATTCTGTTTTTATGTTTTACACAACGTCCAATGGAATTGGGGTTGTATATTAATGTTGCCATATCGATAATAAGGTAATTAAATATGGAAACTATAATAATGAATGTTGGGTTTATTCACAGAAAAACACAAAATAGCTACCGCTGAAACCGAGCCATGCTGAAGATCCGAACCAGTTATCAAAAATTGTAATATTGATTAAAATTGAACTTAAGGAGTATAGGTGGTCGTCAACGTAGTGCAGATTACTTTTGATGCCATCTACAAAGTTGTCAGACAACGATCATAACCTTCTTAGGAATTACATTGCAGACGACGTTGTGGGCACCAAAACACTACGTTATCACAAAGTAACTGTGTTTGCAGGGCCGTTAGGAGTAAAACCTGGATTTGCTTCCCAACAGAAATTGGCTCAATGGTTGCTGTTAGAGGTCATTAGGAAATGATCAAAAGTACACTGAATCAGTGCAAAAGCATCTGATTGAGCATTCTGATAATATTCTGTAATATCAACTCATCAGGAAAACACAGAACACCATGAGCGACTACTGAAAACCAGCACAAACCATCAGACATTTTAAATGGGTTCTATGAACTTTTTCGTCAGGAAGGTACATTAAATGTAACTCTCTAGCCGAGTTATGGACAAAAAATGTTTTAAGTGATGATATTGCCAAGCAGCAGCAGCCAAAAGTTACTGTGCTGTTGGGCTGCTTCTGCCATTGTGGCAGAGAGTGCATGTGCACATGACGTCCCTGGGGCTGAGTGTGCATGTCTGCAGCCAGACCCTATTGAAAACCTTTGGAAACTGTTTTTAGCATTATTATCTCAGACATTCAGCGTGAATATTTTAATTTAAAAATAATCCAAGTCAACCAAGTTCCAAAGTCAAGCAACACACTGGGCAAAAGCCCAAATATCACTCTGAATAAATCTGTTGGTCAAAAATATTTTGGCCAAAATTATTTACATTTGTGAGGTTTACCAATGTGGTTTCAATACATTGAGAAGAATACTGCAAACAGAACAAAACACATAATGTAGCCCTCATTCAAATGTCAAGCAACATCCCAGGTAAAAAACCTAAGCTGCAAAGATAGCTCTGAACTAGGGCCCAATTAATATGAAAATTTCATAGCCAACATTAATACCCCTGTATGGGTCAAAACATTCCAATATCCAATAATCTCAGCTAATATAATATTTCAATTCCCTTTTATACCTTAAATCAATTAGTGCTTTAATGACTGTCAGTTCAAATCAACAAGTAAATAACACTAGGCTCCCTCATGAAACAGTGGAATAAACAAACACTTTGCCCTATGGTTGGGAGATCACAGAAAATGCCTTGACAGACTGACAGACAGACATAAATAAATACATAATCAGCACATTATTGACTATTTTTTCCTATACCAATAAAACTGCAGACTAGCATCGACCAACCTATAGACTCTATTTGGGCTGCTTAATAGTCAAGTTGATCTTAGTAATATGATGCTGCTAGGATGCAGGACTATGTTTTGTGAACAGAAATACAGACAACTACCAACTTTGAAGTCAGGACCATGTGACTTTTGCACTGCCAACACACATGCGTTTTTCATAGGATCACCTCAAAAATACACTCGATCCACTGTGTCAACTAACTACTACAGCCAACCTTGAACTAAGCAGGCTGGAAAGCTCTGGTTTGGTGAGCTGCAACCTAATACCGGGTTCCACCTTCTCATGCTCAACATGTGGTCCAAAGCTAAAATTACCTTCACAAAAACAAAAACGAGCTGAAAGCTTACCTGAGTTCTGCTACAAAAAGACCAGATACATGATTACTCATGGGTTTTTCGCCTCGCTGCAATGAAACATACCTCTACTGAGAGAGAACTAGGCAGACCTGGACAAAACTATCCGCCATAACATTTCACCGATCTAGTGATTAATGCAAATAAAGGGAAAGTGTGACTACACACTTAAAACTGCCAGGTTAGTGTAAATGAAGTGGACACAAAAAGAAAGAGTATTACCAGTATTTACTACCACAGCTCATAACATCACCTTAATACAAACCATCGTGTGGTGTGTGCTGGAATGAGGTAAAACGGGCCTTTTGTCGAGTGAGACATTCTTATATCTCATTATAAAACAGTCGACAGACGAGCCTTTTACACAGGATTAACGAAAAGTTATATAATTCCGAAGCCTTCGCTCTGTGAGAGTGTAGCAAGCAAACGTGTCGTAAACACCACCCAGGGTTTGCAGGATTCACAACCATCAGTATCTAACACTGGTATCAAATCCGAAGTCCCCTCTGCGGTGACGTAAGCCGAGGCGAAAACCCAAAGGCAACACGTCACTGTGCTCCTTCGAGATTCTGCTCAAAACATTTGATCCTTCGGGCTGCAACGACGAGGGACCAAAATCACACTAGGCATAAGGGAATACAGTCTGCTTGAACTGACCATTAGCAGAAGCCGTAACTAGCCCTCACTGAAGCGCTTTTACTAGTAAAAACCAATCCCAAACTGAAAGAACATTTTATTAAAAAGTTTTAATTGACTTTAAATGGGAACACACTGTCACTTGGGACGTTATCGAGCAATGCATAAGACAAACATTTGTGTCACTATTCTCTATTCGGCGTAAAAACGATAGATGCTTCATAATGTTCATTTTCAAAAGTAACTGAACTTTTTGTCAATTTGCGAACTTGGCGAACACTGCAAACGATTTGTGATAAAATAACATGGCCGTGAGATGCATTACACGAACGCAAAACGTATTAAACCACTTCATTTTAGTTAAGCAACTACAATGTACACACATAAACACTAAAGACTTTGTGCACTTGAAGCTGTGGTGGGCAACAGGCCCTAAAAGCCTGCTTTCCCAACACTGTGGCTAGCGTTAGCATGCTAAGTAGCTAACTGGCTCTTTTCGGCTAGTTAAAAATGGCTGCTTTCCTTTAGTTTTAAATCTCTTACCAGATAGAATAGATTGGAATGGCAATCCTCCAAGCTGGCCCCGTTTGGTACAAAACAAGAACTCATCCTTTCACTGCGTGGTAGAGCACTCCATCATCACGGTCCCCGGGAAATAAAGAGCGATTTGCGAATGTGATTTGTATGTAAGCAGTGCTGAGGAGAATTATTTTTAAACAATCGCTGGGGGAATGTATTTCGCCAACCCCATTCGATCGCTTTCGTCCTCCACGACACTCCGAAACAGGACTAAAACCACAGCAACCTCCGCGTCGACGAGGCCAAAATACGATACAATAAATTACACGCAAAAAGCTGCGAAAACGCTATTAAAACAAAAAGAAAAAGGGAGAGCACAGAGGCAACTCTCCCCCTCCCCCTTAGCTTAAAAACGGTCTCTGCTAAAATGGCCTTCTTTGCCTCCACCTCCAACCAAAAGCGCTTTTAAAACGAAAATCATTCCGCGTTAAAGAGCGTCGAAGGATAGCGATAAACTACATCAAATCGGTCGTTTTACACGCATATTTTCGGTATCTGTTCCTACTGGTTTCCATTTGAATTCATGGATTCCTTTCTCTAATGGCGGCCACAGGGAGAGCTGTGCCTCCCACAGCCGATTGGCTCGCTGTGGTCATGAGGGCCGCCGCTGCTTGGCGCTGCGGGGTGCTGCCGCTAGGGGCCGGCAGGAGGCGCTGCCGAGCAGTATCACGCTGTTCCTAATTGAGCAAAGCTCTAAACTCGGCACTTGAGCAGCGCTCCACCTAGCGGAAATCAGAGAATGCGTTACTACTGTAGCTAAATGTTTCAAAAAACCTTCATGCTGGAGTACCCTGCCTTGCATTTTTAGCGTTCCCCGTACATCAACTCTCCTGATCCAACTAATCAGCTAATTAACATGCCCTTCCTGAGTTTCAGTAGGTTGGTTGGTGCAGGGCAAACACTAAAACATGCAGGGCAGGGCTACTGCAAGACCACGATTGTGAACCACTACAAAAATTAAAAGAAAAAGATCATTTTACACCACACCTACTTAAGGTTCACACTCAGGCTTTACATCAGGTACCAGACGAAAAATAAAATAGCATATTTACCAATGGAGTTACCCTGCTTGAAGTTACATGTATACAGTGTATCATAATTTGACACACCATAGCATACTGGTAATGTATGCTTGCAAAATACAGATTTGGCCAACAATTAATAAATAAATAAATAATACACATTTTATGATTTTCCAAAAGTCTTTTTGTTTTCACTTTCTATTGGGAAGTTTCTTGAAATTATGTTATTAGCTGGATACAATTACATATTTTTATCATTATTCTTATCCTTATCAATTCATATCGTTATCACTAACAACTTTGGTATTTAAAGAAATTAGACTGGAGATGGAGACAATAACAGAACACTCTAACATAGTATGTGCATTAACTTATCACAAGTGATTTAGCATATCATATTTTGGTTAGTACAATGGGGCAAGTTCGCAGCCAAACTTGCTACAGTCTATTCAGCTATCAGTGATGTCATTTCTCCTCACAGTCAGAAATACTGCCTTCGAAGAGGCCCTGCCACAACACAATTTCTCTGCCTGCTGCTTAGAATGCTGTCACTCCAGTTTCCTCGCCAGTGGTTAAAAACACTGCTTCTCTCCCGTCTCTGTTCCTGCAGCTGAAGCTGTCATCACTCCAGTGCCCCGGATTGTGGCCGAGAACTGCACCACTGACTTGTCAGCAGTCCTGGATGTTGTTATGCTCTTGCAGCTCTACCCACTTCTGAAGCAGCTAGTTGCATTTTCACCCTTGCCAATTAGCCAGTTAGACTCCCTAAGACAGCTGTCTATTTTCCCATTACTGTTACCTCTCCTGTCCTTGTTCCTGTGTCCATCGTGGTCTCAGTCCCTATTCGTGTCTCCTTTTTTGTTCCGAGTGTGTCTCTGCAGTTCATTTTTCTATCTAATTATTGTTTCTTGTCATAAGGTTCCCTGCCTTTTACACATGACAGAGAAAAGATAAGGTGATGGAATATATATGAATATGTATACATATGTATATTATACTAATATGCATACACACATTTATATATGCAGGCTTCCAATATTATGCCAATTAGCAGCTTGAATTTTCTATACGGACATATATGGACGGGAGCACCCAAAAATTTTGTAGGCCAAGGTCCAAAAAGACAAAACAGTAAAACAGCGTGAAAATATATTTTATAGCATTACAATAGAATTTGTTACTGAACACTTGACAATCTTGACTATAATGATACATTTGTAGTATAAAAACATTTTTGTCTCATTCGGTGAGGAGATGGGGTTATAGTAAATTTCTGGAGGGCCGAATTAAACATCCTCACAGACCAACATTGGTTCCCAGGCCCCTCTAGGACATATGTATCAATTCTGTACTATAAACATAGAATTTATTATTAAAAAATAGATTTAGGGTTCATAAAACTACCACATCTCTTGCTAGTGCTGCATTTCCTGCTGTGTTGAGTGTTGTGAACTTCATTAAAATGTGCAATGAATGTCTTTGTCAAACAAAAGCACAAGCATTGGTTTATCTTCATCTGTATTTGTATCTGTAATTTTTTTATATTTCTAGATACTTAACTAAAATATCTCATAAGGAAAAAAGAGGCAGATAAAATGAATAAAGATCATGTAAATTAAACTCAATTCAGTTATTCTAGCACAGTTCAAGTTTGACAGAAAGAAGGAAAACAGTGCAATGAGATAATGGCCATTGCTCAGGTACTATAACCTTGCTCTTTTATCGTCTTTTATCGCACACTGATCTCTGTTAGAAAGAGGTGTATTAATGGATGCCTTGTACTGTATTGTACAGGGACAGGACAATTAGCCAGATACTGAATAACTCTCTGACCGTACTTTCCCTATTTGTGAGCTCGCATGTGTTTTTTTGCATGAGTGAAAAACTGGGTTTCTTTTTTGCTGTCTGTCACAATGTTTGAAGCCTCAATGTCTTATGTTTGATTAAAATCATGAGTACTAATGATTTATTCCATGACCGTAATACTTCACTGAGTAAGGTCAAGGCAAAACATCTAATGAAAAGATTTTTATATGTCAGGAAATATTTTTGAGGAGGTTAGATATAATATAATCCACTGCCATAAAAAAGTGCAGTCAAAAGAAAAGAAGTAAAAACGTATTAAAAATTATAGAGAAAATGAGAAAACTGAGAAAAAGACCTACAGAGCACCAAAACTGTACTTAAACAGTATTTAAAGCATTCACCTTTAAGAAATGGGGAAAAAAATCATGCTGCGCTCTTGCTTCAGATCTAAAACTCAGCACTATATGTCACAAAGGATGTATGGATGTCAAGAAGCCATTACGGAGAAAAGGAAACTGTCAAAAAAGAGGAAATGGTGCAAATCTACGGAGCCCCACTGGTGACATCCTGTATAAATAAAAATAATGTGTGGCCACAACTTGGTAATGACTTAAAAATCCCATTCATGACTTAGTAAGGCGTGGCCATGCATTATTTTTATTTATACAGGGTGTCACCAACGGGGCACCGTACAAATCAAACAAAAAAAGCGGCAAGTTTTCCCAGAATAATGGACTGGTCACCGCAGAGCGCAGACTTCAACATCACTAAATGTTTTGGGATTATTCCTATAGTGAGAAACATAAAATGCAACCAACTTCTAAGAATGAACTTTGGAAATGTGGAAAAATATTCCTACACATTTCTTTGAAAAATGGAAAGCAAGTCTTCAGAACAGAATAGAATCTATAATAAAGGACAAGTGTGGACACAATCAATTAAAAATATTGATATTATATTTAATTGGTGAGGCTTCTGTTCTGCTTTTCTTTCTAAAAGAATATACTATCAGCAGAACAATTTGAGTAAAAAGTAGAATAGTTGAATGCATTTGATATGTTCCCATTTTGCTTTAATGCCAACATGTGCACAATATAGCATAGACTGCCTTAGTCTGTGCAACAGCCTCTGATCAGCGGATTAAATCCACCTAGGTGGTGGGCCAAGTCTAACTATCTGTTTTCATTTTTGAGTTGATTAATTGGATCAGAACTGTGTGAAAATTTTACTATTACACCCTTCATTTCTTGTGATTGCAATGCTCATTGTTGCCGGTCTCCATTCTTGCATGTTTTTACACAGACTTTAAAGAAAGTCATCAGGTAAATGCAGTAATCTACTAACCGAAGTGAGCAATCAAATGCCTAGCGTCGCCTTTTTTCTCCTAATCAGCACAATAAACAGCTTGAGAGCTGGGTGAGCCCACAGGTTTATGTTGGTTAAACACTAGGTACATGCTGTACCTAGTAAAAATATTGTTGAATATAAATATGTGTAATAAAAAATTAAGAACAATTCATTTCTATTTTTTTGAGATTTTTTTCAGCTCACTTCCACTTTTCATAAAGACTCAGTCAGATACTGCCTCAGTCAGAGATTGCCTCTACCAGTGCAGTTACTAAAGTTTTATTGTCCAGACTTCAAACAGAGATCCTCTTAGCTTTTATTTGGTATTTAGCTTATTAAATTGTAAATATTGTTTGACCAGAGGAGGATGGGTCTCCCCTTGTGAGTCTTGGTTCCTCCCAAGGTTTCTTCCTCCAGTCTGAAGGAGTTTTTCCTTGCAACTGTCGCCTCTGGCTTGCTCACTGGGGATATATGTTGTAACTGTGTGTTTTCAAACTTCTGTAAAGCTGCTTTGTGACATCATTGTTGTAAAAAGCGCTATACCAATAAACTAGAATTGAATTGAATTGAATTTTTTGTTAGTCCATCATAACATAGGAACTGGAATCTGCTCACTGAAGATCAGACCAATGCACTGTGGGTTACACTGCTAATCTTACAGCTTTCTTATTGAAACATGAAAGCAAGTTATATTTAATAGGTGGCATGTAAGGAGATATTTTGCCATGCTAAAAAAAAAAAAAAAGAAAATCTTTCTCTAGATGTCCTTTCTTTCCTCCTCTGTGCTACTTTGTCGTATTTATCAATTAAAATTGATCTGAGCTGAAGTCCTACCCAGGTGTTAACCTTCTATAACAATGGACACTTTGGGAGTTATTGTGTTCACAATGCATGATCCATTGGATCCATGATGGGCTCATAACATAATAAGCAAGTAATTATTTGTATATGCATAACCAACACAGGACATTAGGTGTGATGTGGACGAGAGCATGTGTCCAAAATAATGCACACCAGGTAAACAAAGTATTTAAAGTATCTGTGACTTTTTACTTGCTCGATAACATATTTCATATTTCATATTACATCATTTGTTCCTATACAATAATGGTATACTGTTCTGTTTTTAATGTTTCTCTGATGCAATGATTGTTTTTGTCACTCAGGGTAAAAACAGTTTATCAGTTCAACCTAAAACTATTTCATAAAATAACAAGCAATTTAAGTGGTTTAATTCAATGAAACAATGCAAATTCAATGAAATAATGCAAAGCAAAGTTTTGGTATAGATGAACAAAATCAACAATCAGGTCACAGATGTTTTTACAAGGCATAACACTTAAAGATAAAGATAGACATTATGTCACTTCATGTCAATCCGTCTGTAGCCTGTCTTTTGCAATTCTTGGAAATCAGAAAGATAATACAACCCCAATTCCAATGAAGTTGGGATGTTGTGTAAAACATAAATAAAAACAGAATACAATGATTTGCAAATCCTTTTCAACCTATATTCAAATTGAATTTGATGCCTGCAACACATTCCAAAGAAGTTGGGACAGGGGCATGTTTACCACTGTGCTACATCACCTTTCCTTTTAACAACACTCAATAAACATTTGGGAACTGAGGACACTAATTATTGAAGCTTCATAGGTGGAATTCTTTCCCATTCTTGCTTGATGTACAACTTCAGTTGCTCAACAGTCCGGGGTCTCTGTTGTCATATTTTGCGCTTCATAATGTGCCACACATTTTCAATGGGAGACAGGTCTGGACTGCAGGCAGGCCAGTCTAGTATCCGCACTCTTTTACTACAAAGCCATGCTGTTGTAACACGTGCAGAATGTGGCTTGGCATTGTCTTGCAGAAATAAGCAGGACGTCCCTGACGTTGCTTGGATGGCAGCATATGTTGCTCCAAAACCTGTATGTACCTTTCAACATTAATGGTGCCTTCACAGATGTGCAAGTTACCCATGCCATGGGCACTAACATACCCCCATACCATCAGAGATGCTGGCTTTTGAACTTTGCGCTGATAACAATCCGGACAGTCCTTTTACTCTTTGGCCCGGAGGACACAACATCCATGATTTCCAAAAACAATTTGAAATGTGGACTCGTCAGACCACAGGACACTTTTCCACTTTGCATCAGTCCATCTCAGATGAGCTCGGGCCCAGAGAAGCCGGTGGCGTTTCTGGGTGTTGTTGATATATGGCTTTCGTTTTGCATGGCAGAGTTTTAACTTGCACTTGTAGATGGAGTGACAAACTGTGTTCATTGACAATGGTTTTCTGAAGTGTTCCTGAGCCCATGTGGTAATATCCGTTACAGAATGATGTTGGTTTTTAATGCAGTGCAGCCTGAGGGATTGAAGGTCACGGGCATTCAATGATGGTTTTCTGCCTTACCGCTTACTTGCAGAGATTTCTCCAGATTCTCTGAATCTTTTGATCATATTATGGACTGTAGATGATGAAATCCCTAAATTCCTTGCAATTGCACATTGAGAAACATTTTTCTTAAACTGTTGGACTATTTGCTCACGCAGTTGTTCACATCCTTGCCTGTGAATGACTGAGCCTTTCAGGGATGCTGCCTTTATACCCAATCGTGACACCTGTTTCCAATTAACCTGTTCACCTGTGGAATGTTCCAAACAGGTGTTTTTTGAGCATTCCTAAACTTTCCCGGTCTTTTGTTGCCCCTGTCCCAACTTCTTTGGAACGTGTTGCAGGCATCAAATTCAAAATGAGTGAATATTTGCAAAAAACAATAAATTTTATCTGTTTGAACATTAAATATCTTGTCTTTGTAGTCTATTCAATTGAATATAGGTTGAAAAGGATTTGCAAATCATCATATTCTGTTTTTTTTATGTTGTACACAATGTCCCAACTTCATTGGAATTGGGGTTGTAAATATAATTTGTATCCTTGAAGGATCATAGCCAATAGGGGTGGGGGGAAATTGACTCTTAGATGCATCGCGATGCGGACGTGAATGATTCACAAATGTCAAAAAACGATTTTCTTCATTTTAATTTATGATGTAATGTTGATGGAACACAAAGGGTAGAACATGAAAGTGCAGGAGTGCAGCACCTGGACACTTTAAAACTTAAATGAAAATAACAGATTTTCATTGTTAAAAATAAATAACTTGTGCTTAATGGCTAACTTGTACTTAATAGTTTCTTACTTTTGCACAGTGCTGTATAGGAAAAGCAAAAGGGAATTGAGGATAATAACTGGAAAAAGATGAAAATTCTAAATGCCTCCTTCAAAATATTGCAGTTCATCATAAACATGTTCTGCTTACAGAGTTTTTTGTGCCATCTTCACGCACTTCATGCTGAAGACTACTTTTTGGTATAACCTCATACTAAGCAGTGTAAAAATGTAATTTGATTTCAGTTGAAATTTCAGTCTAAATTTATTAAAATTAATTGTCTGTACATGTCATGGATTTTCCCCATGTCCCTCTGAGTGTCTGTTTGTTCCCCTCTGTGGCAGCCATGTGCCTTTGTTTTCTAGTACCATGTGTTTTTGTTGCTGTTCTGTGTCTCCTCCCTGGTCCTGCCCCCTTGTTATCTGCTCCACCTGTCTGTGCTCCACCCCTCATTAGTCCCAGGTATTTCTTATTTTTCCTCAGTGTATTTATACTCCTATGTTTGTTCAGTCTTTGTCATTGTGGATGTTACCTTGTCTTGTGGTATCTTGCATCTTCTAGTTTGTTTTTGGCGTGGAAATTTTTTCCAATCCTCTGTTACTTTGGATTATAATTTCAATAAAAGCAACTCGTTTTTACACCCTGCCTCCATGCCTCAGCAATTACAGTACACTTGCACCACAAAATTAAAAGCTCATTCAGTAGACCCTCTGGGGAAATGATATTCACACAAAAATACAAAGTGTTAGACACAATACTAGTGTAGGAATAATACTAAAGTGCAGGAAAGACGAAAACAGCGCTGCACACTTTATTACTAAATACATGCAATTCACGTTATTTAACTTTAAGTAAGCTACTTATACACACACAAACTCCGACATCACACAGTCAGCCTGTCAGACACATACGGGGTAAGGTCTGATCCCAGGCATGATCAGCAAGAGGAACATAAGGCCAGGGTTCCCCGGCCACTGTTCAGCAGCTGAGCGATTGTTTACACAGTGCAAGCACTGATATCCTTCATCGCCGTTTCACCAGGAATGGAATGAGTGAGTGATCAAGGGGGTCAACAGGGGCAATATGTTCAAACAAAGGAGGCTGCAGACTATTCCTCCCAGTAAACAATGTGAGAAAAGCAGCCATACAAACACACATGCACACATACACACGCACACACACACACACACACACACACACACACACACACAGATTAGAACACACAGAGGACAAACTTTAGCCCCACATAACCGTTTGTGGCTGGAGTTGCACATAAGTAGATAAGATATAAGATTTTAATCAAATTAAAACATGAAAATGGAAAGAAACACAGACATGAGGTTTTTCAACTTGTGAATATTTTATATGTACAAAGATAAACTTTACAATGCATACAAAATAGTATCTTGGCAGCTGAAAAAAGCTTAAATTTAGTCCATATATTGACTATTTCTCATATTATGATTGTTGTAAGTTTATTATAATATTATTTAACTTTTTTTCACTTTACGAAATATGCTTGAAACAATGAAATTATCTGCCAATATAATGCAATAATTTACTTGATAAAAGTAGAAATAAATTAAATAATCCTGTATTAAGTAAAAAAGATGTGCAATAGAACAGACTAATATGTAAAAGACTTTAGTTATTCCTGTATTAATATGACTAATATTGACATACTTACATTCCATAATAAAAGAGAATCTAATAAATCTTCTTCATTTAACAAAATATATTCAGAGGCATAAAGAATCGAAACCACTCTTCAGCCAAGCTTTCATCTCAGCTTTAGAGGGGAGCACTGCCTAAAAGACTCCCAGCATCAGAGTCAATGCACACCTCTTCAGGCCCTCTATAACTATAATCAGGCTAATATCCTGTTAGCCTTCCCAGTCGACGTGTGCACTGTGAAGTCCCTATGTTATTTTGGTTAACAGGTCTTTTCAGAGAATGATTGAGGCCCTAGCTGTCCTCTCTGTTGGCCACTCGGATCTACAATGATGGGAGGTGTGTGAGGAATAAGTTCTCCTGTCTCTTGTGTGTGCTCAATGTCTGACGCTCTTATACATGTGGTTGGGGATCTCACAGGCATCCGCTGGGGCACAGCTATCCTCTGGACCATGGCTGATTGTGTCAGTCAACACAGAGCTCAGGGGCCCTTTCAGCCACCCTTGGGGTGGGGGAGTACTAAGGTCAGTCGGTCCCTTTTGTTGACTCAGAGGTTTCAGAGCGACTTCAATTGTCCAGGACTATTTTTTAATTCAAAGGGGGAAGGGAGCGAGAGTAAGTGAGTAGGTGGTGCATCAACAGCACTGTTAGTAGACAACGGCCATTTACTCCGATCTTTTCTGCTATTTAGTAGCGTTTAAGGAGTTGTTCACTGTAACATCCTATTTACACATTTTTGTATCTCATTTCTTATCTCCCTTCCTCCCTCTCTCACACTTCTAGGTCACTATTCAAATTGAAACAAATTTGTGACACTGACCACATCAAAGCCTTTGTGAGGCCTTTTAAATCATCAACCTCATCTAAGGTAAACACCATGCTAGCTTGAGTGCACACTGTCATCAAAGCAAAAAGGGTACAAACCATATACTAAGAAATTCAGAAAATTAATTCAGGTACTTAAAAGATTCCACTTTTAACTCAATGTTATGCTGACTTGTTGAACAAAATATTAACCCAGCACTTTTGTTTTTGCTTCCATATTGCAGCAGTTTGATAAAGAAAAAAATCCAAAATTTTTTCCTCTAAAAATGTGCTGGTGCTTTTATAGGCAAATGGAGGTCACACCAGATACTCTGTGAATGTTTGAATTCTGGTCATCATTTGCAGGGCTTTAGTAAAACCTTTCAGTTGTAACGCAGAGCGAGGAGGCGGACGCATACGCTGAGATAAGCAAGATTTATTAGGGGCAAATCCAGGGTCATAGTCAAAATGGTCCAGGTTCACATAGCCAACACGGATAGATAGGGGTTCAGACATGACACAAGCCAGAATAGAACTAACAACAGAGTACAACAGAGTTCAACAGAGTTCGAGTTCAACAGAGCAAACAACAAACAGAGACCAAGACATCAAACAATACCGAGATTCAAACAAAGACCAGCAAATACAAGGGGCAAACACAGGGCTTAAGTACACAGGGAAAACGCGGGACAGGTGCAAACAATCAGGGGCGGAGTTACAAAACCAGGGGCAGGACTACAGATACCAAAACAAATGCACATGGACTAAACCAAAACAAAGGAGCACATGGAGTAGTGGGAGGAGCCAACCGTGACATCAGTAAAAATGTTGTGTTTTAGATTTCTGTTCAGTATAACAATGAATAATTTGTAAAACATATATTAAATTAGAAAAGAATGCAAATAAATGCATTTTCACAAGGGGACTCAGGCTTTTGGGCCCCACTGTACATTTGACCATTTCCATAGATGAGCA
Source organism: Pygocentrus nattereri (assembly GCF_015220715.1). NCBI lineage: Eukaryota > Metazoa > Chordata > Actinopteri > Characiformes > Serrasalmidae > Pygocentrus > Pygocentrus nattereri. The sequence goes on along the minus strand of NC_051228.1, from coordinate 12,672,645 downwards.
TCAGAAACCACATTAGCGAGTCTTTTTGAGATTAGTAGCAGCTAAAGGCTGTGTAGTGATTCAGGTATGCAGTTTGCCCAATTCTAATTAGTGAGGTGAATAATTTTGGCATCTAATGGTGATCTTTGTGATTCAGCTGATGCCCTCCCACTGGCATACCTGACCAATCTTGACAAGGTCTTAGCAGAGCAGCTGGGAACTCTGGTTCAGTACAGATACTTGTTGAAGAATCAACTGAACAAATATTCTTACAAAACTAAGTAATTTTACAAGGAAACAGTCTTCGGTTATTATCAGTGGACTTGTGGGCATAGGCACTATAGCTCCAGTACCCAGGGACACCACAGCGTCTTAATCTGGTCCTAGGTAAGATGAATCATGTATAAATGAGCTTTCACCAAACTATTCCTTTAGGATTTCAACAACACAAATTTACTCAAGATCAGCGAGAAAGGATTGTTACTATCCAGAATTGCTTCTATTTGGTAATACCCTAGGCATGTTAGTGTTGTATGTGTAACTGCTTGGTTACTACTTGAATAAGAGCCAGCGCAATACAAAAACAGTCTGTTCAGGAACAGTCTCATTACATGAATAAAGACATTGTGGGTTTTTTTTGTGCAGCTGATGACAAAGAGATATTCTGTCAGTATCTCTTTCTTTTTTCTTTCTTTTTTTCTTTCTCTCAGAGACACACAGCTGCTGTTGAACTTCCTCACTGCTAAATGATCTGACACACTTTCTCTTTTTGCTGCAGTCTATTCTCGACCCACCGCTGTTAGGAATTCTCTCACATCCGACTATTCCCCCTGCCTTTTCCCTCCCTCCCTCACTCTTATACCTCCCTCCCTTCACTTCCCTCCTTCGGCTCCCTGTCGCACCCCCCCCTCTCTCTCTCTCGCTGTCTCTCACAGAGCAGATGGATGAAAGGTGTTTGTATAAAGGTTTTATAGCCATTAGAACCAACACCGGATTAATAAATTCAATGTGAATTTTGAGTTTGATGAAAGGAACTCGCTCCATACCTTTTCTATGTTTTCTGCTTTTTAGGGAGGGTGATCCATTGTAAACATGTCTGCTTATTTAAGCTAGACTGAAGAACAAATAATTGTGACATAATCAAATACAATGATTGAAAATCATTATAAAATTTAAAATCCATATCTGAATAAACAATTAGAAATTAAATTTAGCCTGTTCTATAAAGGATTAAGTGACATTACTGTTGACTGCACACAGATATTTGAAAAAAATGTCTCCAGCAACTGTCTGACATTTTTCATCTTCATCCCTCAGGTGCAGGTGCACATAAAATATTGTCTTGAGATTGTGGCTCCCAGGAATAATAGGAGAAACAGTTGCCTCAGCAAGTCTGAGAAGGCTCAAATATGGTGAAATGTCGGCAAAAGACAGACAGATCAGCCACCCACACATTTTGGCTGGATCATTCTTCCTTGGCCCCAAAGGAGAGCAATGACAACAAAGGTCAGACAGCATTGTCCTTCCAGGTTCCGGCAGATACTGACAGAGGTTTGCACACACTGCAGTTTCTTCTCTGCACTCCTGCTATGGGGGCTGCCAATTAGATATGAAACAATGGGAGGACATGCCCTTGCCAGGTTGAACATCAAGGACGGCATGTTGACCCAGCCAGGTGGCCTGTGGATGGGCAGTAGAGTCAAGGCCTGAGCTGTTGGATAGTGTCACTAAGGACATGGAGCTGGACTTGCTGTGTGGTCATCATTTCTTGACAGGTCAGAGTGGGGCACTTTCTTGGACAGAAATACAGGGTGATCCAGATGTTGCTTTTTGGCTGATGATCAGCATGTTATTAAATCTGTGTGGTACTAACCTTCATAGAAAATGACCCTAAACACTGAACTGGGAGGTAGAACACAGTGAAGCCATTGCCATAAAAACATAGGAAACAGGGTGGAAATTAATTTTTGGATAAAATAAAGAGTGTTTGGTGTAAAGTGTATGATAAACTATGATGACCAACTCCCTAGAGGATGCAAGATTCTATGTGTGTGTGTGTGTGTGTGTGTGTGTGTGTGTGTGTGTGTGTGTGTGTAAGATAACACATGCCTAGCTAAAAAGAGCAGAAGTCAATTATGGGTATTTCAGCATTAGCTATGGAGAGATACACCATAGACTATATGAACATACACCCTAGCAAAGCAATTTACACACTTGCTCAGACCTTATGAATAAAATATATTTTTAGCTGTGCAGCTAGAGAGCTGTATCTTGCGCCTGATAACTTTATGAGTAAATTCTCATCCTAACTCATACCACTTGTAGGCTACACTAGTATTCACATGTATTTATATATGTTTATGAGTTTGTGTCTCCGCAGACTGTCAAATGCAGTACATGAATAAACAAAGTGTGACTGGACTATTTCAGAAAAAAAAATCTTTTTGTGCTGTATTCAATATGAACAGAACACAGATTGCCAGTTTTTCAGCTGGCAGTTTATTTTGCTTTCCTTTTTTTCACAATAGCCTTTGATTACTATTTAAATATTGAGAGCAACATACATTACTTTCCCCTCACAACAAGGTATACCTTTAAAAAGCAAACATACAGTATGATAATCAGTCAGCATAAAGGAGGCTTTGTGATTGACTTCAATTAAATTGTCACTGCCTGTTTTATTTGACTTTGAAGAAGATATTTCCATTTCTAAACAGTTTGAGGTTACTGCATATGCTCTCTGTCTGAGGAGATTTGGCTTGCAAATAAGAAGCGAGCTGAAAGGTATTGAATATCCCACTGCTTTCATAATACACACTGGAAAAGAGGGAAGACTGCTTAACTGGCAAGCCAGAGCTGTCAGCTGCATGGCTTATAAGTCAGAATACATTAGACTACATCCATAAAAGATTTTATCACAAAAACATGAATATTTCAACTTGGGGAAGATACGTTTACATGTGTACAGCTGCAACAGGAATTACATAAATCAATGGCGTCTGTCCATATGAGTGTAGCCTAAACCCATTATCAAGTAAAAATGCTGTTACTTGGGTAAAATAGAAACTTAAGTAAAATTACAAAAGCAGCAGTTAAAAATACTTAAATAGGGATTTCCACTGAGTTTTCTAAATGTGTGCTAATTAATTGATGTAACCAAAGTGGTTTCATACAAAATGCTTCTTTCTAAACAAATTTACCCTGTCAAAATTCTTCACAACATTGGTGATAGAAACCAAACTTCCAATGAGTTTAATGGCTCTTAAAGCTACCTTACAGTAAATGGTTATGAATTTGTTGTCTGATGTCCGGCAGCAATAACAGAATTAAATGAAACATAAAATAGTAATTACTAAATAAAAGTTCATCTAAAACATCTAAAACCTGAGTAAAAAGTAGATTCATTCCTTAACAAATATACTTGATTAGAAGTCCTCCCTTTAGACCTCCAATTGAGTAAAAGTACAAAAGTATTTGCCTGCAAATCTACTTAAGTATCAAAAGTAAAAGTACTAAAAGATTAATTAAGGCTCTAATGTCCCATTACCATTTTCATAACAATACTCTTGCTTCATTAACCAACCATAAACCAATAAACCATCATTTTAAACCAATCTTTTAATAGAATGTCATTAATTAGTGATGCTAATGTTTTTTAAAAAGATCATAATCACAAAACACTGAAGGCAAACAGTATCCATTAGGTAGAACCGAGTGGCTCTGAAATAACTTTTTGCAAACAAGTTTGAGTTTAAGATTTATTTGCAACTTAGTTGCGAGTTTAAGTTTAATAAAAAATTTGCTTTAAACTTTTTTGCCAACAAAAAAGTTAACAAATAGGTTTCCTTTACTATATTTCAACTGTAGGTCTCTGATCATAAACTAGCCAAAACAAATTTACTATTAAATGAAATTGTGTTTGTATAAATTCAGAAAAAAGACACATGCCAGTTACAACTGCATATGTGTACATATTTCTATATTGTGGTCTGTTTACACAAAGTTAGGTTAGTTCCCTCATATATGTTGGCATAGACAAAATTTTATTCTGCTGCTCTGACATTGAACCATATAATGGCGTTTTAGGGACATTGTTAATAAAATAAAAATAGTAGACTTTGAGAAAAAAGTTCTAATATTTTGAGAAAAAAAGTCTTTATTTTTACATTAAAGTGCAATTAATACTGCAATCACAGTACTGTGGTCAAAATTTTTGCAAAGGGAAGGCAGCACCTCCTCATGTTAAAATGAGGGGCGTTGAGGAGTTGGTGGAGTTATACTTTCATATCCATTTCAATCAATAAAAAAATGCTCAGTCTCCCTGTCTCAGAGCCCCACTGATGATATCCTGTATAAATCAAAATAATCCGTGGCCACACCTTGTTAACTTGTGGGAAGGAGATCATAATGCATGGCCACAACTCAGTAAGGTGTGGGAATGAGATAGTAAAGTTGTGTCCATGACTTAGTAAGGGATGGAAATGAGATCATGGCTTACTAAGTCATGGCCACGCATTAGGATCTCGCTCCCATGCTTTACTAAGTTGACACCATGACTCAATCATCTCATAACGATGCCTTACTAAGTCATGGCCACACATTATTTTTATTTATAGAGGATGTCACCATTGGGACTCTGTACTCTTGGCACATCAGCACCAAAGTGTTATTAGTATAAGAAACAGCTGAAACGGCTGGGCAGGAAACTGTATTTATTTAGAATAAAGAGCCAGATGGACTTGGAGGAAATTGTCTGTCTGTTTTTATTGAAGGAGAAACGCAGGCAGTGTCAACTACATGGATTTCACTGAAGAACAGCAAATTCTGTCAGCAAAAGTGACATGTTCAGTCAATAAACTGAAGCTGGAAAGAGCTGGTTTCTACATTAGGACAATAATCCTAAACACATCTCAAAATTCCACCACAAACTACTTCCAGGAATGAAACCTAAAGCTTTTGGAATGTCCCTCACAGTCCCCTGACCTGAACATTATAGAAAATCTGTAGGTAAAGCGTAACCATGCTGTGCGTGTAAGATGGCCCAAGAGTATCAGAACTATCATAATATAAGTACTATCTTAATATGGTGTCCAGACATTAATCAAATATAAAGTTTACATTGACTTTTGCAGATAAATTTATATAGTCTGCTGCAGAGGTCAAAAATCATGTCAAAAAAATTAACCAAACATGTCATTTTTCAAGGGATGCCCAAACTTTTGCATGAAACTGGATGTTCAAAATAAGCTAGACATTTAATAAGTGAATACAGCTACTTTAAGGCACACAATCTTAGCTTATAACTGCACACACACATAGAAAAGTACTGCCAGCAGAATGTCCAATGCCAAGCCCCAGCTAGAGGTGTACAATGCACCCCTGCACTGGGCTGTAGAGCAGAACGGCATTCTGTAGACTAATGGATCACCATCCAGTACATTTGTGATGAGTTGGAGTAGCGTTTGTGATTCAAAACAAATTATCACATTTGTACCGGACCTCACTAATGCTCTTGAGACAGAATTCAATGAAACAGAATAGCCTGTCACCACAGCAAAGGTCGGTGAGTGCAAACTCACTTTTAAAACTCTTGAATAAGAAGAAACACTGGATGAGCGGGTATCTACAAACTTTTTGATATACAGTGTAGCTACAGTGCAGAACTAAAGGAGCAAACTTAAGATGAAATATGTCTTGGCTAATTGACCGTATTTGAGAGAAGAGGAAAATTGTGTAAATATAATTTTTAGTCTAATTATTACTTTAAGCATTACTGTTAGAAACGTGAGCCCACAGCCTAAACACACACACACACACACACACATGCACTCACGTACGCAAGCAGGCACACACACACACGCGCACACACACACACACAGACTAACTAAACAAATCTCTTTCATAACTTTGTGGGTGTATCACTGTCCTGCTGAGCCTGGCTCACTGTATCCACGATGCCTCTCTCTCTGTCTCTCTCTCTCTCTCTCTGATTCATCATCTCTGTGGCAATGATGACTCATACCTGCCCAGCTCATCCCAGTAGCTCTCACTCTGTCCACAACCTCATCTGTGCTTCACGCAGCCAAACTAAATTAAACCACACTCACCTTGGGCTTCTACAAACCCTCAGAAGCGGGCTGAGAATTCAAGCACTCTTTTCCAAATAAAAATGCATCATAGCATATTAAGAAACATTAAATGTTATTCTGTGCAAACAAAGTGTAGTTTTCCTAATAAAGTGCTCATTGAGTGAATGTAAATGATAAGAATGTTTTCAGTGGGGTTGAGGTCAGAGCTTTGTGCAGAGTATTGGTGTTCCTCCACAATAAACTTGTCAGTCCATGTTTTAATGGACCTCAGTCATGTTGGAATAGGAAAAGGCCTTCCCCAAACTGTTGCCAGAAGACAGAAGAATATGATTGCCTAAAATGTCTTTGTATTCAGTAGCAGTAACATTACCTATCACAGGAACTAAGGGGCCTAACCTAAACCCTGAAAAACAGCCCCAGTCTATTGTCCCTCTATATACTACACTGTCATAAAAAGGTACTTTACATGTACCCTCAAAAGTAGAACAATGGTTTTAAGGTCCAACTATGCAGATTAAATACAAGGAAAAGTTGCATATGCAACCTAATGTTTTAAAACACAACAACATATTAGAAAGCCTAGAGACAATTGTATGTTGAGTCAAAACAACCTTAAAATACACTATATTTCCAAAAGTATTCAGTTACCCATCCAAATCATTGAATTCAGGTGTTCCAATCACTTCCATGGCAACAGGTGTATAAAACCAAACACTTAGGGGTGCAGACTGCTTCTACAAACATTTGTATATAAGAATGGGCTGCTCTCATGAGCTCAGGGAATTCCTATCTCCAAGTCCAGTTGTGAAATTTCCTTGCTACTAAATATTCCACAGTCAACTGTCATTGGTATTTTAACAAAGTGGAAGCAATTAGGAACGACAGCGACACAAAGTGGTAGGCCACATAAAATGACAGCGGATGCTGAGGTGCACTGTGCGCAGAGGTCACAGTCAATTGCTACAGACCTCCAAACTTCATGTGGCCTTCAGATTAGCTCAAGAACAGTGCATAGAGACCTTCATGGAATGAGTTACCATGGCCAAGCAGCTGCATCCAAGCCTTATATCACCAAGTGCAATGCAAAGCATTGAATGCAGTGGTGTAAAGCACCGCGACTGGGTTCTAGAGCAGTGGAGACATTTTTGTGGACAATTTTATGCACCCAACTTTGTGGGAACAGTTTGGGGATGGCCCCTTCCTTGCGCACCAGTGCACAAAGCAAGGTCCTTAAAGTCATGGATGAGTTGGTTTGGTGTGGAAGAACTTGACTGGTCTGCACAGAGTCCTGACCTCAACCCGATAGAACACCTTTGGGATGAATTAAAGCAGAGACTGTGAGCCAGGCCTTCTCGTCCAAAATCAGTGTCTCTCACAATTGCGCTTCTGGAAGAATAGTCAAAAATTCCCATAAACACACTCCTTGTGGAAAGCCTTCCCAGAAGAGTTGAAGCTGTTATAGCTGCAAAGGGTGGGCTGACATCATATTAAACCCTATGGATTAAGAATGGGATGTTACTCAAGTTCATATGCGTGGAAATATAGTATATGTATTTGTAATGTATTATAGTACAATTATATTCCCTAGCAAAAGGTGCTGAAGACATACCACACTAGTGACCAGAAGAGTACCACCCACTGACTGTTCAGTACTTTTTTCTGAGGGTGTAGGGAGCTGTTTAAAAGGTTGTTGATGCATCAAAATATAATATTTATGAAATATTATACACATATTTGATTGTGTTATAATTGATGCAATAAATGCAAAGATTAACATTATACAGCAAATATTATGTATGCAGGATGGTGATCACATACATCACCACATGCACACACACGTTTTTCTGTAGCTAACAGATTGGTGTGACTGCTTCCTCCTGTTTTTTAACCCAAGGCTAGAAGACAGGACAGCTGGATCAGCAGAGAGAACACAGGGAAGAGAGAGGAGGTGGAAGAAGTGAAGAGAGGAGGGGAGGATAATGGAGAGGAGCAGTTCCCCAGGCACTGGTGAATGTGATTTTCATGTTTTTAAACATCTCTTGCAGTGAGAGCAATTCACCGCTGCTCTCTGGATTCTATGGCGTGGATGCCTGCAGACACACTGGGAACATTTTCTGATTCATGACAAGCAGACTTTCCCAGACTCCTCGGCACCTGGCCAGGATCATACGTTCATCTGAAAGGAGAGGGCATTAATCTATTGGCAAGCAAATATCCACACCATGATAATCATATACTACACTCCACTTGAATCCAATCAGTTTCAATATGTGCCACGGCAGCACAGGATATTTCTCATTTCACAACATAAAAATGTATGTTGGTTACATTTACCTACATATGCCTAACCTACAAATGCATTCTTTTGTAGGGAGGCTAGACAAGGTTTACAAAACATTAGCAGAAATCCCATTTAACCCTAAAAGAAATTGTAGCACTCTGTACTCCATTTGGCACAATGCAAACATTTAGGCTGTAGTCTCACAAAAAGTATTGTATGCCTGCTGAAAAAGCTATTTCACTTGAGAAAGAATGCCGAAAAAAACAAAATAGCAAACTACATATCTGGTATAAACAGTGTGTGCACAACAGCTAATGTTTAACAAAAAACAACAAAAAAATGGTGGTTGATTGGCAACAGGTCAGTAACATGATTGGGTATTAAAAGAGCATCCCAGAGAGGCTGAGTCTTTCAAAAAGTCAAGATGAGGAAGGGTTCACCTCTCTGTGAAATACTGCATGAGCAAATAGTGCAACAATTCAAGAATAACATTTCTAAAGATCACTCAGCTTGTTTTCAGTGCACAGTTCAAAAGCCATTCATGATGGTATAGGGGTGCATTAGTGCACATGGCATGGTTGACATGCACATCTGTGAAAGAGACATTAATGCTGAACAATAAAGTTTTGCCAACATATGCTGCCATATGCTGCTAGTGTCTTTCTCAGGGAAGGCTTTGCTTATTTCAGCAGGACAAGTGCCAAACCACATTCTGCATGTATTACAACAACATATTAGCATATTAAAAGAAGTCTCAATTTTTTCAAATATGTTGGTGGCATGAAATTCAAAATGTACTTTTTTTTCAAAAAACAATAAAATTGATATGATGTTTTATAGTATTTTCCTTTAAAAATATGGCTTACATGATTTCCATATCATTGCATACTACTTTTATTTACATTATGCACAGCGTCCCAACTTTTCTGGAAATTGGATTGTATATCACATCATTCAGACATCAGCACACATGAGTAAAAGAATCATAAACTATTCAATATTGCATTATTTTACTGTTATATTAACATTTATAGAAGCAAGGACATTATCAGAAAAGACAACAAGATCTTAATTACAACCACTGAAGGAGAATGTTTCTGCAGCACTCTTATATTTGCAGTGGAGTTTTCATCCATCCATTTTCTAAGCCTCTTCTCCGTCAGGGTCACGGGGGGGTGCTGGAGCCTATCCCAGCAGTCTTCGGGCGGAAGGCAGGATACACCCTGGACAGGTCGCCAGTCCATCGCAGGGCAGACAGACAGACACAGACAGTCACACCCAGGGTTAATTTAGCATGTCCAATTGGCCTGACTGCATGTCTTTGGACTGTGGGAGGAAACCGGAGAACCCGGAGGAAACCCACGCAGACACAGGGAGAACATGCAAACTCCACACAGAGTACCCTGATCACCCGAATCAGGGAATCGAACCCAGGCCCTCCTCGCTGTGAGGCGACAGCGCTACCCACCACGCCACCGTGCCGCTCGTGGAGTTTTCAGTCTTTTGCAAAAAAAAAAACATCATGGGAGTGTATTTTGTGCATGACTGAGAAATGAAACTTTTCTGACATTTGTGAATGCATGTATTGTGATAAAATAGCATTTAAAAGGTGCAAATTTGAATGACACGAAGCTGGAACATTTACAGAATTTGAGAGTGAAAGTGAGATAATACTAATTAAATTAAGGGTCTTGCCTCAGCATGTAAAGATTCAAAAATCAGTCCAGTTCCTTGTAGGATTGTTTTGGGGTATTCTCCCCAAGATTTTTTTAAATTAAAAGTTGCTACTTTTTTATTAAATGTGAGGATTTACACAATGTTGATTGGCATGTCTTAGGAAAAAAATAATGAAAAAGCAAAAGAAAAGAAGAGTAAACACACTGTATGTAACATAAAATGTAAAAAATCTGTGAAAAGGGACATTTTTCTTGAACTTAACATCCTCTGCACGTTTCCTCTCTTTCAACATTTCATTTCTTCTACCTCTCCACTATAATATCCTACTAACACAGAAACATTTTGTCTATTGTTATTATATTTCAGAAGCAGAACATTGAGGAAAACTCAATTCTAGCCTATACTAAACAAGAAACAACATTCACATAAAAGACTGCGCTTAAACAAAGCCATCTTGGTAAGTTTCTTCTTAAGTGTCTTCTTAAACACTGTTAGAGGTCTGCAGGCTGACAGATAACTATTGAGTTAATATTTTTGGGCTGGGCTGGGTTCCAAATGAGTATATTTTTATAGACTGTAAAAACTTTTAACTTTTAAAATTTTAACTGAGAAAAGTAAGTAACCTGGCTGCCTAAAAATAAAAATTTTATTGTATGGCTCAAAATTCAAATTCCTCATATGAAATACATTGTCCCATTTCCATTCATTTCTATTATAATCACAACAGACAGCAAACAATAGCAGAGACAGACTCTTAAATGGATAGAGATCTGGGCTTAAAAATTCCCCTTCTTGTTGTTCAAACAACTCCTGTGTTGCTTTGGCCCTGTGCTGGTGATCACTGTCCTGCTGAATGAACCTTTTTAATAAACTTAGGCCAGTTGTCTTACAGTATGTCTCTGTATTTTGCACCATCCATCCATCCACCCTTCAGTTTTAATAAGATGCTCAGTTCCTGCTGAGGAAAACCATCCCCACATCATAATGCTGCCACCCCACACTTCACTGCTGGGCTAGTGTTCATTGAGGAATTCCAGCATTTGCACCACACAAAGCATTTAGAATTTTGCCTTGTATGCTGCAGCTTTCATTTGTTCATTATTATTACTAAGATATCCAAACACATAGATATTTTTGTAGCCTTCTCCTATCTTGTGCATGTCTAAAACTTTATCTGTAATTTCTTTAGGATGCTCTTTGTTTTTCATTTTCATAGCTTTCCTTCAGATTCACACTTTGACCAGTGATACTTGAATTAAAGTATTTTAACCAGAAAAAAGTTAACTATTTTAATAATTCATAAGTAGAGGTCAATTGTAAGTCAATTAAGACATTAGGGCAATATTTTTCTTCTGCATCTTGGAGCCACAGCATACTTGTGAATACTTGTGCAAACATCATTTTTCAGTTAGTAGTTTTTTAAATAAAACCAATTTTACTTTAAATTCATTCATTTTGAGGGTCAGTTTTTTTAAATAAAATATAACACAGGACAAAATATCAAAGTGTATCAAAGCACTGTATACTGGCCAAAATGCAAATAAAAATTGGCAGTCTTGGCTGAAATCGATCTAGGCTGGTTCCAATTTCACACCCCTATTTGTCATGGTGTCCATGTTATCTATTTTTAATTAGCTACAGGAACATAGCATTTCAATCTTATGTAGCAAATCTCAACTCCATCCTAAATTAATTAGACTGAAGGCATTTTTACCTATGTTATGTAAAGCTTTCTGAACCTCACAACAGTTGCTAGAAAAGAACATTCATGAGCAGAGCATAGATAAGTCAATTCCACAACAATGGAACAGGTTACAAAGTCTAGAACTCCTTGCATTAAAATTTAACTTCACAGTACTGTAATAATCCCTATTAATAAATGAACTGATTAAGTAATGTGCACTCTTTGCTTCAGGGCCCACTGATTCAGCCCCAAGACAATAAACCATGAAAAGGAAATGGTGAAACAGCGGGGGATCCTTTTTTCAAGTCTGGACAGCAGAATCTCCTTGGGGTTCTGGAGCTCCCCTAAAAACGAATAACCTTACAGTGATTGAGTTTAATATGACCACTATACATTGAAATACACCTGCTGGGGAAAAAACGCTCATCTTTAACCAGAAAAGTTCATGAACACCCCCCTGAAGGCCATTATAAATCCTCTGGATCTCCTGCAGTTCATACAGAGTTAAAAGATCTGTCGATGATGCAGTCAACCTGGCCCTGGACTTTATGCTACAGCACCTTGACAGTCCTTGAATTTGCACTAGAGTTCTGTTTATGGACAGTAAGGCTTTCAGGTCAAACTATCCCAAATGTCTGTGCCAAATCCCATCTACCAGTGGATCATACATTTCCTGACAGACAGGAAACAGCAGGTGTGGTTTGGAAAACATATATCAGACCCTCAGTACTGGTGTACCACAGTACCACAGGTTGTGTGCTTTCACCTCTTCTCTTCAGTCTCTGCAGCAATGAGCAATGACCGTGTTTTTAAGGACTGTGTTTTCAGGTGAAGATCCTGACATTTGCAAATGACACCACTGCTGTGAACCTCACAGCCAACAAAAGTGACTCTGCTTACAGAAAGAGTTGAGCAGTCTCCTGGTGCAGTAGCAACTGCAAAATTACAGCTGACTGTACAACTGTACAGATGTTAAACCTCTGCAAATACCCTTATAATTCTGTAATATTCTATATTTAATATATATTAAATATTTATAATATTTAATTTTATAGCATATGTCATCAGCCCTTCATATGTATAGGTATTTTTATCTGTATATATTCTCTGATATTCGCACTTCTATTTAGCTCCTTCATGAGGCTCTTTATTATTCATTAATCTTTACTCTTTATTGTTAATTCTGTTTATTGCAGTTTTATTTTAAAATACTTGCTAACAGTCTGTCTGCTTGACTGATCTTGAGGATGTTACAGGTCATACATGTGTGCACTCACCAAGACACATTCGAAGACGTGCAATATGCTTGGAGAAATAAACTGATTGTGATTTTGATTCTGATAAGACTCTTGAGGTCAAAACAATCATTTTGCAAGACACTCTTTAAAAAACAATTAGATGCTTTTATAGTTTCCTGGCTTTGCTGCATTTTCTTAAAATAGTGAAAAGTCATTAGTAAAAGAGCCTTTCTTCAAAAAATCTTTACAATTAACTTTTCTGTAGAAAATAATTCCAACAAGGACATTTTTATATCTCTCGTTAAGGGATCTTTTTGGGGACCTTTTCATAGAAACCCATTTAACTAGGATCTCTGATACATAAGGTTTCTTTGCAAGGAAAATGTTTGGGTTTGTTTTTTTTTTTTTTTGCAGTAAAGGACCTTTACTGAGATTTGTCCTCTTCACTAGACAACTCAGTGATGAATTAAGTGTACAGCTGAAGCAAATTCAGAAACATTGTCTCTGTCATCACTGGATTACTCAGTACCTGACCACATGTTCAAAACTTTAATAAAATTAAAGCTAATCTTGGATGTTGATAGGTTGGTAGAATGTACAGAAGACAGCATCTGGATTCACTGTGCCTGAATGTATGTGCAGGGATCTCTACTGGAGAGATACATAATTAATGGGGAGCGTGCGATTTCTCTCAACACACAGGGCTTCGCTCCTTTCAACTGCATCTCAGCCCCCTGCAGGGTTATCATGGTAGACACACTCTTGCGTGCTCACACACACACACACACACACACACACACATTTAACCCCCCTGGTGCCCCCACTTCCTTACTCCATGAAAAAAGACAAAAAGAGAACAACCCTTTCGGTGTTTTTTATTTGTTGTCTTTTGCCTGCCTGTGTGAGCCCCAAAGATGTGTTCATACTTTTTTGGTTGTATCAGTATGTTGAGGGTTGATAAATAAATTTGGTGGCAAGAGAGAGAGAGAGAGAGAGAGAGAGAGAGAGAGAGAGAGAGAGAGTGTGAGAGAGAGAGAGAGAGAGAGAGAGAGAGAGAGAGAGAGATGTTATGGAAAAAGAAAGATAGGAAATGGCATAGAAATAGAAAAAAGGGCCACTAATGATAAATGACAGAGTAAATGCTTGAGGGAACAAGATCCTGTGGAACAGACACCACATACACAAGCTAAAACACAAAGCATACAGCAAACAACATAGGGAAACATGGCCAACCATACATTTCTTAACAAACATGTCTTTGTAGTGGAAATATTTGTACTTTACTTGAGTGTTATTGAAATTGAATGTCTGTACTCTCACTCAATTTCTATTCGAAAAAATATGCTTTCTACTCCATCCATTTACATTTAGACCTTAGTAGTCATTACAGTGCCAATGGTCTTAGTCTTGCCTTTTTTAAATGAGAGCCCAGCTTTGTAAAGTGAAGAGTATTTGACACTAGAATCAACTATTGTAGTGGATGCAGTGGCTAGCTCTTTACACCGGTCACACGTGGCAGGTTACAGCAAAGGCCCGTTTCAGCATTTTGTGCCACTTGCCGCTAAAAGCATCTACAACATTTAACTGGTGTAAACAAGCAAAGTAGAAACCCCTCACTTAACCATCATGCTGCATGGATTCTGGTATAAAGCAAGTATGCATTATTCTAAAATGCTGTTAAAATTCCTCAACCAGCTTCAGTCCATTCAAACCTCAGCAGCAGTGAGAGTCCTCTCTTCTACCATCAGCTTCATTGCTTATCCTCCTGTGGTAAGTATCAACTTCTCCTTCTAACCTTCAAAGCTCTTCATGGTCTCGCCCCTGTTTACCTTAGTGAATTATCTTCATCCATACTGTTTCTCTTGCTCCCTCAGATCTTTACTGGACTTCCTGTTGTCCCATGCTCAAGACTATGGGTGACATCTGAAGATCTGATATACCAATACCAGTCTTTTTGAACACAAATGGTACTCCACATCCATATGCAGTGGTCATCTGAAAATAAGCTAAACAGCAGAACAGAACTGAAGAGCACAACAGAGCTGAGGCAGAACAAAGTTAACACTTGAATGAATCACACAGATAGTGGTTAGTTTTATTGTTTAGATTTAAAAAAACCTACTGAGTTCATAAAAATAATAATCTCTTTAGAAACATCCTGCAATTACAAAAACAGCCCACATATCAAAGTACACACATATCAAACACTTTTTTTAGGAGTACCTCCTTGTTTCTACATTCATTGTCCATTTTATCATATACTTTGTAGTTCTACAACTACAGACTGGAGACCATCTGTAGCACAGACTGTGGTGGTGGCATGTTAGTGTGTTGCACTGGTACTATCCACTATCAGACACAGCAGTGCTGCTTGAGTTTTAAACATTGTGTCCATTCACTGTCCACTTTATTAGACACTTTACCTTGTTGCAAACTCATCTGTTGCTGCACAGTCAGTGTTGGTAATCCACTAGTCCTTTGTTGCAGGATGCTTTCCACAGGACGCTGTTGGGGGGAAGGTTTTGGTTGGTGGACTATTTTCAGGCCAGCAGTGACAATGAGGTGTTGAAAGCTCCAGCAGTACTGATGTGTCTGATCCACTTGTACCAGCACAACACACACTAACAAACCACCACCACATCAGTGTCACTACAGTGCTAAGAATGATCCACCACTCAAATAAGGCCCGTTCTCTGGTACTTGGCAACTTGGCAAGAACATTTTGCCATTGATCAACATCCAGGCTATGGTAGGAGTACCTTCAAAATATCTGTCATTAGCTTGTCCTGACAAACAATTAGAGACAGAAAATATCCATCAACATGATGTACACAGATAAGCAGCATTGGCACTCTCATTGTTGTACATTCTCCGTCACATGTAAGTGAATCAGATCAATCTTGACAACAACCGAAATAGACCCGCCTGTGTCATCATCAATTCAGTACCTTCATTTTTTTTCTCATGTCTTTTACTCAGTGAATGTGTGTGTGGCTGTATATGTCTGCCTGTTTGCCCTGCAATGGACTGGCAACCTGTCCAATGTGTGTCCTGCTTTTCACCCAATGACAGCTGGGCAAGGCTCCAGCATTCCCCTGTGACCCAGAAAGATAAGCGGCTTAGGAATATGTGTGGTTTTTACTCAGCTCTTTATAAAGATGGAAAGATTGAAATGCTAAGCACAAATCCAAAACTGCTCATGTTGAATGTGTATTTGAAACCATGACGGATTAAAAACGATTTTAAATTAAAAGATGAAGCACTAATTTAGAAAGAATTTGGTGTGTCCTTTCAGGTCATTCTAGAGATATTATTTCTGTCGTCTAACCCTTTCAGGTCCTCTATAGTTGCTTTAGTCTCTGCTTTCCTTAATGAGATAGCTTGCCACTTCCCACTTGAGACACTGGCACAGGAATGGCTCCTCTCACTCCTCCATGTACTTTTCTGTTTACTTTCTGGTCGTCCACATGCATTTGTTGTGTTTATATTCCCAGTCCAGCCCCCTTGTTTTGTTACTCCACCCCTGATTGTTTCCACCTGTTTTCCACCTGTCGCTCGTCATCCTTGTGCTATTTAAGCCCTGTGTTTGCCCTTTGTTTTCGTTGGTCTTTGATTTGTTTGACATGCTGTCTGTATGTTTGATGTATGGTCTTTATTGTTTTGTTTGGTGTTTGTTATTCCAGCCCCGTTGTGGTTTTCCTGCGTCTCATTCGTTATGTCTAACTCTGGATTTCTTCATCTTGGCTCATTGACCTATCACTGTTCTGACCATGACCCTGGATTTGCCCTCAATAAATCTCTCTTTTTCAGCACGTGCGTCCACCTCATCACTCCATGTTACATACTGGAAAACTTGGAAAATCATAAAAATCTAGATACTAGGTTGTAAAACACCTGACAAAAGAGATGAAAGTGTATTCATATTTAAATATGTTTAATAGAAAGTCTACAAGCAGGGAAAAAATATATACGATCAGGGGAAGTGAGGGTAACTATCCAGATCCCGTCACTCATTTATAGATTTTTTCAATGACTGTAGATCTAAGTTGACATTGTAAATTTGAAACAGCTATTGTGCTGAGGGATATTTGTGCATAATTAAAAATAATTTTCATGTTTCAACAGACTCTAAACTAGGCTTATTGGTAACAGTGAAGAGCTATAAACGCAGACATTTATTTTTATGTGCAAGACCAAAAGACTCAAGGTATTAACATTTCTTCATTCACTCTATACCATGCACACACAGCAAAGCCACATATTCGGAACAGCAGCAAGACAGGAATTGTCTTTCACAAACACATGCATACACCTTACAACTGGTGATAGTTTCACCACCCTCCCCTGCAACAGACATTTACAGTCAGAGCACTAACAACACTCACCCAAACACACAACAGTTGGCCCACTAACATATCTGACCCTTGGGTCCTGTCTGATTGAGCGCAAGTGTGACAATCATGGGTAGGGAGTGTAAGAGAGGTACTACACATGTGACTCACTCACCTACCACCACCAAATTCACTGTAGTGGCTATAATAGCCTTAATTCCTCTGGGAAGGCTTTTTAACAAGATTTTGCAGTGTGTCTATGGGAATTTGTGCCAATTCAGTCAAAAGAGCATTTGTGAGGCCAGACATTGATGTTGGATGAGAAGGCCTGGCTTGCAACCAACATTCTAGTTCATCCCAAAGGTACTTGAGGTCAGGGCTCTGTACAGGCCATGAGAGTTCCTGCATACCATACTCTTCAACAAATGTCTTTTTGGTCCTAGTTCTGTGCACGAGGGACCTGTTGTGTTGGAACAGCTAAGGGCTTCCCCAAACTGGTGCCACAAAGTTAGAAGCATGTAATTGTCTAAAAAGTTGTATGCTGAAACTAATGGGCCTAGTCCAAACCTTGAAAATAACCCCTGACCATTATCCTTCCACCATAAAACCTTACTGTTGGCACTATGCATTTTGGTAGGTAGCGTTCTCCTGGTATCTGCCAAATCCAGGATCATCCATCTAATTGCCAGATAGTGTAGTGTGTACTGAGCTCTTCAATACGACCCATTCTTCTCATTTTCCCTCCAAAATGTCTTTGGCTCCTTGGAATTGAGGTTGTGGTAAGTCTTGAAATATGACTATTGCCACATCCATGTTGACTGCAAACTAGCACTCTTGTGCACTGAAATTATGTTGCATGTAAGTATCTCTACTACTATGCCATAGTACTGTTATATAACAACAACTGGTACTCTAATTGTAGGCAACTGCTGCCAAAGCAACTGTAGTTAGCAATCATGTTGGTTTTCATGGGGTATTTTGGAAAGATTGTAAGTCAGTCTTATATGATATCTGTTTAATATGCAGAAGTACTAGCTTTCATGTAGCAACATCTGTATTTCAACACTTAAATGACATTTAGAAGAAATATGTACATACAGCAAAACATATCAAGTTCAGGACATTTTTGGCATAAGGCATGATATCCCATACATGATTTCCCATACACGCTTCCCAATATGGGCATGACGTCAACTATAGCATGACATCGTAACTTCACAGGTCTGTTTAGGTGTATAATCACTGTCAGGGCCAGTGTGCCAGTGGCAGAGTTCTGTCCTACAAGTTTTGTCTCTTTTTATTAAGATATCAGTGCCATATCCTCATGAGATATGGTCAAATATGTGATATGGGGTTAAAATTCATCTAGTATTAAAGAGAATTACTAAGAGCCACTAATGCAATGTTAGGCTTTCTTGGCCTTTTTAAGATCTGAGCTTTGCCTGGAGCTGGAGGAAAGACTGACATAGGGACAACTCCACATCTCAGGGGGAATCAGAGCAGAGAGAGATATTGAAAGAGAATGGAAAAGCAAAAGAGGAATATAGCAAGCATTAGTTCAAGGGCACATTTGCAGAGGGAGCATATCCTGTAGCATGTCAAAGGCATCTGCACCTGTGTACATAAACACACACACTTACATGCACTTACATTACTTAGTAGTAGAAGGAGGTTTGGAAATGTTAAAAATCCTGGACATGCTTTAAATGAGACTACCTTGACAGCATATACTGAGCCTGCAAGGGGGCAGTACTTTAGGTTTGAGGAGTTGCTCTTCATTCACCTGTGCCATATTTTCCTCTATTGCCTGTGTAGAAAATCAGCAGATTGCAAGATTCAAAATATTTGTAGGTGTCACATATAGCTTATACTTTATTTTAAAGGTCCCATATAGAAAAATTACACCATTTTCTAAATTTTTCTACATAGTTAGATAAAATGTTAAAACATTTTTTAAAATTAAAGTGGTTTGAAGCGAACCAGATTAATTCCAGTGTCTGAGAAGTTTAAGGCCTCTAAAAGCTACCTCACAGAAAGCTATTAGATTAAATAGTTAAATTATGTTACATGATGCCTGAGATATTGTTTTATTTTAGTTTTGAGATAAGATTTTGGTCTAACATTGATTTAACATGCGTTCATGGCATTTGTGATTTTTTTTATTTTACCATTATCATTACACATACAAACTTGTACATTCATTGATTATTTTGGATAGCAGGTAAAACAGCTTTATTTGTATAGACATGTTTACTTATACAATTACATCTGAATGACTAACGTAGAATTGGCTTACTCAGAAATTTAGCAAAAAGTAGAATTCCTCTTTAGTAAACTGGTGAAATCTGGTGAAATTCAAGGGACTATCAGCAGTGCTAGGGTTATGATGAGGATTAGAACCTAGGGTTTACCAAGGTTAAATGGGATTTAAAGTGTTAACAGTAGATCATCATAATAAGTCTCACATGCATATGCTTCTAGGTCTGAGACAGGTGTTTATGGAAATCAAGAGGGTTTGCAAGTATCAGTATCATCATTTGCCTTTTTCAGTTAGTTTTGTTTTTCAATTTCAGTAATGTAATCATAAATGCTAGTCACAGTACATGTTTTTTGGTGTCTAACACCAATCTATAGGGCAGAGGGGAATCATATGTTCAAGAATATTATACATGCTATGTAATGACTTCAAATATGGGAGACAAAAATACAATTTAGAGTCATGCAGTTACAGTTTGAGAATGCCTTATGCCAAATTTATACCACCATCCTGAAACTCACAGGCTTTCATTTTTTTCACTGAGTTTCAGCTTGGCCTTCAGCTGTTTCAAACCACTTAGACATATGGCAGTTGCGAGCTGTAAGAGACACTGAACTAAATTCTTGCTTTGCTCCATTATCCATTTGCACACTCATTTACAAGTGGTTTAATAGTTCTAGAATGCTCTTGTCCATATACTAATATTTAATTTGGCCATTTTTTTCAGGAGATTCAAAACCCACTTATCAACAGCAGCATGTTGTGTAGGAAAGTTCTTTATTAGGGGTTCTACATGCAGCCTGTATTTATAACAAAGTGAAATAATTCTAATAATTGACAATCTGCTGAGAAACAGTGTTACCCAGTAGTTATGAATTTTTCATCAGAGTAAGTCTGATGGAGAAGACATTAGCTAATGACCTTGTGCATTCAGCCCCCAGTGTGTGATGTATGCAAATGTATGTACAATAATGAGAAGTGATTTTAATGGACAACACACACATTATTCACCTCACTGATCTACAAGAAGGCATGTTGAAAACAGGGCCATAACTATAATACAAAAATTAAGTATGGACCATTTTGCAAAAAAGCCTACATCACAAAGTGGACAACTGCCAAATATGTCTATTACACCGATGATGAGTTTCATCTTCAGATTTTCAACCAAATCATTGCTCCATTTTTTTACCAGTCCAAGATTACTGACTCTTTCCTTTCATTTCTTCTTTTCCCATCCCCCTAATTATCCATAAACTGCTGTTACTGATCTATAAACTCACTACCTTATTTAATTTAATTTAATTACTTATTAAAGTATTTATTTACACATTTATTCTCAGCTGAAAATACATGCTGACAACCTACACTATATTGCCAAAAGTATTCATTCACCCATCCAAATCACTGAATTCAGGTGTTCCAATCACTTCTGTGGCCACATGTGTATAAAACCAAGCACATAGGCCTGCAGACTGCCTCTACAAACATTTGTGAAAGAATGGGTCTCTCTGAGGAGCTCAATGAACTCCAGCATGGTACCATGATAGGATTCCACCTGTGCAACAGGTCCAGTCATGAAATTTCCTCGGTACTAAATATTCCACTGTCAACTGTCAGTGGTATTGTAACAAAGTGGAAGTGACTGGGAATGACAGCAACTAAGCCATGAAGTGGTAGGCCACATAAAATGCTGAGACGCATAGTGCGCAGAGGTCGCCAATTTTCTGCATAGTCATTCATTACAGACCTCCAAACTTCATGTGGCCTTCAGCTCAAGAACAGTGCCTGGAGAGCTCAATGGAATGGGTTTCCATGTCCAAGCAGCTGCATCCACGTCACTCTGGACTCTAGAGCAGTGGAGACGTGTTCTCTGGAGCAACGAATCACACTTCTTCCTCTGGCAATCCGATGGACGAGTCTGGGTTTGGCAGTCGCCAAGAGAATGGTACTTGTATGACTGGACTGTGCCAAGCAGAACACCTTTGGGATGAATTAGAACGGAGACTGTGAGCCAGGCCTTCTCATCCAACATCAGTGTCTGACCTCACAAATGCACTTCTGGAAGAATGGTCAAAAATTCCCATAAACACTCCTAAACCTTGTGGAAAGCCTTCCCAGAAGAGCTGAAGCTGTTATAGCTGCAAAGGGTGCGCTGACATCATATTAAACCCTGTGGATTAAGAATGGGATGTCACTCAAGTTTATATTGTGTGTGAAGTCAGACAAGTGAATACTTTTGGCAATATAGTGTGCAAAGACTGAAGGGTCAATCGCATTTCTCCCATTACCCCTACCACTTACCCCTCTGTTTTGTTAGGGTGTTCCAATTCTTGTTGAGATAGAGAGGTAGAGTGAAATGTCAAGGCTACATGGCTCTCCAAAGTGAGACACACTCGAAACGGAGTGAAAAAATACAATAATCATTGTATTCTCTTAATTTAATGTTGTTTCAGTGTATTGTGGTCCTTTTCTTCACAACAAGCATAAAATATTGCTAATAGTGTGCTAATGTCTCGGTAGCTAGCTAGCTAACTTTCCCGGTCCACCTTAAATAGTCCAGCAGTACTGATGCCCAAAGTGCCAGAATGTAACTGCTGCTCCATTTAAGGTGGATTGGGAAAAATCTAACGAGAAGCTAACGAATAGCTGACTTCAGCTTCATATCAATGAAGAATTAGAGGTGGGTGAAATAATTGCCCACCCTCCCTTTGAAGGCACATGATGCCTTAAATGTAACTGAAGCCCAGCAGCGAGGTTGCTGAACTTCACCCTCCACTGCTCTCACTGCAGACTGGCAGGGTTGCCTACAGAGCACTGTTAGAAGCATTTTAATGAAGCAATGTACTTTTTTATCTGTTGACTTCTAAATTACGTTACATGACACTGGAGATACATGAAAAAACCCTTCTGAAACTCTCTGATATGAAGTTAAAAGGGCACTGGGTCTCTACAGATCTATATGAACTTTTTAATTGATATTAATATTTGGAAAACCATTAATCAAACCAAAAAAATAACATTTCTTGTGGAGTCCCACATGTTTCAGCTTTGGGGCCCTTGTGGTTATCTTTGAGATTGATTTTCACAGCAATGAAAATGACATGCAACTACACCTCTCCATTCCTTCTGAAAATCACAACTTTGCTGACATGCTTACCAGTTGTGTGTCAGATATTTCTTGGTGGGTGTCCCTTTCTTTCAATGTTTTTTTACAATTAAATCAAGAAAAAAACTAAATTAAATCATGTGACCTGCAGATACTGCAATTCTGATATGACAGATATGTATGAAGTCAACTGGTACCATAATTACATGACAATTTTTTCTTTTATATTCATCCCAGAATTAAATGTATTTTTTGTTATCTGATTATTCTTAATATTATACATTTTCCTTTTGAATTGTCATTTGCTATGTTTGATTTCTAGTGAACTAAACTACATTCTAAAATTGTAAAGCTTAGTATGATTTTTGACATTTTACTTCATACGTGTGTACTTTGTGGCTGAAGTTATGTACATGTACACCTCAGCAATTTTTGTTACAGTTGCATTTTTGGGAATCTCAAAGACAATTTTGCTCAAAGACAATCATTAACTTTACAGTACAGAGATGGAGCACCAATATACTGTCCAAGTGGCTTCACATTAGTTTCCATCTATGGTTACTATGTGCCTACACTGTGCCAACAATTAATTAGGCAGTCATGAAGTATTCACAATTTTAAACTTAACACTGTCCAAAAAATCTGTTTAATCCAATTTTTATTTAAAAGTTTACTTTGTGTTAAATTTTTAATTCAATTTATGCTACTGTCTCAGTATTTTAATTAATACTCAATGTTCATTTACTCAGTTTTATTAGTAACAATAATGAGTAAAGGATGAAAATCATTAAACCCAACTTCATTTTCTTTTACTACTTATTATTACAACTCGGTCAAAGATGCTAACCGAAGACGGACGGACGGACGGACGGATAGATACTTTATTGATCCCGAAGGACATTTAGCAGAGAAACGGTTCAGAATGTTCCTCACACACAACCTTTATTTAAAAGCCAATATAATAATCTATACATTACACAGTGAGTTCATACACAGTTCTGCAAATGGAATGGAATCCTGTTACATGAAAGAGGAGGCAATATGTTCTGGAACAACAGCTTCTGTTGCTTCTCCATATGGGATCCATGGCAACAAGCTTGAAAATTACCTAACCACTTTACACATGGCACATTGTGACACTGCAATTTAGTGGTTATCATGTATGGACAATATTAATAATTTGGAATCTAATTTGAAATGGAAAATTT
Source organism: Pygocentrus nattereri (assembly GCF_015220715.1). Classification (NCBI taxonomy): domain Eukaryota; kingdom Metazoa; phylum Chordata; class Actinopteri; order Characiformes; family Serrasalmidae; genus Pygocentrus; species Pygocentrus nattereri. The sequence continues at coordinate 12,648,792 of NC_051228.1, read as the reverse complement.
GTATATGCATTTACATTGGATGATAAGAATTTTGGTTGATAAGAATATAAAAAAACTTTAAACATTAAAATAATGATAAGTAGAGGTCCATTTTTTATTATGATTATGAGAAACTGTAAATTAGACATAGATACAGCAAACACACACACACACACACACACACACACACACACACAACCAAGTGAGACGCATTAAGATGAAAGACCTTCAAGACAAGGCACAACAAGTTTAGTAACCTAGTAACCTTGTTTCTAATGTAATGAAGCAACAAACATACATATAGTTAAACACACATACACACACCTGAGGGCAGGTGATCATCTCACTCTCCACAGAGCACCACATCCACAAGAGAGCAGGTTGTCATGGTAACTGACCCACAAGCGGATTAAGCAGCCTGTGATTGCTAGAAAGAGTGAGAATGGTGGAGTAAATGAGACACTACATATGGACAAAAGAAAAACATGGCAGACACAATTTGCTTTCCTTTTTCTTTGAAATCATAATGGCAGTGAATACAAATCATAGTCTTCAGTCACTTTAGTCAGGCAGAACAGCAGTAATCCAATTCCATCCAGAAAATTGTTTTACAAGTGTTACAGACCATTAAATTGAAACTAATTTAGATCAGTGCAAGGCTTTTTTGTGCACTTTCCATTTTTTTCCTTTGAGTTGGAAATCCTGAGGAGCTGCATCATAGCATCTAATTGAAAATCTCTCTTTCTCTCCCTCTCTCACAGACACATACACATCTTTCATCTTCTTTTTCTCTTAGCATTCACACAAACACAGTACTCTACGGTTTCTTTGTTGTAAGACAACTCCTAGCCATGTGGTGCCATCTGGTGTTTGTTAAAAGAAAACACACTCTGTGAACAAATGCTTTAAAGGAGAAATGATATTTCAAAATCTCTGAATAATTAAACCATTAAGATGTGAATGAAGTCATTCAGAGTGGTTTGCTGTGAAATTCTCTGTTCTAGAAACATATGTATTTTAGCAGCAGTGTAGAAAAAAACAAATAAACATTGCACAAACGGGCAACATTGAGTTATTTTGAACAGGCACTTCAATGGAGAAAGAAATACCCAGCCAAGCACTATTCCTACACAAAACACAGGCATGGGGTAACCCGAGGAGGGAAGACACTTCCAACACACTGTAACCCAACCTTCTTGGTCATAATAACTCTAATTAACTACAAACAAAACCACCCAGTGATAATGACAAAGCAGTGAAAACAAACATTTTTTAACCAAATAAATTTTTTTTAAAAAGACCTTTTTAACTTGGAGGATGGCACAATCTGAGAGCCACAGTCCCTAAGCTCCTCATGGATGTCATACAGCCTCACTCAATGGTTAGCCGTCCTGGCGATCCACGCAGTCACCTGCTCCGTCAGGTGTCCTCCCCAACTGTTTGCTGGGCACTTCTCAAAGCTCACAGCATCAAATCTGGTGCTACTAGGGCAGCAGCAGCAGCGCTCCACTGTGTCATCAATGCCAGCGATGGTGCTGCTCATGTGCATTGCCCAAGGCCTTCAGGGACCCATCCACCAGCTCTGGCGCAGCATGTTCAGCTCCTCCTGCATTGGAGGCTTCACCTATGAAAAGCTGTAGTCCCTTCAACCTGACAGCACACTCCACCACTCGGGGGTCCACCAGCCAACTGAACCGAAGGCTATGTTGCCAGGGGGCCCTGACTCTCTGCCTTGGCTCCACCACTAGCAGCTACAGCTTCACTTTTCCCATCTCCAAGCCCAGTGTTTCCTTCCTGAGGTTCAGTAAAGCCCCAGCTGCAGCACTGAGTGATGTATTGTCCCTTCGTCCTGCAGCACCAGCACAGCATTCACTCAACCGCTCTTTTATTTAATTTCAAAACAAAAATCTTTTTGAAAAATCATCTGTGCGGTAAATAAAAAATATCACTGAATCCTCTGAATTATGAGGTCATTATTAAAGAGTTGAATACTAATATTATTACATGCAAGCTAATGCTGCTGTGCACCAATGTGACTTTACTAAGTTACACAAAAGTAACTGTTAAAACAATAGAGTATATGTATATTTTTGCTCTGTTGCCTGGTTTCTTTCTTTTTCCTTTTTGATTTACCCTCATTTAATGTTTGAGGTTGATGCATTGTGTATATTGATATTGCTGTAATTGTATTATTTGCAAAAAAAAAAACACACATAACCTCAAGAATGCAAATTTAAAAAACGTGATGGAACTTTTTGCGGTAGATGGATGACACCAAACCAAATATTGTGATGAACTGTAATCTGAAAATATACATTGGCGAGCTCTACTGACATAAACCCATCCCCAGGGTGGAGATAGCCTTCTTCTTTGTCACTACTGGGGCCTTCAGGACCCGGAGGGGAGGACCCTTTCCCCAGTCTTCATTTTTTGAGTGGCATGAGTTTTCCTTGGGTGACTGAGGCTTAGGAGGGGGATTCCCCAGAGAAACTGCTGTGGCAGAACTCTTCAATGGTGGAAGTGGCATGGAGGGCTTGCAATCACTTGTATGCATTTTCTGATTCATCTTCTGCCTTAGCAGAATAAATCACAGGGTAAAATTATATCATAGCTTAAATTTGACATGGATGGCTTTCAGCAGATGTCTCTGTGTGACTGGCCACATAGCCCTGCCAAGTAGACTCTAGGTCTATAGCTTCAAATAAGTCATCTCTGTCTGGCATATCAAACAGTGTCAGCCACAAGTGGCACTGAGCCACCACAGTCAATGCCATTCCTTTGCCCAGCAACATCACAGCACAGGAGGAAATACGCAGGATATAATTCAAGGCAATTTTAACCTCATTAACAGAGTGGTTAGTGGGCTCTCCATGGGTAGTTGGTCTCTGAGTCAACTGCAACTGCTAGCGACAGCTCCATGGGAGGGGGATTTAGCAGCCCTACCTCCTCAGCTTCCTTGAGAAACTGAGAATAGCCAGATACAGCAGTGTGGCTCAACAGCTGTTTAGCCCATGATAATGTCAACTCAGTTATAAAGTCTGGGAACAGTGAAAGGAGATGTTTCACCATTGTCAGGACTGGGGGAAGGAAAAACCCCCTCAAATCTCGTTGCCCTTTTAGTCGGCTTGGAGGCAGGTCACTCCACATCTAGTTTCCGCACCATAGAGATCATGCTCCTCTACCCTGAGATTTAATTAATTGTCATCATTGAGGTCTAGCTGCTGCTTGGAGACCTGAGGCTTGTTTAGGAAAGCCGATGATGGCAAATCCAAGAGAGTGTAAGATCTGAGGAGAGATGCAGGTGAGAAGGGGTTATAAGTAGGGGGCAGGCCCACCTGCCCTCATCAGGCCTGATTAAAGTTGTACTAATATGTGCATGCTTGGTAGGATCACTCAATAGGTGGGATAAAGTTTTAGAACATGGGCTGTTGTAGTCATATCTCTTTGTGGTTTGTGAGCCTTCTTTAAGGTTGATCAAAAGAGTATTAAAAGAGGTGAAAAGCACTTTCAGTCTGGTCATGTTGGGCAGTGTAGCCTCAGTGAAGGTAAGCTTAGGGCTACCACACTGACAAAGTGTGCAGTTTTGTGCCAGAGGACCTCTCCCAGGGAAAGTCTTCAGCCCTTGGTCTAAAAAGCGTCATGCGGCAGGAAGATCAGAAACTCTAACCTTGTTTACGCCTGGTCACTTCATTTAACTAGTTTCTGGATTGTATCCTGATAAGATTTTATCCATATGCATTTACACGTGGTAGTCAAACGATTCTCTAGTTAGTCGGATTAAAATCTAATTGCTATGATGCAAGGCTGAGACGGAATGTTACGTGGAAATCAATTACCAGGTGTTTCTCTGTTCAGCCTCACTTCACTTCAGCCATGTTCTTTGGAAGTGCTTCTCCAAGAGCTGTTTAGATATTTGTTAGAATATTGCAAGCATCCTGTAATTCGTATGCAGTTTGTTTTGCACAGTACTGTCTGTTTATATTGTTGTTAAGCATTTGTTTGGTCCCCAACCATGTGTGTCCTCCATAATTATCTTCCTCACAGAAGTTGATGAATGTGTCTGTTAGGGTTCATTTACAGTACTTTGCCAGTGTCTAGGAAAAGTCATTGCCAAACAGAAATGCTATGAACAACAAAAGATTAAATACTGAGGATGTGAAAAGTGATCAGAATCAAGCTTTATTGGCCAGTTATGCTACACAAACAAGGACTTTGGTTCTGGTTACAGGAGCTCACAGTACACAGTATCAGACAGACATTCACATATAGGGAATCTTCTTCTTCTTTTTTCGGCTGCTCCCTTTAGGGGTCGCCAAAGCGGATCATCTGCCTCCATCTTGCCTTCCTCTACTTTGACACCAACCACCTCCATGTCCACCTTCACTACATCCATAAACCTTCTCTGAGGTCTACCTCTTCTCCTTCTACCCAGCAGCTCCATCTCCAACAATCTTTGACCAATATATCCACTATTCCTCCTCAACACATGTCCAAACCATCTCAACCTGGCCTCTCTGGCTTTATCTCCAAACTGCTCCACCTTCACTCTGATCTGCTCATTTCTAATCTTGTCCATCCTTGTCACTCCCAACGAAAATCTCAGCATCTTCATCTCCGCCACCTCCAGCTCAGCCTCCTGTCTTTTAGACAGAGCCACAGTCTCCAAACATAGCAAAGTCTCCATCATAGCAGGACGCACTACTGTCTTGTAAACCTTACCTTTCACTCTTGCTGCTATCATTCTGTCACACATCAGCCCTGACACCCGTCTCCACCCACTCCATCCTGCCTGCACCCTCTTCTTCACCTCTTTTCTACACTGTCCATTGCTCTGGATGGTTGTCCCGAGATATTTGAAGTCATCCATCTTTACGACCTCTATTCCTTGCATCTTCACCTTTCCACCTGCCTCCCTCTCATTCACACACATGTATTCCGTAGACATTCACATATAGGGAATAAGATAAAATAAATACAAAATATAACAAAATAAAATAACATAAAATAAAACCTGCATTCCTACCTCACTCACTCAGACACACACACACACAGTCATACCTGTAAACCTTACATTGTGCAAAGTATGAGTCTAAAGTTAAAGTGCTGAGTGCAGCAACAGTTAAGGGTGTATAGTGGCAGAGAAAGGGATCAATGAGGTGACAGTCAGATAAGTGGGGTAATATGGCAGGTGAGTAAGATGCTAGAACAAACACTGGTTTGAGCGGCAGTTCCAGAGGATTGGTACATACATGTATAGTTTTCTTTTAAATAGTAAAATAATCAAAAATGGTATGTTATGTGCTTTCAGACATGAGGCCAAAGAAAGAAAAATACCTTAAACAGTAACTTCATTAACAGCATGCATTGCTCTGTAATAATAATATAAAACAGCCTTGCTTGAAATGTTGAAACGATATGTCTTCATACAAAAATCACAATTTCCAAATAATCCAACGCATGTTACTGCCCCCGATGCTGTCCTATTGGTGCCGCACTCATTAATATGAAAGCATAGGAGCCTAAAGCGAAGATAATCACACTCACATGCTGAGCTAAATACCCCAGCACCATCTGCAAATAACCCAATTAATATAAGCTTAGTTTGTAATAAAGATGTTATGAATAGCACCTTTATTGATAATGTTCAATGTATGTTTAGGTAACCTGAAGGATTCTTGCAAGTCTCCAAGTGCCGGTGCTCACATTTCTGATTCACATTACCCTTCACAAATCAAACCTGCACTGACAACAGAAATCAAGAGCAAGCAACACTGGAATCACAGAAAGCGAAACATTTAATGGACACTGACTGTGTCAACCTTTCGTCCATACATCCTTTGTTGAACTTTTTTTTTGTTTTCCATAGTTCCAGTGTTGCATGGCATTGATTTCTACTAAGGTCGGGTTAGCTTTTTGCTCCATCAACTTTTAACATACCTCAGTCACCTCCCTACTGTTCTCAATAGTTGAGAAATGTGCCCACAAGTGCACCTGTATAGAAAGAAATGGTAACCTAAAAGCCCTAATGGAAGAACGTTTATTATAGCTAGATGTCAAAACGAATGAAGCTAACACAATGTTCGCATAAATCCACTTTATTTACTCAGAATTTAGTACATCTAAGAAATCAGGGTGCAGGTTCTATGGAGTATGGATCTTGCTGAACAGATAATTAGAACCTAGCTGTCATGGTTTTAGGGAATGTTCTCTCCCACTCACATCTCTCCCACTCACTGTTAAAAAGTTTCTGGCACTACAGCAGCTTGAGTCAGTGGCTCATATTGGTAAGGCTCAAGACACACTGTCTGATTCAAAACACCTTCCCTTGTCAAAGATGGGAATGGTAGAGGAGAAAAATTGTCAACCTCGTAAGACTTCTCAATTGTAAAATTGCCATTTCATTCTGTCACTCTCCATATTTTCTAATAGCTAACATTACTAGCTAAACACTGCAGCCCAATTTGTCCAGTTCCTTTTCTAACTTCGTTCGGCGTTTCACAATGGTGAATCACCTTGAGCGTGACCAACTACGGAAGCTCCAGTAATATTACATCTGTCCGTGACAAACAGGTCGACCTGCGACCCGGCTCCGCCCCTGCCCTATAGCCATGGTCGACCTCTCCGACAGAGTCATTCACGCTTTCTTCCCGTGAAGAACTACAAGCTCCCTCAGCGCTCCAGGCTAGGCTATGCTTGCTTAACAGTTCTCAGGCGGTCCGTTTTAAGAGCCCGTCACCGAACGCGAATACAGTTAAGCGCTGGATTAGCACTGAAGAACTTACTTCGTCAAGGAGTACCTTTGGCTGTTAGCTCAGCCACATTTATGAGAAAAGCGACCACATCAAGGTGAGCTGTTCTCTCTATCCAAGTTACTCGGTGTTAAGCCACTTGGGTAGCCAATTGCAGCATTCATTTGCCAAAGCTTATGTTTCTTCATAGCATTACTTTGCCAAAGTAAAGAATTTTACAGCAGCTAGCAGAACTAGCATTCAGAGTTTAGCTAACAGGTCATGCCGAGCTCTCTCTGAACTGGCCATGCTAACCAAACTTATCCTTCAGGCTAGCGTGTTGTGGCGAGTCGAGGTAACAAGTTTGGTAAAAAATTCTCTTCTCTCTCAGTATCATGTCCACCACCCCCACCAAAGGGAGGGAACCAGACACTAAAGAGGTTGCATCCCACCCGTGCCTGGCGTCATGCGGAGCCACCATCTCGGGCAAGGAATCTTAACCGCTGTGCGTTGTTTGCATGGGCGCTAAACATGCTCAGGCAGCTCTAGCCAATCTGCAAACATGCAGCCATTGTGCTTTGATGCCACAGAAGATTCGAGAGAGGAGGTTGCAAGTAGCTGTAGCGAACGGACAGGACCTGCCCGGGGCTACAGCCAAAGCAATCGACAGTGACCATCAGCCACGAGCCTGTATGAGCTGGGCGGACATAATGGAAGCTGAACCCCAAGAAGTGCCCCCCCTATCTAAGGACCTCCTCACCCAAGTAGAGCGAGAGCCGGGAGACGAGGACTCAGATGGCATGGACAATTCCGATCTCCTCGATGGGGGCGATATAGAGGAGGATGAGGAAGATGATTCCACCTTACCCGCCCAACAGTCCAGACACCCTAGCGCAACCGACACAGGCCCTCAGGCGGACAGTAACCTGTACGTAACTGTAAACGCACGGCTGCGAAACTGGCCATACCCTGGCTGGCAGTGCAAAATGCAGAGGGCGCTGAGAGAGACCTTTATGAGCGGAAAAGACTCCCTCCAGCTCAAACTCCTGCAAGACAGCTCCTACCCGCAGTCCCTGCATGCGTGGAAGAGATGTGTCATTACCTGTCCAGCCCCATTAAAAGGAAGCTTCCCACCAAGGGCTGCTCTAAGCGGGAAATCCATAGGGTGGAGGAGCTGGGGCTTACCGGACCCCCAGCAGCAGAGTCCTCAGTGCTCTATCACCTCCACCCGAACCCCTGTGCTCCACCCACATTTCCCTGCCCAGTAAAATGAATCGCCTCACCGCATCCACATACCAGCACATGTACAAATATGCTGCTCAGTCACTATGCTCACTGAATGCTGTTACAGTCTTATCAGTGTATCAGGCAGAGATTTTGGAGGAAATGGGGCGACAGCTGGGGTGCCAAACCCTGTTCTCTGGGACGAAATATGTGTGGTGAACAACTTGGTTCTGCGCTCCTCCCATAGCACAGTACAGGGCTGTGGACGCGTGATGGGCCTGGCTGTCTCAGGTGAGAGAGCCCTCTGGCTAAGCCTCTCAGGCCTTGGCAACACTCAAAAAGCAGAGGTCATGGACACAGCTTTTGACCCCACCAAGGGTCCTTTCAGACCAGCCCTAGAGAAAATGAGAGAAACCAGCACTCTCAGGAAACAGGAGGATGAGGCTTTCAACCTTTGCCTGCCAAAGGTACCACACCCTCCTCAGGCAGGCCAGCCAAGCTTTGCAGCAACAGCTGTGAGAGCAAAGCAAGGGGGTGTTAGAGCCCAAAGAACAGCACCAGCAGGTCACCAGGCTAACCAGCGCCCAATAGCAGCAAACCCTGGGCTGTGGGGAAAACATTCCCTTGCGGCTGTGGCAGCTAAGAACTGGCCACCCCACCCTTCAGAAGGAAAGAAGAAGCGGGCGGCCTGACCCCCTCACAGCCTGCCCCCTTTAACCCCTACTTCCCCTGCAAAAAGGAGGAATCTGAGGGAAATGTTTGGAGGGGCTCCTCATGATGACAGATTTTCAGCGATGGGTTGCATCTCATCACTTGTTCACACCTCCTCCATCTCAGTCGCCCGGTCAGAATAATGGCGGCTTCTATGACAGCACTCCGTTATTGGAGAAACTCCGCTGTTCTGGCAGTGGGAATTCCTTTAGGGGTGTATCCACAAGGATAACCCTAACAGATGCATCCCTGTGAAGTTGGGGAGCAACTCTGATGGGCAGAGCTGTGAATGGCGTGTGGCCTCTGCAGCTGAGTCAAGCGCACATAAATTATCTGGAACTTCTTGCGGTGTTCTTAGCAGTGAAACACTACAGGAAATCTCTCCAGGTCCAGCACGTATTAATAAAGACAGATAACTCCACGGTGGTTACATATATCAACTGACAGGGTGGCACTTGCTCGCTGCAGCTACACAGGCTGACGAGAAAGCTTCTTCTGTGGTGCGGCACATGGTTTTGATCACTCCATGCCACACAGTGCTCTGAGGAATATTACTTCCTTTCAGTGCTCACTAGCAGACTTACTCTGCTTCCTCCAGGATTTGTTAGATAAAGCTAAAGCCTTTTCAACAATCAAGGTGTACCTGGCAGCTATCTCAGCTTGCCATATGGGTTTTGGGGACAAGCCTGTGGGGCAGCACCCCCTGGTCTGTCGTTTAATGAAAGGGGCATGCCGTAAATGGCCTGTTTCCAGGCAGCTGGTCCCACCATGGGACTTGTCCTTGGTGCTGGATGCCCTTTGCTGTCACCCCTTTGAACCCCTGGAGGATGTGGGGCTAAAGTTTCTCTACCTCAAGTCTATCTTGCACAGCAAAAAGGGTGAGTGATTTACAGGCATTGTCCATACATCCATCATGCAGTTTGACCTGGGCTACACGAGAGTGTGCTTGCGCCCTAATATGTGCCAGAGGTAATGAACTCAGCCTACAGATGCGTGACAGTGGAGCTAGTGGCATTTCACCCGCACCCTTTGCGACTGCAGACGATAAGAGACTGCACTGCTTATGCCCTGTTAGAGCCTTACATCAATATTTAGTTGGAACAGCAGACTTTAGAAGGCATGACCAGCTTTTTGTGTCATGGGCTGCTCCTTATAAAGGGAAGCTGTTGTCTCAACAAAGGTTATCTCACTGGATTGTGGAGGCTATAGCCCTGGCTTATAAGTGTAAAGGCTCACAGCCACCGGAGGGCCTGAGAGCCCACTCTACTAGGGGCATGGCAACACCTTAGTCTCAGGGGTGTTTAAGTTCTGGATCTGTGCACCACTGCTAGCTGGGCTTCTGGAAACACATTTGTGTGTTTCTACAGATTAGATGTCACAGGCCCATCCCTGGTGCATGCAGTGCTAGGAGATGATGCCTCAGCATCAGTCTAATCCAGTGGCAGCACAGGGCCTTTGAGCTATGGATCAGTGGGATAGCGCAATCCAAGAGTAGTCTATATCTCCCATAGTGAAACACCGAATGAAATTAGAAAAAGAACGTTGGGTTACTTAACGTAATCCCTGGTTCTTTGATAACAGAGTGAGGTGTTTCACTAACGCTTCCCTCCTTGCTTAGGTATGGGAAGAAATCTCTTTAGAATGACTTGGTCAGAGAGTTCCATCAGCTCCATCCAAACCCATCACTGCAGTGCCTCTCACAGTGTGCCCCCCATTTTTGAGCATCTTTCAAGGCTGAGCCAGGGTGCAGTTAGCTGAAAATAGTGGGGAGTAGGTACTTTAGGTCTAGATCTTTAATGATCTAGACAACTTGCGAATCTACAAGATAACTTAGCTAGCCAAAGTGGGCCTACTCATGCTTAATTAAGATTAAGCGACCCTTATTAGTCCCACAACAGGGAAATTTTACCTCTGCATTTAATCCACATTCAAGTGAAACACCACATACACACTAGTGAACAATGATTACACTTGCCTGTGGGTGGGCAGTGGAGGTTGGCAACCTGGCAACCTTCTGGTCACAGGGCCGGTTCCCTAACCTCCAGCCCATGACTGCACCCAAGCTACAAGAAATCTACAATATTGAGAGCAATTCCTTTGTTTAATGCCAAAAAATGAGCTGAAGCAGGACAAAGTAACTAACTGGCAAGTGGCAAACATCCAAACTGTGCTCTTTCCCTGTTAATTTCATTTCATTTTACAAGAACAGAGAAAGGCATGATCACGTCACACAGCAGCTTGTAGCAGATAGGATCAGAGGCAGTAACCCAGAAAAGTGCCTCTAACAGTAACTCTAAATGCTGTTAAGCTACAGCAGTACAAACACTTCTTTGTAGTGCAAGTATCTGCTAGACTAAACAGCTGTAGCTCAGAGCCATCAGTATTTTTAGAATCAGTAATGATTTCTTCAGAATTACCTCTTGTAATGTGTTAAAGTTGATAACTTGGTGCTTCACTCATGACTTGGTTTGCTGTTGCTGAAGAGAACTGTCCTTTCACAGATTCACTGATGTCAAGACTGGACATGAATGGCTTAACTTATGAGGTCTGATTTGATTGACCAAGGCTGGATTTTTGTTTCTTCCCAATGCCAAACAATAAAAGATCTCCCAGTTAGAAAGTAGGTATTACTAGTTAAAACTGCCTTCTGCATAGTAATAATTGAGATACCAATTATTGATTTAGGTATCAATAATTTTATTCTTATTAGTTACAAGAGAATTCTAGATATCTACACCTCTGTTTTAGAGATCTGAAACTATACACATCACACACACACACACACACACATTATCTAAGCAACATATCCTGGATAGGCTGCCAGTCCATCACAGGGCAGACATATACATTAACAAACAAATTGCATATCTTTCGCGTTTGATAGTGCATGTCTGCAGCTAGACCCTTCTCAAAAATGTATTCATACATAAGACCGAATGAAATTTCATGTAAATCAAAGGTAACATATGACTACTCAAAATTACATTATGGATATTGTAACAGTTGGTAAATAGTTTGACACATGCAGAGCAGGCTATAGTAAAAAGTGTTTAATGAAGGGAAAATCCGAAATCAAAGTACAAATCAGGCGATGGTCAGTACACACGAGACCAAACAGAGTCCAAAGGCTAAAGTCACAAACAAAAGACAGGCAGAATCACAAACTGTACAGTCAACACACACAAGGCATGGTAATGCTCAGGAGCTACAACAATACTTTGCAAAGACCTCTCGTAGAAAAACGCGTATAACCCTCAAAGCAGGTGTAACAAACCAATACTAAGGCGAGCTAGAACGTTGATCGGTGGATGACTGAGTTCATGATGATGTGGCCTCCCAGTGGATTCTGGGAGTTGGAGTGCTGGACGCAGTGAGGAACATCAGTCTGAGCTATGGAAGGCATGACAGATATGTCATCCTGGCAATCTGACTAGTCAAAATAGCTCCATTAGATATGCATACTTGATATTATGACCAGTAAAAACTGCATAGCAGATATGTGGAATCATAGTTTTTACTAGTAGAAAATGCACTACAGAACTTTCAAATTTGAAAAACAGAGTTATGAAGGTATAGTAGCAACACATTGAAAGAAGAAATAGAATTGAAGTAGCAGTGGATTTAAATGAATTTGAGCAACCACCTAGCATGATCTAATTATTATTATTCTACTTTTTAAAAAATGTTTCTCATCCTGCAATTTTTGAGAACATTGTAGGTTCGTAAAACCTTAGCCTCATTAGATTACTTGTGCTTATCTAAGTAATGTGAAGTATGATTTTTGTAAAACAATTGTTAAGGTAGCAATGGATTTAAGGTAAGAGTACATTTAAATTGGCAGAGAAATTAAGGTGGCAATGGATTTAATGTTGCAGTGGATTTTACTTAGTAATTGATGTAAGTTATCTGAATAGAACCAGTGGATTAAAAATGGCAGTGAATTTAGGGTAACAGTAAAATTAAAGATGTAGGATATAAGTGGAAGTGGCTTTAAGGAGGCATTGGATTTACAATATCAATAATTTTAAGGTGGCAGTAGATTTAACGTATCAGTAAAGTCAGGGTGGTAGTAAATTTAAAGTGGCAATAGATTTAAGTCTTTATCAGTAAAGTTGAGGTTGCAGTGAATTTAAGGTATAAGTAAGTTTAAGGTGGGAGTGAATTTAAGGTAGCAGTGGAATTAAAGAGGCATTGGATTTAAGGTAACAATTCATTTAAGACAGCACAAGATTCAAGGTGGCAGTGGAATTAAGGTATCATTAAAGTTAAGTCGGCAGGATGGATGGCAAAGTTCAACCTCCCAGAAAACTTTGACTTCAGCTGATAAAAGCAATGGCCAGAATGCTGCAAGCAGATCAAGAGTCACCATTTTCACAAAGCTAAACAAGGAAGATGGAGAGGTACAGGTTTGCGCTCTTATCTGTGCTTTGGGAAAAGAAGTCAAAACATTCGCATTTGAAGAGAGGGAAGAGAGGAGAAGGAAAAAAGAGGGAGGATTGTTTTGCCTACAAAAGATGACAAAACTGCTTAAGCTCTCAAATGCCCACATGTTTTCTCTCTTGAATGCTGCCAGTGGCAAATGCCACTTGAGAAAAAGACAGATAATGTACAAGTTTTATCACACCAGCAGGGAGGTTTTTTTTTCCATAGATTACCTTTTAGTATTAGTAGTGCTCCACAATATAGAAAGGGAAATTTCTGCATTGTTGAAGTGTACATGGATGATCTTCATCTTTCGCAAGATAGCAGAGGAACGTGAGGCAAATGATAAACATCTTTTGAGACAGTCACAGTTGCACTATCCAGGACACTGCATTGATGAAAATGGCATCCACCCAGACAAGGAAAAAGGTGACTACTGTTGTGGCGCTTGAGCCACCATCAGACATTCATAGTCTACAGTGAATTTTTGGAACACTATGCTGGGTGCTACCTCCCAAATTTCTCACAGGTAACAAAGCCACCGAATGACCATTTTCAGAATGACACTGCCTGGATGTGCAGCAGAAAGATTACAAGTTTACTCTCATAGGCATGACATCATACAACCCAGTACTGTCAGTGCAGATGCCAGTACTCATGGAATGGGTGTCATTTTAATGCAACAACAAGGCGAGCAATAAGAACCAGTAACACTTACAAACACGTCTTATGTTCAGATAAAAAAAGACTGTTTAGCAGGTTTGCCAAAAATTCTCCACTTACTTGTATGGTCCAGACTCTTTCACTCTTTGTACTGATAACATGCCCTAGAAATCCTGGCTAAACGACAAGGATCTGAATGCTGTGCCACTGAGAAAACTTTTGATGAGAATGATGAGATACAACCCAACAGTCAAACATGTATCCGGGACTGTTACAGACTGCTGACTGTTGCAGACAGACTGTCTACACACCCACTGCCAGTCAGAGACCTGGAAGTATCAGAATTTTTGAGTTAAATACAAGCAGATGAAGACTCAAGAGATGCAATTTAAACCTGAACAAGTCAAACAGTAGAACAAAGTGGATCCAGAGTTACAGGTGCTGAGTTCTGTAAATCATCATAGCTGGCCAAGGTTCTCCTGTACAGTCCCAGCACAGATTCTGAGATATTTTCCCTGGAGAAACAGGCTCACCACATCCAAAGGTCTAGTGTTGTTTGGTGATGAATGAGCAAAGAGCTCCTGCAGTGGCTGCATGATGGGCATCAAGACATTGTTAAGAGCATACAGAGAGTGGTGGCCTGGAATTGGGATACAGCTTGCAGAGTGCTTCGAATTTAAGCCAGTCCAACAAAAGAAATGCTATCGCCCACACCACTACTATCACGACCATGGAAAAGCAAAGTTATAGGTATTTGTGAGTATGTGGGAGTATATGTAGTATGTAATTGTCTGAAAAACATCTTTACAACATGGAGACATCCAGATGAGCTTGTTATAGACAACAAACTACAGTTCAGTGGGAGTCAATTTGTTGCAGATAATGATTTTGCCACTTCACCACCAGCCCACACAACCCTTAGGGAAATGGTGAGGAAGAATAGGCTGTTCAGACAGCCAAGAAAATCCTCAGACAGAAAGATCCATTTCTTGCTCTGATGAGCTACAGGGCAACACCCCATCAAACAACAGGTTCAAGCCCTGCACAGCTTATGCTTAACTGTTATTGATGGCTCACATATGTGCCCTCAACACTGTTCACCTGTGAATAAAAATATTTATTCAGTATTATTCAGTAGATATTATAGAAAGTGTCATCACATTATGAACAAGTTTGATCATTTAATGGGCATGCAATATGTGTGCGTGTGTGTATAACCAAGAAGCAAGTCATCAAATGGGGTACAGGACTGTAAAAAGTTTGGGAACCTCTACCCTAGAGGACACTACTTGGCTAGCTAGTATTTGCAGCTGCAATTCCAAAAGATGGTGCTACTTCGTTCATTCGTAAACAACTAAGTTTGTCGTTCAATTCTCAAAATCACAGTTACATAATTTACATAGGTCGACACAGGTACTATAAACATCCATCCATTTTCTAAGCTGCTTCTACATTAATAACGTAAAAGGAATGTGACAAACATTGCTGTCTGAATAGATTGTAATGTGACTAAAGAATTAATTTAAAGAGAGCTGGAGTTGCTTTTTTATAACTTTAGTTTTCACCCCAAATTTTAAGAGCACTGGGACATAGAACTGATATTTTGTAAAACGTGAAAATGCCGTTATTCCATTGGCTTTGATTTAATGAAACTCGGAGACTATTATTTTGAAACGCGGTCAAACTGTCGACCATGTTGGCTGTTTCGGATTCTTTGGATGTAGGTCAGACGGTATTTCCGCAATAATAATAAGCCAAAGTTAATTTGTTGTAATATTTGCTAAAGTTCATTTTTTTGTTTCCTTCAGTAAAACACGTCTGTCTCCTTCAATGGAGGTCAGCGGCCTATCATGAAACTCCGGCCTCAGTATGACAGGTATCGTTATTTTGCTTGCATGTAGCACAAAGTTAGCTGTATGCTAATACCGCTGTTTATATTAACTCGCGTTATATGAATATAACATTGAGCAGTAAAAAATGCAGCGTTAATATACATATACTATATATAATATACGTGGTTAAAACTAATTATGATAGAGTTTGTATGTATGTAGTATTTTAAGGTGAGTAAAGAAGTGGTTAAAGTGTCATGACGCGAGTTGCAAATTAGAATGTGTTCTGACGCATTCCGTCATAGAATGTATTACAACATAGTTTACGTAGCTTTCAGTGCAACAGCTGTTAAGATAAATATTTAGGTCTGCAGTATATCTTTTGTCAACACTCGGGTGTTATTGAACGTTGCAGGAGAGCTTTTAGCGAGTCCAGAAGAATATTGAAACCGAGGGAATCGACTGTGATGCCGACCGAACTGAACTCTCACGATGGAAGCGGTTTATCTTTAGCTTTGCAACCCGGACACCTTACCAGGACACCAGCGGCAGCAGTGTCCATCTCCCAGGAGCTCGACGAACTCCAAGTGGCAGGCGGCAGCACAACCGGAGAGAGCAGCGGGCGACCTGCTTCTCGGAGACCACGAGGGGGAGCTCACGGTTACCGTCACCCTCATTCCCATTCCCATTCTCATTCTCACGGCCCCGGCACAGCTCACACACAGCTGGATCCCGAAGCAGAGCGATCTAGTGCTGAGCAAGACTCCGGAGAATCCAGCGCGTCTTTCTCTGAGCTACGCTACCTGTTCCATTGGCTGCAGAAAAGTCTTCCTTTCATCATCATTCTTAGTGCAAAACTTATTATACAACATGCCCTAGGTAAGTTGACTAACAGTACATTCTTTAGCTAACGTTACTCATGTGTAGTTAGTCTGTGTAGTCTCTAAATATGTCCTCTTTACTCTGGTACAGGGCTGGCTGTTGGAGTTGGTCTGTTTACAACTTTTCTGTACGTGAATAAAAACATCCAAACACAGGTTTTTCTCCAGGTAGGAACTCTCTTCACGTTTACCAATAAAGGACATGGATTCAGGTATTATGGTTTACAGCCTGTAAATGATCAGATCCGCTGTGGCAACCCCTAAAGGGAGCAGCCGAAAGAAGAAGAAGTCTGAATGATAAACCCACTTTTCTTTGTTTTACAATCAAGGCTTATTAGTAGAAGAGGCTTATTAGTAGAGGTTGTAGCCCACAAACTTATAAAGAGCCCTAATATGTTTGGAATCTTTTACATTGTTGGATAGTGAATAGCACACTGGAAGTTGACCTGTGAAATGTGAAAAGAAATCTAGACCTTAATTACTGTACCTTAAGGTCACAGCTGTAGATTCTTTGGTGTGAAACACTAGTGTAGCTTTAAATTAAATCATCTATCTGTAATCTGAACATTTTAATGCAAATGCATTCTTGTTTTCTCAAGGACCGGAGGTCAAAGCTTCAGTGTTTATGGCTTCTGTCTTTCCTGGTAGCCTCTTCCCTGCTTTTCTACTACACATTTCAGACAGAGTCACTTTACTACTGGTTTGTAAAAATTTAGATTATATTCTCTTAGATAATGAACTTCAGTAATGCTTTTTCAAACCATTTTTAATCTAAAAACAAAAATTGAATGTCATCATTGGGCCCTACATCATACAATCTGACACTTTGTCTGCTTATTCCACTTTTAGCCTCATCCTTATCAACCCCCATGTTGAGCACCTGGATTTCTGGGAGGTTTTATGGGCTGTTGGTGTGACCAGTTTCATTGTGAAGTTTGTTTTCATGGGATTCAAGTGCCTTATTCTTCTCCTCCCTTCCCCTGTCATGGTGTACAGAAGACGGGTACGGCCTCCTGTAGATTCACCCTTGGAACTGATATATCTTTTGATTTAAATTTTTTGATTTAAATTTTTTTGTCAGTGTATTTTTTCTGTTTTGTTTGTAGGCTCAGTGGTACATGTTCATAGAAGAGATTAGTCAAATATATCAGGTAATTGCACCTATGCCTCCTTGGTTCCGCTATCTGGTCAGCTCCCTGGAAGTGGACGGCTCTGTGGGATTGACCCTGGGTGTTTTACTAGCATTGCTATACCTCATTCTGAAGGTAAGTTTTTAGAAAATATTAGCTTCATGTTTAAGGAGTGCCTTATATAGGAAGGCTGATTTAGGATTAGTTTATATGTCCTGTGATCGGATAGCTTTTCTGATAATTAGGACTTGTAGTAAATTATGTACAGTTGCCATTTTCTTTCTAGTATTCTTTACATTTTTACTGTACCCATTTGGCTTCCTCACAAACTGCTGTCAATATAAACTTGTAATATAAACTTATGTTTTGTTAAAGTTGTAATTCTGTTTTACTTCAGCTTTTGGGACTTTACAGTCATTGGGGATCCCTGAAGAAAACAGTCCGGGCTTTTCTCAGTTATGATGTATGAATGATTTTTACTTTCTGAACATTGCAGTTAAATAACACACTTTAGTATTTGATATAATTATTTGAAAATTTTATTCATTTAGTCCTCAGGTTGAAATCTATCTGAAATCATGCCAGTTAGCCTATATTTTCAATTATGTGGTGAGCATTCTTGCCATTTCCTATTGTTTTTTGCTTTATATGAAGGTGAATGGTGCCCCTGCCACTCAGTCCCAGTGCACTGAGGCTGGAGATATCTGCCCTATCTGTCAGTCAGACTTCAAACAACCTCGAGTCCTGCTGTGTCAGGTGAGCAACCTTCTCATCTCATCATGACCTTCTCATCTCCAGAAGCCAGGGTGAAAGCAAAGCTTTCTTACTATCTAGATGTTGATACTTCATAGCTCACAACAAATTACTGCTATTACTTCAAGCTGGTGGCCTCTAAACATCTTATAGCAAGTCAGAAATTTTTTCTTAAAATCTATGATGTATTTAGTAAATGTGTTCCTGCATTCTTTTTCCTTAACTAACCCAGTTCACCCAACTGACATTGTTTGCGATGTAAACATACAGTTGTATCAGGACCATGGTTGGGAAAATGATATAAAATAACACGTCTTTTCTGCATTGAGGTGCATAGTAAAATGCATTAATTGGTGCAATGGTTCAGTTGTTCCTGTACTAGCTAATGCATGGACACAAGCAATTGTTCCTTGAAGTTCCCATACATAGTGGAATTTCTATTTTATTTCAGTTTTAATAGTTTGACCAAACATATACTCACGTACCAATTCATGTACAAGTTCATTGTTAAGAGAAATTATTATTGTGTTTTTTTGACAGCACATATTCTGTGAGGAGTGTATTGCACTGTGGTTTAACCAGGAAAAGACCTGTCCTCTATGCCGCACCATCATTACAGATAAGGTATACAAATGGAAAGATGGGGCAACGTCACCTTACCTGCAAATCTACTGAGAATAATGACATCTTACCCCACATGTCTCTTGAATGAGAGATGACTCCTTGCTTTCTTACTGAAACAGAATGGGAAGTAAAAGAAAAGCTGCAGTATCTTGTCAAAACAACTGTGTGCTCTAAGAATGTACATTTTCTGCCTTGCTGAAGTGCACATTCTTTTGATTGAGCAGCAGGTGATTCAATGGCAATACTTAGTGTGTTTTAAAAACCATGTCTCATGCTTTGTTGATATAAGGGCTGTGATTTTAAACCCAGTTAAAGGCAATGGTGCTTGTGTTTGCAGTTCAGAATATTACTGGACCTAAGTTCCTTTCTGTATTTTTTTTTTTCTTTTCAACTATCATATGCTGTTTCTTTACATGACAACAGATTTCTGTCTTTCTGACTTCTTTTCATACTGGTATGGCTTAGCCCATAAAGGGTTCTGTCCTTAGGGAGAGAACTTTTTATTTATTTTTGAAGAGATATTTTGCATCAAAATGCAAAAAAAAAAAAAAAAAAAAAATCACTCCACTCAAACTGTTTCATTTATCTTTATTTTATATATTTAGAAGTTACCACTGAATCTGCCATCATGGTATATCCCTCTGGTATTACAAACATCAAATATGGTCCTTGCCAGGAAGCAGGAACCTTTTATGTAGTGAGTTACATAGTTATGGAAAGTTGCCATATTGAGCTTTGAAGAAGCTAATTTTATTCATTTGATTTGATGTGTCTGCAGTTAAGAATACATAAAAAAATTCAGGTGTACAGATTCATAATTTTCTAAATCTTGTCCACCTACAGCTTTGTAATAAACCAAAGAATTTATTGAAAATACTATTCCTGAAGTTTGATTGTTTTTTTTAAGCAATTGGACATTTCATATGAATATTTTGATATGCATATTGAATAATTTTTGAAACCTGTTACTACAGTACTATTATACATTAAAAGATGAAAGGAATTTAAGTGCAATCTTTTTAAAATCAACATTTAAAGCACTTATGACTTGTCACACCTTACTGCTAATCTCCCACTCTGTGCTCAATTATAATCGAAATAAAGTGAGACCTCTGAATTGTTTTAATTTTTTGCTGGAGGCAGAAAAGACCAATGAACATGCTGACAACAGAGAAGAGCATTAGTAGGGATAGGAACCCTTCCTCAATGCTATTACATGGTGAAATATGCTTTGAGTTCATTGTGGGAATGCTATGTAAAGGTGGTGCTAATGCACAACAGATTATAGTAATTAGTGGCACAGCAATCTGCTGCATTGTAGGAAGACAATTAAGATGAAGACCTCAGTAGTCCTTGTCGCTGTGCATAGCACAAGGGGGCACAAAGGGAAAAAAACATACATTAAAGCTGCTTCTAAATTAACTTCCAGACAACTTTGTACCTCAAGTTACCTGTAATTCCTTTGGCCACTTCTTTGCAAAACTTCTAAATTCAGTTGCAATTTCAAGGTCAGAAGTCTCATTTTTCAAATCCTTTGAAACAATTTGAAATATTTACACATGCAATTTAAGTGATGTCAAGTATTCTAGACATGTGATAGTCCAACCATGTTTCCTCTGGCAAAATTAACCAGCTCCAACTAATGTGCTTTATTATATAGGTTCTTTACTGTTGTGTGAAATAAATCATGCAATGACCAGACCTACTATCAGGTTACTAAACATAGTCTGATCCAGATAAACATTAGTCATGGTGAGATTTCAGAAAATAATATCTGAATGAATAAATAAATAATACATTTTTAAAAAGGTCCTGAAAGTGGAACATTTTATCTGTAAGTCAAAAATGAAGTAAAACTACTCAAAACAGTAGCTAATGATACATCAGTCAACCAGACTTTGAAAAGTATTGTTTGTATTTTGTTTGTATTGCCCATATGCAAAATTACAGATCAATTGGACACAAACACCAGAACTAGCAAAATAGCAATAAAAATGAACACAAGAGGAAGAATAAGTGCAAAAATGTAAAAAGCCACAAAACTATAAAGTATGCATGCAGAAAGCAACCATCAATTCTGAGAGGTGGCACATCAAATTGGTTATGAAGACAAATTTCAAGTATGCCCATGTTCAACAGCTGCCTAAATTGAAGAAATAAAGAAAATCATTTGGATAAACATTCAAGTTTGCATTTTTTCAAGTTAAACATTTTTTTCTACTTTACGATTAAGTCTTACACCATTGTATTAACACTTAACTCACACTCTTATGATTTTAAATGGCAAATATTTCATGACCTGACCAAAAAGAAACAATTAAATTCTGTGTGGAAAACTGATCGAGAGTTGCTAAAAAAATGACTGATGAAAGTTGTATTTCTGTTTGTTTGTTAGTCACCTAGCTGAATGATCAATTCTTGCATAGTCTAGCGACATAAATAAAATAGCAATACATTTGACAAAATAAATAAACGTAAGAGAATAATCCTGAAAAATACTTGCTGGAACAGCTTAAATAGCATTTAATGCATTAAAACAAACACAAGAACACAAAGTGTCTTAACATGTCCAGTAGTAACCCTTATGGGACAGATACTGTAATAAGTCTAATGATTTAAATTTTTTTCAAATTAGCAATGCGGGGAAAAGGTCAATGATTATTCTTAAAATTTTTCAAGACACTGTCTATAATTATTGTCAGTGATCTTTCAAACACATTCAGAATATGTCCGCCAGTTACCTCAATACAGGTGCTAAAACTAACTTTCAGGTGTTCTAATTGCTTCCATGGCCACAGGTGTATAAAACCAAGCACCTAGGCCTGCAGACTGCTTCTACAAACATTTGTAAAGGAATGGGTCACTCTCAGGAACTCAGTGAATTCCAGCATGGTACTAATCAGTGACCAAATAATTTTTTTCCAGTTTGTTTTCCAGTTCCAGACAGTTTGATGCAACTTACAAAGTACAAAAAAAAAGAACTGAAAAAACTAAGAACACCCTGATCACAGACCACTTCCACGTCTTCACTATTTGAGAAATCTTTTCATTGATCATCCAGTCTTTCCATTTCAATAGGGACAAAACAGCTCAATAAGGACAAAACAAACAGTTTGTCAAAATGTCAATAATGGCAGGGAAATAGGCTGTACTTGCTGCAGGCAAGGGTGTGATCTGTCCCACCTCAGGCAGTCAAAGCACATCTAAGCATGAGCATTTTAAAACACCTCACATTAGGGTAAACGATAACAAATCATGACAAAAGTTTCCTCTCTGCAACCTGCTGTTACCCGGAATTCAGCAGTTTTGTTCTATAATTTTCAGATGCAAAAGTATCAAGGTTAAAATAAAACCCATATTTTTGAGCATGTGGACCCTAAAAAATGACCAGGTTTCACAGCAGCACTGCAGTGTCTAATCCACTCAGACCAGCACAACACACACTAACACACCACCACCACCACATCAATGGTACTGCAGTGCTGAGAATGATCCACCACCCAAATAGTACCTGCTCAGTGAGGGTCCATTGGGTCCGGACCACTGAAAAACAGGGTAAAAGGGGGCTAACAAAGTATGCAGAGAAACAGATGAACTATAGTCTGTAATTGTAGAACTACAAAGTGCACCCATATCGTAAATGGAGCTGATAAAATGGTGAATGAGCATAGAAAAAAGGAGGTGGTCATAATGTTATGCCTGATCACACAAACCCAAACACCACACAAGGGTTAATATACTGACCCTTGTGTGGTGTTCGGGTTTGTGTGACCCATTAACCAAAATAGAGAATGATGCAATTTATTATTTTGGCCTTGGCCTTTGCACATTTTCTTTGAAGAACATTTTCAATGACTTCACATTGTACACCCCCTACACATTTGTATTACACATTGGTGTTCAGGTGAACCCGCAGGGACTAAAAATGTGGAGGTGCTGTGTCCCTTCACTCTCCTCCTACATGGCCTACTGTTTGTGTGTGTGTGTCTGTGTGTGTGTGTGTGTCTGTGTGTGAGTGAGTGAGTGAGTGAGTGAGTGAGTGAGTGAGTGAGTGAGTGAGTGAGTGAGAGAGAGAGAGAGAGAGAGAGAGAGAGAGAGAGAGAGAGAGAGAGAGAGAGAGAGAGAGAGAGTTGACAACACGGACAATGTTTTTTCAAATAGTGAGTTTTATGTTTGATGTATATGCATAATAAACTGTACTTTGTGTTATCATAAAATATTTTTATTGTTTCCATGGTAAAAGCATATTAAGAGTTTAAAGATTACATCATGATTAAATTACCTCACACATGCAGTGCCAGAATGACAGATTAGTAGGAATGAAGCCCTGCTCACCTGCTTAAACAAACATTCAGTTAACCTGCTGTTACAAAACATGCATGAGCACTGCTCAAAGTGTTTCTATTCCTCTAATACTACTGCAAAAATTTACGCTACTCACACAATAAAAATTTCTGTAATATATAAGTAGATACTGCCAAGCAATTACCCCCTGGTTAGGACATCAGGAACAGAGCTGAGCTGGAGGCCTAACATCTCAGATTAACCACTAACTTAATTAGGAACTGATGGTGGAATCAACCGAATCACTTTTTCATTTCCAATGAGTAAAACTAAGTTTTTGAGAAAAAAAGGTCAACCTAAGCATATTTCACTGAACATCAGTAAGAATTACAGCCTATTTGCCAAGGTGCTTTTCTTTAAGAATCTTTATAAAACTGCAACATAAAAGGTAAAGTATGTGTTAATATGTTTGTTACATTCTTCAAAAGCCACATTAATCTAGTTTGGTCAAATAATGTTAATTTGAATCACAGTTAGCTTAAAGCTAATATACTACTAGAATCCAATAGAGGGCACAAGCTAAAATTAGTACTGTAATAGAGATTTTCTTTGGGTGTCCAAGCGACAGAGGTCCTACTAGAATTATTTAGATTCTCTTCCTTATTCTTTCTCCTTTTCTTTGTGAAAAACATGTTGCAAAGAGACATAATACAGCAAACCAGGAGGGTGGATGCAGTGTGTGCATCTAGTCATACATGGTGGTGCTACAGTGCAACGTTTTACATTTTGGCTAGTATCTCCTGAACCACTAGACATACCAACAAACTTTTTTTCATCTGAATCCTTGCAAAATTCCACAAAAATCATCTAAAATAAATAAATTAAATAAATAAAATGTCTATAGTCTTGAGTCTATAGGTCAAGAATTATATTAAATGTTTGTATTGAACAGTATGGCCACAACAAAACAATCCCTTTAGGTTGAAAAGTACTTGACAAAAAATGGCTATTCATAAAAAAGAATAAATCTTAATAGGTATATCCTGGATAAAAACATAATTTCAAACCATTCTTTACACTGACATTTTTTCAAATACAAGTATTAGCTTTTTGAACTACTCAATTGAATTTTAGTAATAAATCTCTAGATAAATAATTATTTTGAAAAAATCTTGATTTTTCTGACATAGTATAAGTCTATCAGTGTTGCTTTAATTATGACCAAATTGGGTGCAAACGTACATAAATATCATCTGAGGAAACATGCAAAATGACATATCCTACTACTTATTCATTAACGTCACGTTAATGAATCACGTGCATCACAGGCATCATCAGCTAACCAACTAGTGAACAGAATGAGCCTTCGATGCAAAGGTGCATTACAGTGAGACGAAGACTAAAAGGGTGAGATGTGTTTCTTTTCCACTGTTTACAGGCTTTAGCGTCAGCGTCTGTTCGGCAGTGTTGCCATGGTAACACTAAATGATGGCGCATGCTCAGTGGAAAAACAGCACATGAATTCCAAATTGAGCTTTTACATTAAGGCGGCATGGTCACAAACCGGATACGTATTTGATCTAGGACCACATATGAAAGTGGCTCAGGTCTAAAGGTTTAAATTTGTGTCCACACAGCCCTGAAAACATCAGATCTGAGTCACATTAGGGCAAAAAATCTGGTACTTAAACCTGGTAATCTGAACGTAGTCAAAGAAACCTTTTGAACGTTTTGCATTCCACCATGCCTGATAATTTTGCTATTATTGTTTTCCAGCAAATCAACAGTTTAAAAAGTAATTTTTTCATACTCCTCCCTGAATTTTCATTGCATTCTTTTACCTTGGCTTTACAACATCTTACATCTTAATGTGAATAATTATTTAAAATAATCTTGCCCTTTAAGCACACTGTGGCTGCAAGATATGAATAAATCAGTTCAGTCTGGCTCATTCATAAGCAAGGCTATAAATAGGTGAATGATGCTCTGTTTGAGACTAATTATGCACTTTTCAACATTTATTGTTTTTCTTAAACCATTTATTCTTCTTCTTCTTAAACCACTTGATCCTGCTAGCATTGCATTATCAATGAGGGACACAGAATTGCAGACAACTGTCCCCCGCAACTTCCTCCAGCTCATTCTGGGGATCCTGAGCCACTCCCAGGCCAAATTGGATGCGTCACCGCTTGAGATCTTGTCCCAGGTGGCCGTGCCTGGTAAATCTCCAATGGGAGGCAGCCACAGGACATCCTAATCAGATGCCTAAACCAAATATGGAAAATATACAGCTAGAGTTAATACACAACGCTAAACTTTCAAAGTCCTTTAAAAAGCATGTAGCTGGCATCACAGAGAAATCATCACAGCTACTGGAGCAATATGAAACGGAGTTTGAAAAGGACCCATTTTCTGATACCACAAATTAGGAGAGGCATTCATAGAACCTCTGGGAAAGGAGAGGCAGAGAACCTGGCAAGACCCAACAGAAAACACCAATATGTCTCAGAAAAGCAAAACAGCCTGGGTCACCATGCACAAACTAAGTGGAGAGAAGATCACACCACTAACCCCACCGGACATCACCCCGAACCAGGTTGGGAGCCAACTGGTAGCCAATGGGAAACAGATACGCAGGTGCAGGGCTAAAAGATACCATTACTATACAATCATCCCAGGAAACCAACAGAACACGTATATATTAATCAAGCCATTCAATATGGAAGTGTTTGAATGCTCCTCACATGTCTATCCTCACAGACAGATGCCCAGCTAATCGACAATCTGCTGGCTTTACACCCAGAAAGTCATGTACAGGAAAATTGCTGAACCTAATCCAATATATTGAAGATGGATATCAATCGCTTTTGTCGACTTGACAGCAGCCTGTGACACTGTTCAACACAGGCTGCTGATCAAAAAACGATATAACATGACAGGCGATGCTAAACTATGCAGTGAAATCAGATGCCTAATGAGCAACCAGATATTCTATGTCACACTCAACAACAAGACAAGCAGATAGTTCCACCAGACCAATGGGCTGCCACAGGGCAGTGTCTTGGCACCTCTCCTGTTCAACCAGCCCCTACCAGAAGGATGCAGCAGGTTAATCTATGTGGATGACCTAGCCCTGGCAACACAGCAGCATGGCTTCCCAGAAGCTGAGTCTACCCTGGAAAAACGCCTCTCAGATATGTCAACATACTATCTATTAAACCACCTGCGCCCAAATCCTGGGAAGACCCAAATCAGCAGCTTCCACCTCAAAAACAGGGAATCAAAACAGGTAAGCAAATCAAGAGCTTAATATAACCTGGGACAGCACAAGGTTAGAAAACAACCGGTATCCAGTACACCTGGGAGTAACCTTAGACCATACCCTGAGTTGGGAATATGAGAACATATTAGGAAGACAAGAGCAAAGGTCTCCACCAGAAACAACCTGCTACAACAATTAACAAGCTCGAAGTGGGGGGCCAACCCAAGCTTGCTGCAAACAACAGCATTAGCCCCGTGTTTCTCCACCACTGAGTATGCCTGTCCAGTGTGGAGCAGATCCTGCCACGCACAGAGAATTGACAATATCCTCAATGAGACCTGCAGGATAGTGACTTAAAACAACTCCAGGACCCAGTCTCCATTCTCTCTCATGTATCGCTCCCCCCTACATCCAGAGAGCAATTACCACCCAGGCTGAGCAGACAAAGCAAGCCAACGACATCCGGCACCTACTGCATGCGCATTGTGTTGCCCATAAACAACTTCCTGGACACCACAGACGTACTGGAGTCCAGTCCAGTCAACACCAGGGCCAAGGAATGGCTCAAACATTGGAACAGCCTAGGCAGTCAGACAGCCCAGTGGATGGAGAGAGAGATTAGCCCAAATGAACAACTATCCTCTGGCCAACCTGAACCGCCTGCGAGTCGCTATGGGCCGCTGCAAGGCATCCCTGAACAAATGGAAGATCATCTGACTCATGCCTGTGCGGTGAACTCCAAACCATAGAACACCTCATGAGATGGCGTTTTGTCCCACAGCGCACCGCAGAAGACCTGGCCGAACCAAATGCAGCCATGCTTGCCTGTGCAAGCCTGTGTAATAATGGTTAATGTGTAATAATATAGATGACGGCTGGAAACGAGGAAGAAGAACCCTATCAAGTAGAGTGTACCATGCCACCTTGCAAAGAAGGCTCATTTCCGCTACTTGTATTCACAATTTCCTTTGTTCCATCATTACCCAAAGCTCATGACCATAAGTGAGGGTGGTGATGTAGACTGACTGGTAAACAGAGAGCTCTGACGTACAGCTCAGCTTCCTCTTCCCCACTACAGTCTGGCTACAGTGACTGCTTTACTGCTGCCACCAGTCCCAGACTGCAGCCGATCCCACAGTTCCTCTTCCCATCACTTGTGAACAAGGACCTGAGATGCATAAAAACTTCGCCTGGGGCAGGTCCTCTCCTCTTACCTGAAGGGGGCATGCCATTTTTTTTCCAGGTTAAGACCATGGACTTGAATGGGCTAATCCTCATACCAAGCACTATAGTGTGTGCTGGAGGCATCCATGTGATGAAGCCATAAAATATCTGCAAAAACCAGAGACACCACCTACCGGTTTCTCCATCCCTGCTTAGTACAACTTGAGCAAAGCCACTCCAAAATCTCCTTGAAAATCTCACTGAAAGATTTTTCCATGGCCTCTCCAAAATGTTGTTCTGCCATAGCCAGTGCAGCTGCTTTTTAAAAATCATACCGAACGGGGCCTCTGCCAATCATTCCAATCAAAAATGAGTACGCCCTCACTATTCAAGTCTACCAGGTCTGACTGCCAGTCTTCGCTGGCATCTGACCCATCTTACCACCAGGTTTAGATCGGACAGGCCATTCTTCCCAATCTCGCCCCTCCAGGTTTTTTTCCAATCATCATCAACATGAGCATTGAAAAACCAGCCATTAGGGGTGTACTTTGTGTACTTCTGGTGCCGGTCCCAAGCCCGGATAAACGGTGAGGGTTGCGTCAGGAAGGGCATCCGGTGTAAAACTTGTGCCAAATCTATCATGCGGATCACAAATGATTGCCATACCGGATCGGTTGAGGCCCGGGTTAACAACGACCACCTCCGGTGCCGTTGACCAGCAGAGTGCCGGTGGAAATTGGACTACTGTAGGTCGAAGACCATCAGAGAAAAGAGGAGGAAGGCGGGTTAGACGGCAGCGAGAGAGAAGGAAAGGCAGGAGTGTGGAGGTTAGAGTAGGGACTCTGAACATAGGGACAATGATTGGTAAAGGCAGAGAGCTTGCAGACATGATGGAGAGAAGGAAGGTAGATATTCTGTGTGTCCAGGAGACCAGATGGAAAGGAAGCAAGGTCAGGAACATTGGAGGTGGATTCAAACTGTTCTATCATGGTGTAGAGAGGAAGAGAAATGGAGTAGGGATAATCCTAAAGGAACAGCTTGTGAAAAGTGTTCTGGATGTAAAGAGAGTGTCAGACAGGATCATGAGCCTGAAGTTGGAGGTTGGTGGTGTAATTTTGAATGTGGTCAGTTCATATGCACCACAGGTTGGTTGTCAGTTAGAGGAGAAAGAGGAATTTTGGAGTAAGATGGATGAAGTGGTATGGGATGAAGGTGTCCCTAGAGAGGAGAGATTGGTGATTGGTGCAGACTTCAATGGACGTGTTGGTGAAGGGAACAGAGGGGATGAAGATGTCCTGGGTATGTATAGTGTGAAAGACAGAAATGCGGAAGGTCAGATGGTTGTAGACTTTGCAAAGAGAATGGAAATGGCTGTGGTGAATACGTATTTTCAGAAGAGGGAAGAACACAGGGTGACATACAAGAGTGGAGGGAGGTGCACACAGGTGGATTATATCCTTAGCAGGAGATGCCACCTAAAGGAGATTGGAGATTGTAAAGTGGTGCCATGGAAAGTGTAGCAAGGCAGAATAGGGTGGTTGTCTGTAGAATGAAGTTAGAAAAATTGCAACAGGCCCTTGGGGGCAGTGAGGAGCTACCTGAGGACTGGGAAACTACAGCTAAGGTGGTGAGAGAAACTGGCAAGAATGTGTTGGGTGTTTCGTCTGGTCAGAGGAAAGAAGGTTGGTGGTGGAATGAGGAAGTCCAGGAGAGTATTCAGAAGAAGGCAGCTAAGAAAAAGTGGGATAACCAGGGAGATGAAGGAAGTAGGCAGGAGTACTGTGAGGCTAGTCGCATAGCAAAAAGAATGGTGGCAAAGGCAAAGGCTCAGGCCTATGATGAGCTGTATGAGAGGCTGCACAGTAAAGGAGGAGTAAAGGACTTGTATCGCATAGTAGTGCATCCTGCTATGATGTATGGTTTGGAGACTGTGGCTCTGTCTAAAAGACAGGAGGCTGAGCTGGAGGTGGCAGAGATGAAGATGCTGAGATTTTCTTTGGGAGGGACAAGGCTGGACAAGATTAGAAATGAGCAGATCAGAGGGACAGTGGAGGTGGAGCAGTTTGGAGATAAAGCCAGAGAGGCCAGGTTGAGATGGTTTGGACATTTGAGGAGGAATAGTGGATATATTGGTCAAAGAATGTTGGAGATGGAGCTGCCGGGTAGAAGGTAGACCTCAGAGAAGGATTATGGATGTAGTGAAGGTGGACATGGAGATGGTTGGTGTGAAAGTAGAGGAGGCAATGGATAGGGCAAGATTTAGGCAGATGATCCGCTGTGGCGACCCCTAAAGGGAGCAGCCGAAAGAAGAAGAAGATCAACATGAGCATTGAAATCTACCAGTAAGACTGAAGTCTCACCCCAAGAAGGGTGAATACTTCAAAATATTCTTTGATGCATACCACACACAACAGTCATATTTTTTCTCCCTGCAATTTTAATTCTCCACATTGAGGCAACCCTCTTGGCCCCTGAGACAACCTCACACCTGGTGTCTTTCACCCTGTGCACCTCCTAAACCGGAGAGGAACCAACCCCTAGTCTCGTTTCAGATCAGACACTGTCAATGGAGGTGAACGCACCTATACCTACTTGGTACCTCTCAACCTCCAGTACAACTGTCCACTTAGGAAGCAACACTGATCGACAATCAATTTTACATGCTGTTGTGCAAATGGAATAGACAACAGGTGGAAATTATTGGCAATTAGCAAGACACACTCAATAAAGGAGTGGGTCTGCAGGTGGGGACCACAGACCACTTCTCAGTACCTATGCTTTCTGGCTGATGTTTTGGTCACTTTTGAATGTTGGTGGTGCTTTAACACTCGTGGTAGCATGAGACGGACTCTACAACCCACACAAGTGGCTCAGGTAGTGCAGCTCATCCAGGATGGCACATCAATGCGAGCTGTGGCAAGGTTTGCTGTGTCTGTCAGCGTAGGGTCCAGAGGCTGGAGGCGCTACCAGGAGACAGGCCAGTACACCAGGAGATGTGGAGGAGGCCATAGGAGGGCAACAACCCAGCAGCAGGACCGCTACCTCCGCCTTTGTGCAAGGAGGAACAGGAGGAGCACTGCCAGAGCCCTGCAAAATGACCTCCAGCAGGCCACAAATGTGCATGTGTCCGCACAAACGGTTAGAAACTGACTCCATGAGGATGGTATGAGGGCCCGACGTCCACAGATGGGGGTTGTGCTCACAGCCCATCACGGTGCAGGACGCTTGGCATTTGCCAGAGAACACCAGGATTGGCAAATTTGCCACTGGCGCCCTGTGCTCTTCACAGATGAAAGCAGGTTCACACTGAGCACATGTGACAGACGTGACAGAGTCTGGAGACGCCGTGGAGAACGATCTGCTGCCTGCAACATCCTTCAGCATGACCAGTTTGGCACTGGGTCAGTAATAGTGTGGGGTGGCGGTTGGCCCTGGGTTCCTCCTAATGCAGGACAATGCTAGACCTCATGTGGCTGGAGTGTGTTAGCAGTTCCTGCAAGATGAAGGCATCGAAGCTATGGACTGGCCTGCCCGTTCCCCAGACCTGAATCCGATTGAGCACATCTGGGACATCATGTCTCGCTCCATCCACCAACGCCATGTTGCACCACAGACTGTCCAGGAGTTGGCGGATGCTTTAGTTCAGGTCTGGGACGAGATCCCTCAGGAGACCATCCGCCACCTCATCAGGAGCATGCCCAGGCGTTGTAGGGAGGTCATACAGGCACGTGGAGGCCACACACAATACTGAGCCTCATTTTGACTTGTTTTAAGGACATTACATCAAAGTTGGATCAACCTGTAGTGTGTTTTCCACTTCCACTATCCAGGCCTCCATTGGTTAATAAATTTGATTTCCATTGATGATTATTGTGTGATTTTGTTGTCAGCACATTCAACTTTGTACAGAACAAAGTATTCAATTGAGTGTTCCCTTTATTTTTTTGAGCAGTGTAGTTCCTAAAATGCCCTTGGTTCCTCATTGCTTAACAATTAAAAAAAGACCCATGGCCTTGGGCAGCTTGTGAGTCCCTACCAGGGATGATTAAAGTTTTCATATAAATCTTAGTGGACATATTTCAGAATCTTAATTTAAAAATCTGGTGATCTTTCTTTAAAAATGCACTTGTCTGCCTTCTACAACACATTGTAGAACACAAAACACCTCATTAACCTCATAATGTTTGAAACCCACAAATTGCCACTTGCAATTATATTTCTTACTCTTTGTCTTCCCAAAACTGATTGAGAACAGACACTAAGTCAGTCCAAACATCAAACTTGAAGGGTATGTTTAGTAAACCCCCCACTTCTCAAGCAAGTTTAATGACTCTAGTTGGCCTGACAGTGGTGCTATAGGGCAACATTTTATGTTTTGGTCCATACCTCCTAAATCAAGAGAGCTACAGTCAAAAATCTTGCTTCTTCATAATAATTGGCTTATTCAACATAAACACTTCACTAGGTCTTTTAAACTCCACCCCCAAATCTTTATATAATTGGCAAATTATGTGAGACTTATATTTTTCTGCCAGTCCAAGGTATTTATTGGTCTCAAAATGTTCACAAAAAAGTCTGGAGGACAACAATTCCTTAAAGTAAATGCTAAAATTACTTTTAGCGTGATTCACAAAAATGGCTACAGATCAGGAGCAGTTTGGCAGTTTATATTTTAACTTTTATTTTAAAATGTGAGGGTTACAGACATAATGCCTGGTGCTGCTAATTTTTTTTATTCATACTAAAGCAAAATTCATCAAAAACTCTAAACACCCTCCCTAATCTATATGAAACTGGTATCAAGAACTAATTCTAAACAATATGCCCCCCCACTTGCCAATTAAATCCTTCTGGGTAGAGATTAATTCACAAAAATGGCTACAGATCAGGATTATTTGACCAATTCTCATGTAAATAAACAGTCTTGTGTTTTGGAGAAAGTTTGACACCAATTTTTAATAAGGGGTGCTATAATGTCCAAAAAACTACATATCTACGTTTCCAACTACATATCTCATTAAAACATAAAACTTTGCAAATACATGAATGCTCCAAAACTGCACATTAAATTTAGCAATGTGACAAAGTCATCTTGGTCACAAAACCAGGGATGGCAATATTTTCTCTAATTACTAAAGGTAGCTTAAGCAGTAACTTGATAACTTCAAACATTCAGTCATAAGCTTCACTGCATTTCTTTAAGGCAAAGACCATTTCTGAGTGTTTTGCATTTTGACGAGCCTGACAATTTTACAAATACAAGTCTTTTAAGAATCTCAAAGCCATCAAAGATGAAAAAATGCCTTTTTCACACTATTACCTGTAGATTTTTATTTCAACCTCTCTAACCTGGTCAGTTATTTCAGAAGTTTAGCATTTTCAGCACAATGTAGCTGTGAGACATAAATCAAATGATCTGGCTTGTTCCAACATAATGGTCTGTACATTTTCAGTGATTGGTTAAAAATAATTAATTTTCAATGCTAGTAAGGACAATGAACGAAACTTTGGAACAAGCTGCTATAAATAGTGCTTAATTCCTTATTACTTACTGAATTTAAGATGCTTCTAAATTAACAACACTGCAATGAGCTGTTTGTGGCTCACTATGAAAGCATCCAACTTTGAAGATGAAGGTATTGGGATAGATTGAAATAATCTTTATTAAAATAACTTAATGAAAATGGATAAACCTTACTGGACCTATCATTTAGGGATTTCAATCATAAGCAATGGAGATCTTCATGAAAAACCCAACAATGTCCAGTATGTCAAAATTGTTGATCACTCTAACAAACAAAAGTTTTATATGTATATGCTACAAACTCAATTATTTTCTTTTACCACAATGAGAGATTCTTCATCTAGCAGTTTTCCCTATTCAAAACATTAAAATGAAGAAGGGACAGTGCACTTACCGCACCTGTGAGCATGTCGTACATAAAAGTCCCCAAACTCCACCAGTCCACAGCTCGGTTATGACCACTCCTCCGCAGGATCTCTGGGGCCCTGAGAGACAGACAGATAGTCAGTCAAACTGCATGGAAAGTGGTGAAACACAAAGCTTTAAAGATGTGAACATTCCCATGAAACTTTTTAAGGACTGAATCAGAAGCTATTCTGAATATAACCTCAACTTGACTTAATTCAATTAAATAGAGCTATATTTTTAAAGCCTGTCTGAGTAGGAGTGCATTTTCTTGGTAAAATTATGTTTAATATATAGTGACACAGTAAATAATTATTGTTTATTCAGAGCAGAACCTGACCAACACACAAAATAAACAGTTACAATATCAAACTGATCACACTGGCAGCACCGACCTGAGCTTAACAACAACACCTCAGTCTGTTACTGATCAGCCTGATCACCCAGCACACTACACACTGAGCTCCACTAGTTCAGATGACTGTATGCTGTGCACGTCATCTGTGACTAAGCCTTATTTCTAGTATATTTATATATTTATAGTGTAACTGTTTATCTAAGATGTTACCTGAACATTATGCTGCTACTCTCTACCTGCACTGTACATTTTATATACAGATCACTGTTTACATCTCTTTTTTCACCACTAGTACTTCTACATTTACTGTACTGTACTGCAATTCACTATGCACATTTCTGTCTATATATCTGATACACTTGAATATCGGACTATGCACATACTATACGTTTAATATACCTGTTATAACCTTTGCCTATGCACATTTTGTCTATGTTCGATACTTGTCCTTACTGACTATGCACATTTTGTCTTGTCTTTTACTGTCTTTTGTCTTTGCACTGTTTGCTATTTATCTTCTATTACTGCACTGGAAAAGCAGCCCGATAGTGTTTCGTTATATTGTACTGCCCTGTATTGTATAATGACACAGTTGAATTGAATTAAAGTTGAATTCAATGGAATTGAAATAATTCAAACACCCCAATGAGTGTTTGACTTACATGTCAGGTTCCACAGAAGGTGTGGGTCATTGTGCCACCATGGACTGAAGTCAACTTCACATGACATGGAAAAATACCAAAAATAGCAAAAGACTGCATCAAAAAGCTGCTGACAAGATAGTTACTTTTCCTCAAGTGTATTCTGGAATGCACAACAAATTTTGCCTGCCACTGAAACTGAACAGCACTCTGAATGTTGTCGGAGAAAAGTGAGTTTGTTACCATTGTTAATGAGCATGATGTTTTCTGGTATTAGGTCTCTGTAGATAATACCTTTCTCTTTCAGTGCAGGTGACCCAAGGCCATGGAGATTTCTGCTAGGTAAAAGCAAGTAAGACAAAAAAGTGGAATATGGGATGCCACAGCATAGTTTCAGTCGCAAGGCATTTTAATGACAAAGACAAACTCACATGATGCATCACCTTCCCTTATTAAACCCGTGTTTACTCAACAAGAGAAACAGCACACAATAGCCTAATCTCTGTCCACTCCTGCTATGATAATATCTAACTACTACAAATACATCCTAAATTTCCTTCCTTACTACGCTGTGTCCTCCTGAAGATCCCCCCTCTTTCAAGCTGCATGGAAAGCTCCCCTCCTGAGAAAGAAAACGAAGTTGTTACTGGATCAGTCTTGCAGCACAGTCTTTTAAGAATAACAATCAATCAAATCAACTACAGTGAAAAAAATTAAGATTTAATCCAACAGTGTTTAACTTAATCTGCTCTGCTCCACTGCTGAACCCACCACTGAGCTACTCAAGGATGAGATATAATTTGCCTCCTCTCTGAAAGGCATATATAAGATCTACCATGAATGGCTGTTTCACCTCTTCCAAAATGCTCCTCTCAGCTTTGGCGTGTCCTTAGCATTACAAACAATCATAGCGTGTTCAAAGAGACCAAAAGCAAACTAGAAAAGGAAAGTTTGTGAACGAACTTTAAGTTGGCTTGACAAAACACAGTTGATTGTTTCTGATAACTGGGTTTATACAGTAATTCCAGGTAGTTGCGATGATGTTGCTACAAAATCGCAATGGGATTCCAGCTCATTTTTAGGACATTGCTTGGTGGTTGCTGAACTGCTGGTATGCTATTGCTGTGCTATACCAGGTGGTTGCCAAGGTATTGCTACCATACTTGTAAGATGGTGAAATAAGAAGAGTTTGGCTCGCTGTGGTGAAATAAAAGGCAAAGGTATGACCATTACATTTTTTTAAATTAGTAAAACAGTGAAGAACAAACCTATCTAATTTTATTAGGCTGTAAATGAATACAAAACAAAAAAATATGAATGAACTCATTTACCGTTGGTTCCATGTTTAGGAAAAGATGTCAAAACAAAGGGTTGGAGGCTAAAATCTAGGCATGTGACAAAAGCAATGTTGTAAGTACTTTGGTAATGTTACTCTTTTCCTAGTACACTCTGGGGCAGAGATGTATGATAAATGATAGATGGTCATGCTTTAAACAACTATGAACTGCAAATCCAATTTGGGACAGGAATGTAAGGAATTTGGACCACATAATTTTGACTCAACTGTTGAAAATAACAAACGTCTGTTTGTGTATGATTTGGCTGGCCTGCCACTCTCATTCACCAGACGTGATTTTGTAAAATCTCAGACATGTGTTTGACTGGCACTGCCAAACTAAGCAATACAAGTATTAATGTGTTAGGGTGGACATGTTTAATGTTAAAAGGGGGGAGAAAATGTTTTATTTGGCAACTATGATTTCAAAGCCCCATTAGGCTACTTCATCATCAGCTGTGAAAGAAAAGAAATAAGACAGCAGGTCCACCGACACAGTGGCAACCGTAAATACAGGCTGCTTAAAACTATAAACATGAACACTGCCGAAACTCTCCAGGGAAAGAGAAAATGCTTCCCAGACCACACACAAATTAAACAAACACAGTGAACTAAGCTGACAATGTGAAATGAGGGGGACAAACAATATGAACTTTCCAAGCCAACTGTCATGGGAAAGTTAAAGGAAAGGAATGCTTCCTAAGAATTAAACCAGAAGTGTGCCAGACCTTTTTCAAAACCTTCATTGCAAATATTTTCCCAGAGTTCACCCCAGACACCTTGCAAACCTGGAAAACTTGTTTTAACATTAAAATTAGATAATCGAACTAAAGACAATCATCAAGATAGTGAGTCATAAAGACCAGTACCAACCAACTGACTGACAGCAATACTGACGACAGCAAAAACTTTTCATTCTGCATAGAGTTTAAAATGGCACAATACCCAGAATTCCTAACGAGTTGCACACTACACACTCATGTCATGGATAAGTAGATATACCTACATACTTATGATACGCAAGGGGCTGGAGAACATGGCAGCAAGTAGGGGACTTTTCATGCTGACCTTTCCATAGCTACCTTTCCCCAAGATCCGTAGCAGCTCGAAGCACTTTGGGTGAACACGCTCAGCGCCCGTGTTCAAACTGTCCTCAGAGATTTCAAACCTCTCACAGCCCTCAAAACTGCTTGAAAATACACGTAAAAATACATGCAGGAGTTATATTTCCATGCTGACGAGATTCCTAGTGACATTTACATGAAGTCCAAGTTTAATATAGGCAGAAGAAAAAATGAGAGCAAAATGAACTGCAGTACTCATTCTTTGCTTTGCATTTCTATATTCAGTCAACATGCATGTCAGTATATTCCTCACCACAGCCAGTGATTTCTTTTGTTTTATTTTTTTGCATAATCTGATTTTATAGTGCTCTTAAAGCAAAGGTCTAAGAACAGATTACATTTTTTAATTCGCATGTACAGAATGACACTTTAACACTTACAAATCAAAGCTGCCACACTGCTCCATATATTCACTGGTCTGAGTCTGTAGAAAGGGAGAAAACAACAAATGGACAAATCTTTTTGTCCTCTACAGAAAAAATATGACATTCATTTGGTTTTGAGTTATATATACAGTATATATCTCGAACACTGATATAGAATGTTGTCGCTAATATTGTGTCCGATGACTGAACCGTAAAAGTGTTTGTCATTTGGTGTCTGAGATTCTTCTGTTTAACTACTGCTAGACATAAAAGGGAACTTTTTAAAAGACACATGCAGTTCTTCAGAGATTCTGCGCGGTGACCTGAGGCGCGCGTATCTGATTTTTAACCGGCTAAAGAATCTGCACTTTATCTGTCAGAAATTGTATCATTTTATTTAGCTGTATGTCTTTGTATGTCTTAACAATCTGTACAAAAGCAAATGTGTACCCTTTCAGTTTAAGCTGTGAAAAAAGAAAGACACATATGTTAATTTGTTGTAACTGCAGTGACGAGCAGGCCCCCCAAGGCTACTTCAACTCAACTGCGACACTGACCAGCGTGTCATTAGCGCGCACTTACCCCGTCCTCGAGCTCATCTTCAGTGGCAGCCTCCTCCACTGGCTGGTCCAGGTCGACATCAAACACAACAGCCACGACCACACACCTTCCCCGCGGTCTCGGTCCCCAACCGCTGTGCTAGTTCTCGGTTCATGGAAGTTCACACACAGCCGCCATAACCAGTAAAGCCTCACACACAGTCGTCCACTGCAAGCCAGAAGTTTCCCAGCGTCAGCGAGGGAAAACGCTAAAGCAACTCAACAGGGTGTTTGCGCACGCGCCAAGTTTAACCTAATAGCACACTGCGACAAAATACAATTACTGGCATAGATTTTTAACGATACCTGGTGATTTTAATAAAATATGCACACTGAAATTAATAGTGGTCGCCATACAAATGAAAAGCAAGAAAAATATAAAGGACGTCATGCATACTACCACAGTTACACTAAGATGCCACACGATGGCACTCTATGACCTTCCATTTCCGAGTTTGTCGTCGAGCCGTGTTGAGGCCGTTGTTCTCTTAAAGCAGACGGATTCACAGCAGTCAGATTACTTACTTATACACACACATAATCACAATCACTCTCAATCTAATTCGTTCCATTTGTAACGCTGCTTTCAATCCGACTATCATCTAGATACTAGACCAACCAATTAAAAACATTGTCGCTAAAAATGCACATGAATTGGTAATAACTTTACAAAAAAATACAAGTAGGTACATTTTGTTGTAATACTATGTGCTGAGGTAGCAACATTTCAGCACATAAAAAACGTTAACTGATCATTGGAATTTTTGGAGATACAAATGGCACTTTGTATGAAACATTAAAAAAAAACAACCATAGAGGTTCTAAAGAAAAAAATAACCTATGACACCAAAAGAAAGTAGAGTGGACTTGGTCTGCCTCAGCATGCTATCTCTGGGCTAGGGTAGGTCAAAGGGCTGCATCTACATCATGTGTGCTGTCTCTCCTGGCCATGGTCTGCAGTGACATTCTCCTATTCTTGCGAAAAGATCGGCTGGTCTTAAGAGTATGTTTGGCTGGTATGAAGAGTTTAAGTGTTTTCTATTCCCACCTGCATCAATGCAGTACTGAAATATACAGGAGCCAAAAAAGACAAGTAAAGTATTATGAATATTTTCTTCTCTGGACATTTTCATTACTGAAGCATCTGAAAAGTAGCTCAGATTTGGCTGTACCTTTTGTCCAGCTTCTCTCCTTGTCATGCCATGAACAAGAACATTGCAGATGATTGCACATGTATGTAATAGATTGTCTTGCTTGTCTTTTTTTCTTCCTTTCTTTGATCAACTCCTCTCAGATGTACTCCTCTTCTGTTTTTTGGTTGATTTTTGTTTTTAATTTGAACAGGTATCCCCAAGAGATATTTTTATACATAGGTGCTCTACAGAGAACACATCTCTACACATTTCAAAGCATGATTCTTGGTAATTTGCTAAATTTAACACATTGACAAAAGAAAAAAAAACAAAAAATGTGGTCTAAGAAAAAATATAGCACATGTTGTATTTTACTTTTTGTTTGTTCTATATGTCTATATGTTAAACTCAGCAAAGAAATGAAAATTGTGCACTAAAACTTTCTGGAAAAAAATCATGTTTGTGTTCTGTAGAGGATGCGTTAACTTTTTTTTTTCACTTTAAAGATCAATCAATGTGTAATTTGACAGCAGATGTTTAAAGTTTTGCATTTTTATCATTGTTTGGTATTTCACAGAGCAGGATTTTAGCTGGATGACTCAGGACAAAAGTGATGACAATTTGTTCTATTGTACAGGGCTTGCCATTTGACTTATTTGGTTAACTGAGTAATCTTGCTTTGTGAAATACTACCCCTGTTACCAACTGTGTTTTCTTAAACGTTACATGCTGAAAACTTTGTTTAATCTCAATTTTCAGTGTGCACCCAGTCGGTCCCCTCCCTCAAAAGAATTAAGACTTGTTGTACTACTTACCTAGCAAAATCATTTGGCCCAGTCACCACTGTACTGCAGGACAGTTGGAGGAGTGTCAGTTGTGAATCAGTCTGGGCAGAGCCATGGGTGAGCATGAATGTTTGACTTAGGAGCTGTTTTAGGTTGTCAGCAACACCAGTAGCACCATTAAAGAAACTATTTGGTCAAAGAGACTAGTGTTGCTAACATTAAATGCAGGGTGTAGCCAGAAGTTTTACAATGTAGTGGCCAGTGATTTTAGTGGTGTGGCTTAAAACGAAAAAAAAATATTGTGTTGATGTTCTATTTTTTATTCATGTGGAGATGATGCACACATTTGAATCAAGTCAATTCAATGCATCTCTTTTTTTCAGTGTGCAATGTTAGCTTTAAGTAAAACATTTCATGTAGCCAGGCCATAGAGGGGACCACTCTCAGTAGAGCTTAAATATGAGTTTAATGATAAAAAATCTAGCCAGACAGTTAACTTTAGTAAGTTAGACTAAGTTAACCTTTTGAGAGAATAATCTTCGGGTTACTGTAGCATTCGCTTTAAACTTAGCAAAGGATTCATCTTAGATGGAATCAACCCTGCATTATTAAACACACATGTTCATAGCTGTAAAAAAATAAATAGCTAATATAAGATATGATTATAGCTGACTAATCATGCGGATCAAACTATCATGCGGATCACAAATATGATTGCCATACCGGATCGGTCGAGGCCCGGGTTAACAACGACCGCCTCCGGTGCTGTTGACCAGCAGGGTGACGGTGGAAATTGGACTACTGTAGGTCGAAGACCATCAAAGAGGAGAGGAGGAAGGCGGGTTAGAAGGCAGTGAGAGAGAAGGAAAGGCAGTAGTGTGGAGGTTAGAGTAGGGACTCTGAAAACAGGGACAATGACTGGTAAAGGCAGAGAGCTTGCAGACATGATGGAGAGAAGGAAGGTAGATATTCTGTGTGTCCAGGAGACCAGATGGAAAGGAAGCAAGGCCAGGAACATTGGAGGTGGATTCAAACTGTTCTATCATGGTGTAGAGAGGAAGAGAAATGGAGTAGGGATAATCCTAAAGAAACAGCTTGTGAAAAGTGTTCTGGATGTAAAGAGAGTGTCAGACAGGATCATGAGCCTGAAGTTGGAGGTTGATGGTGTGATTTTGAATGTGGTCAGTTCATATGCACCACAGGTTGGTTGTCAGTTAGAGGACAAAGAGGAATTTTGGAGTAAGATGGATGAAGTGGTAGATGGTGTCCCTAGAGAGAAGAGATTAGTGATTGTGCAGACTTCAATGGACATGTTGGTGAAGGGAACAGAGGGGATGAAGAGGTCCTGGGTATGTATGGTGTGAAAGACAGAAATGTGGAAGGTCAGATGGTTGTAGATTTTGCAAAGAGAATGGAAATGGCTGTGGTGAATACGTATTTTCAGAAGAGGGAAGAACACAGGGTGACATACAAGAGTGGAGGGAGGTGCACACAGGTGGATTATATCCTTAGCAGGAAATGCCACCTAAAGGAGATTGGAGATTGTAAAGTGGTACCAGAGGAAAGTGTAGCAAGGCAGCACAGGGTGGTTGTCTGTAGAATGAGATTAGAAACAAAGAAGAGGAAGAGAGTGAAGACAGAGCCAAAGATTAGATGGTGGAAGCTGAAGGAGGAGGATGGTTGCAGGCAGTTCAGGGAAAAATTGCAACAGGCCCTTGGGGGCAGTGAGGAGCTACCTGAAGACTGGGAAACTACAGCTAAGGTGGTGATAGAAACTCGCAAAAATGTGTTGGGTGTTTCGTCTGGTCAGAGGAAAGAAGACAAGGAAAGTTGGTGATGGAATGAGGAAGTCCAGGAGAGTATTCAGAAGAAGAAGGCAGCTAAGAAAAAGTGGGATAACCAGAGAGATGTAGGAAGTAGGCAGGAGTACTGTGAGGCTAGTCGCATAGCAAAAAGAATGGTGGCAAAGGCAAAGGCTCAGGCCTATGATGAGCTGTAAGAAGGCTGGACAGTAAAGAAGGAGTAAAGGACTTGTATTGTTTGGCTAAACAGAGAGATAGAGCTGGAAAGGATGTAAAGCGTATTAGGCTGATAAAGGATAGAGAGGGAAATGTACTAGTGAGTGAATAGAGAGTGTTGAGTAGATGGTAGGAGTACTTTGAAGAACTAATGAATGAGGAAAACGAGAGAGAGAGGAGGACAACGGGGAGAGATAGTGGATCAGGAAGTGCAGAGAATTATTATGGTTTAAGTGAGGGCAGTTTTAAAAAGCATGAAGAATGGAAAGGCAGTTGGTCCAGATGACATACCTGTGGAGGTATGGAGATGTTTAGGAGAGAAGGCAGTGGACTTTTTAACCAGGTTGTTTAACAAAATCCTGGAGAGTGAGAGGATGCCTGATGAGTGGAGAAGCAGTGTATTGGTCCCCATTTTTAAGAAGATGTGCAGAGCTGCAGTAAGTACAAAGGTACTACAAAGATTACATTTAGCAGACGCTTTTATCCAAAGCGACTTACAAATAATGAGGTACATAGAACAAACATAGTCAGGCCTTAAAGGAGGCCAAAGGGTGCAGGACATGTATGAGGATAGTGAGACTGTGGTGAGGTGTGCAGTTGGAGTGACAAATGGTTTCAAGGTGAAGGTAGGGTTACATCAGGGATCAGCTTTGAACCCCTTCTTGTTTGCAATGGTGATGGACAGGTTGACAGATGAGGTCAGGCAGGAGGCTCCATGGACCATGATGTTTGCAGATGACATTGTAATCTGTGGTGAGAGTAGAGAGCAGGTGGAAGAGAATCTGGAGAGGTGGAGGTTTGCACTGGAGAGGAGAGGAATGAAGGTCAGTAGAGACAAGATGGAATACATGTGTGTGAATGAGAGGGAGGGAGGTGGAAAGGTGAAGATGCAAGGAGTAGAGGTCGTAAAGGTGGATGACTTCAAATATCTTGGGTCAACCATCCAGAGCAATGGACAGTGTAGAAAAGAGGTGAAGAAGAGGGTGCAGGCAGGATGGAGTGGGTGGAAACGGATGTCAGGGCTGATGTGTGACAGAAGAATAGCAGCAAGAGTGAAAGGGAAGGTTTACAAGACAGTTGTGTGTCCTGCTATGATGTATGGTTTGGAGACTGTGGCTCTGTCTAAAAGACAGGAGGCTGAGCTGGAGGTGGCGGAGATGAAGATGCTGAGATTTTCGTTGGGAGTGACAAGGCTGGACAAGATTAGAAATGAGCAGATCAGAGGGACAGTGAAGGTGGAGCAGTTTGGAGATAAAGCCAGAGAGGCCAGGTTGAGATGGTTTGGACATGTGTTGAGGAGGAATAGTGGATATATTGGTCAAAGAATGTTGGAGATGGAGCTGCCGGGTAGAAGGAGAAGAGGTAGACCTCAGAGAAGGTTTATGGATGTAGTAAAGGTGGATATGGAGATGGTTGGTGTAAAAGTAGAGGAGGCAGTAGATAGGGTAAGATCGAGGCAGATGATCCGCTTTGGCGACCCCTAAAGGGAGTAGCCGAAAGAAGAAGAAAGATTATAGCTGACTAATATTTCA
Source organism: Pygocentrus nattereri (assembly GCF_015220715.1). Taxonomy (NCBI): domain Eukaryota; kingdom Metazoa; phylum Chordata; class Actinopteri; order Characiformes; family Serrasalmidae; genus Pygocentrus; species Pygocentrus nattereri. Next base: position 12,605,315 of record NC_051228.1, on the reverse strand, counting down.
CAATTAGTTCATTAATTGATGATGGCTGAATGTGTCACTTTGCGTAATTGGAGTAGCTAGAGCAATGGCTCTTAATCATGCTAGGTTGGCACTGGCCACATTGGCTACCCCTTAACTGTGCCCCTAAATGAATGAAAAGAAAGCGTCACCAATTAGCATTATGCGAATTGAGTAAGGCTAATAGGTAGTTACTAGCTTCCATTGTTGGTTACCCATGTTAGCATGTTTTGTTGAGCTCTTTCGTTAACATAAAACTGTTGGTAATATTAGCTAAATAACTTAATTTTAATGTTAGTTAACTTTAATGTTAGTTGACTGTTATTGTTATGAATAAGAGTAGTCCCTTCACACTGCAGTCTGTGGGTGCTAATTTATGTGTATAATTATACCATAATGTATATATGTTAAATAAATAATTGGTTTACACACAGATATAGTTGTTATACTTATCATGCAGTATATTGTATTCTATTCTGTATCTATTTTTATGTATTACTTGTATTATATTTATTTATGGCAGTTGTTTGTAACATACACTATATTTCCAGAAGTATTCACTCACCCATCCAAATAATTGAATTCAGGTGTTCCAATCACTTCCATGGCCACAGGTGTATAAAACCAAGCACCTAGGCCAGCAGACTGTTTGTACAATCATTTGTGAAAGAAAGGGTCGCTCTCAGGAGCTCAGTGAATTCCAGCGTGGTACCATGATAGGCTGCCACCTGTCCAACAAGTCCAGTCATGAAATTTCCTCACTACTAAATATTCCACAGTCAACTGTCAGTGGTATTATAACAAAGTGGAAGGGATTGGCAACGACAGCAACTCAGCCATGAAGTGGTAGGCCACGTAAAATGACAGAGTCAATCGCAACAGACCTCCAAACTACACGTGGCCTTCAGATTAGCTCAAGAACAGCATAGAGAGCTTCATGGAATGTGTTTCCAAAGCTGAGCAGCTGCATCCAAGCCTTACATCACCAAGCACAATGCAAAGCATCGAATGCAATGGTGTAAAGTGCCACCACTGGACTCTAGAGGAGTGGAGATGCATTCTCTGGAGTGACGAATCACGCTTCTCCATCTGGCAATCTGATGGGCGAGTCTGGGTTTGGTGATTGCCAAGAGAACAGTACTTGTCTGACTGCATTGTGCCAAGTGTAAAGTTTGGTGGAGGGGGGGTTATGGTATGGGGTTGTTTTTCAGTTCCAGTGTAAGGATCTCTTAATGCTAAAGCAGACCAAGCGATTTTGGACAATTTCATGCTCCCAACTTTTTGGGAACACTTTGGGGATGGCCCCATCCTGTTCCAACCAGTGCACAAAGCAAGGTCCATAAATACATGGATGAGCGAGTTTGGTGTTGAAGAACTTGACTGACCTTCACAGAATCCTGACCTCAACCTGATAGAACACCTTTGGGATGAACTAGAGCGGAGACTGTGAGCCAGGCCTTCTCGTCCAACATCAATGTATGGTCAAAAATTCCCTTAAACACACTCCTTACCTTTGTGGCAAGTTTTCCCAGAAAAGTTGAAGTTGTTATGGCTGTAAAGGGTGGGCCGACATCATAGTAAACCCTATTTATTAAGAATGGGATGTCACTCAAATTAATTATGGGTTTGAAGGCAGATAAGCAAATACTTTTGGCAATATAGTGTATATAATAGCTTCTGAATAAATAAGTAAAATAAATAGAGAAAAATGGCACCTGTACCCAATTTCAAGAACTTGTTCAAAAAAATTTGGTATTACTGAAAAAACCACCTCCTGTACAGTCTGATAATTCTGTAGAATCATGCTCTTCTATTTATGGGTTGTGAAAGCAGCAACTAATTATTTTAACTAATTATTTATTTTTAACATGGGCTCCTACTGCTCATTCCCCTGAGCAGTTCCTCAAAAGCACTAACATTACCAGCTGGGTTGGGCCACTGATTCCACAGACTCTAAATATTGCTTATAGGTCAACTACTTGATTGGGATGCAACCTTTGATGTCCCCAGACTAGCATTCCTACTACCCAGGCTCAATAAATGGCTGATAATTTTGGCTTCCCAACTGAGTTGGCTATTCAAACTGAGCTCCACTGCTCAAACAGTTGCTACTAGTTGGACTGCTTTCATGCAAATTAGCACCCATTTCAGAGTGGCTCCCCTATAGTTCAGAATGAATATGTTTAGTGTTCAAGAGACATGGTTAATGAAGCTAGTTACTATGTAACTAGCTCTTGTTTTCATCTGGACATTTGCCACAGTTAACTTCCACAGTTAACAGTTAACTGCTTTTCCTCAGCTCTAGTGTTGGCTGCTACACTTAACTCAGTTCAGAGGCTATCTGCTACCCATTGGATCCACCAGCAGCTGTATTTCCCAATTTCCCATAAGAACAACACCTAGTGTAGATATGCTTGTTTTTTCACATAATTAACATGCCTTATCACTGCTGCCCTATTGCTGCTTGTGAGGCTGTGACACCTAATTATTTCCCCTAAGTAATAGAATAGGTTCATTGGTGTCATTGATTTCCCCAATACTAAGCTGATATGTATTCTGTGAAGCTGCACGTACTAGCTATTGGGTTCACAATGTCATGTTAAATTCAAGTTACTGCAATTCTGCACTGCTGTTAGAGCAGAGGTTACTAATAAGTGGACTGAGTTTGACATTCAGTTGTTCACTGTATAAGATGGGGATATACCTTCTAGACTACTTCAGTAAATAGTATATGGTACTAAATCATGATGCAAGTTAGACATTATGATGTTTTGGACCTTTGTTTGAGGAAATTTTCTTTAACTGGACCTTTGTGAATTTTAATTAAAGACCCCTGGTATAGACCAAGGTCTTTGTGGTTTTGCAGTCATCTTTTCTGACAAACCTTGAGCCAAGAAGTGTTAAACAGCAGTACCAACAGTGACTATGGCAGTTCTACCAGACATTGACCCTTCCATTGCTCTAGAAAGCATAGAGGTACCAGTGACGACTACATACCTTTGTCTTGCACTTCATTATATTGCTTTCCACTTCCATATAAGACAGCCAGATCAAATAGAAAAGATGTTTCTTAAAAGTGTGTACTGAGCTGTCTACTGAAAGGTGGAATTGAGTTCCACAGTTTAGAAGCATGAAAGAAAGAGGCCTCTTCAAGTTTTTTGTATTTTATGGAAGGTAATTGCAGAAGACCATAATGTGTAGATCTAAGATCATATGTTGGAACATAAACAGAGAGATTTAAGTGTCTACTACAACATGTAGTACATCAGGTACTACATCATTTAGAGCCTTAAAAACCTGTTGCAGAATGAGTAAATCTATTCAAAACAGGTTGATTTGAGCTTTCTTTTTTGTTTTTTTTTTTAGGATCTGTACTGCTGCACTTTGTATAGGTTGTAGGGGATGTACTGTTTTCTTAGGAAGCTCAGTGAGAAGAGTGTTACAGTAATCAACTCTGCTTGTAACAAATGCATGTTCTGAGATAGAAATGGCCAAACCTTAGCAATATTTCTCAAATAACATGAAAGCTACTTTAGTGACTGTGTTTAAACACAGGATAGACCGCAGCTGAGAATGTAAGATTACATCCAGGTATACGAAGTAAATCAAATCAAATCAAATCAAATTTATTTGTATACCGCTTTTTACAACGGATGTTGTCACAAAGCAGCTTTACAGAATTTCGAAAAAGTTTCAACAGGACTGTAAGAACGTACAGAAACCCCCTGGTGGGCAAGCCAGGGGCAACAGTGGGAAGGAAAAACTCCCTCAGAACTGAGGAAGAAACCTTGGGAGGAACCAGCCTCACCACAGGGGACCCATCCTCCTCTGGTCAAACTACCTACAAGTGATTATATTACTAATATTAATAGCAGTAATATTGGTATTAGGAATAACTAGGAGTCTATGAGAACATCAGTGTAGGGTGGGCAGCTCGTCCAAGGCAGGTGGTGGCAGCTGGGGCATGGGCAGCTGGTCTGAAGTGGGTAGCAGGAGGGCTCAGCAGTCGGTCGTCCTTCAATCTCCAGCCGGACATATGGGTGATTGTATACTCGGAAAGAAAGCAGGTAGATGGAATTAGTTTTATTCTATCCGCTTGTACATAAACAGGGAATGTAAACATTTACAGAGTGTGGCTAACGACTCCGGCAGATCTGACTATGACAGCTGAACTAAAAGGAGAGAAACAGAAGGACACACAGACACGGCAGCACTCTGAAACAGTTTGGCATCCCTCTGCTCCACCGTCCACAAACTTGAGGTAATGCGTGCGAGCAGCGGGACGACAGCACCAGCGTCTCAGTTTACTATAATTCCCTGTGTCCATGGACCCCTGGATCTGCTGCCTTTATCTAAGGGGGAACATTAGCTACCAAAAGCTAAACTGAACAAGTGAGTTTTCAGTGTAGTCTTAAAGATGTGTCTCAGACTGTGTCTGAGTCCCGAACAGTTTCTGGAAGATCATTCCAGAGTTTGGGGGCTTTATAAAAATGCTCTTCCCCCAGCTGAAACCTTCTGAATTCTGGGGACTATTAATAAGCCAGCACTCTGTGATCTGAGTGGTCGTGATGGCTCATAATGAGAAACAAGGTCTTGTAAGTACTCAGGAGCAAGACCATGTAGAGCTTTATAAGTCAATAAAAGGATAATCAATTATAATCAATACAGAATTTAACATACTATACTATATATATATATATATATATATATATATATATATATATATATATATATATATATATATATATAGTATACTATATATACTATAGTATAAATAATACTAGCTTCTTACAGAGCAGCATTATCTAAATTTATGAATAGTATCAAGGATCAGTATTTCATTTTTTTCTTGATTTAGTTGTAGGAAATATTGTGACATCCACTGAGAAATATCTGACTCACAGCTGGTAAGCCTGTTGACATAGCCTTGATTTTCAGAAGGAATGGAAATGTTAAATTGTTTGTCATCAGCCTAACTATGAAAATTGATGTCATGTTTCCTAATGAGATCACCAAGAGGAAACATGTACAAAGAGAAAAGGAAAGACCTTAAAAATAAACCTTGTGGGACCATGGGACTCCACAAGAAATGTAATTTTTTTGATGAATGGATTCCCAGTGAAACCTAATACTGTCTATTTGTTAAACATGATGCAAACCATTCTAAAACTGTTCCTGAGAGGCCTACTCACTATTCAAGATAGTAGATAAAATTGTGTGATAATGGAATCAAATTCTGTACTAAGACCCAATAAGACCAGAATAGAAGGATTTTGTGCATCAGTGCTAAGCCTGCAGTCATTCACAACATGAACCAGTGCTGTTAAAACCTTAAAACAACTTGAAGGTTTTACTCCTTTTTTTAGTAGAGGCTTTACCAAGGCATTTTTAAAAGCATCTGGAAAGATCTGTTGACAGAGAACAGTGTACAAGAGTAAAGACATTGTTTTGAGCACTTAAATAAGAACAGGGTCAAGATCACATATGGATGTTTATAACAGTTATAAGCTAACAGCTAATTGCTAAAAGAGAAAGATGTCATTACTGATGTAGGTGGCTTATCAGGAGGCTATATGGACTTGTATCAGTAGGCTGAGCTAGACTGTGTCTTATCAAGGCTTTTTAATTTTGAAAATGAATTGCAAACATTAGCAGAAAAGTTCGAGTTCATCAGTCGGTTGCTTGCATGTGCTTCCATGAGGAGGCAACAATGACGGCAACAGGAAGGCAGGGCCCAAACAACAAGTGAGGACAAACCATGGGGAGGACAGCAGGGAGAGTAAGGCAAGTTAGGTGGGTGATGGCGCACGAGTCCTGAGCCTTGCACCCCCTTCACCGTCCCCGCTCGGTGGCTCGGCCGCCCGGGTCAAACATGAGGCAAATGATAGTGACGTCTGTGCGGGACCGCAGGTAGCGCCCAGAAGGCAGGGCTCAGGACTCGTCAGCCATCCCCCACTTATTCTCTGTTTTCTTCCATCTTGGCCAGGGATCGTTCTTGCCCCATGGTTCGGGCCATGCCTGTAGTGCATATAATCTCATTAGAGTAAATGAAGGAGATGAATGGAAAATGGCATTTCTAACCACAAGGGGGCACTATGCTGGTTATGCCAGGCTCTCTATCGTCCTCTCTGTATTTCAAGCATTCATCAATGATGTTCTTAGACACATTAGGCCGCTGTGTCATTGCATACCTGGATGACATTCTTATATACTCTCCCTTCTACGAGTCTCATGTACAACATTTTTGTTCCATTCTACAAAGGTTGCTAGACAATAATTTGTTTCTTAAAGGTGAAAAATGCAAATTCCACTTACAATCTGTAGCATTCTTAGGCTATGTCATCAGTTCACAGGGTGTCATCATGGAAGACCACAAAGTCGAGGCTGTACTGCAATAGCCAAAGCCCTCCTCAGTAAAGGAGTTGCAAAGGTTTTTAGGTTTTGCAAATTTTTATCGCAGGGTCATTAGAAACTTTACTAGCCTTGTAGCCCCACTATCCTCGCTATTAAAAGGAAACTCCAAGAGAATTCAGTGGGCTGAAAAGGCAGATCAGGCTTTTCAGCATCTGAAACATGCTTTTACCAATGCCCCCATTTTGAAACATCCAGATCCCTCACAGCCATTTATAGTAGAGGTAGATGCCTCAGAAATTGTATTCCATAGCCTTCTTTTCTCATAAGTTGTCGCCCTCAGAAAGGAATTATGGTATCGGGGACTGTGAATTGCTTACATTTAAACTCGCTTTGCAAGAATGGTGTCACTGATTGGAATGAGACAATCATCCTTTCACTGTACTAACAGATCACAAAAACGTAGAATATCTTTGTACTGCTAAGAGACACAATGCACCCCAAGCTAGGTGGTCCATATTTTTCTCACGCTTCCAATTCCACATATCAACCGTGCTCACATAACACCAAAGCTGATGCACTTTCTAGAGTTCACCAACAGGACACACAAACTCTCCAGTCGGTCACACCCGAACGTATTCTCCAACCTACAATGACCATTAGATGGCAGGTTGGAGAAGAGATCGAAAGGGCTTTGCCCAACATACAAGTGTCCAGTCAATGCCCACAAGGAAAGCACTATGTACCCAAACAGTTCAGAACCCAGCTCATCACTTGGGCCCATTCCTCTTTGACCTTAGGACACCCAGGATAAACCAGAAATATTTGGTTTGGGCTTAAATGGCACAAAACTCTTTGACTTGTTCCACTACTGGAATGACCCCTTTCCAGTGCATTTTAGGTTACCAACCTTCAATAGCTCCCTGGACTGGCTCTCAGATGGATGTCCCGGCTGTAGATGAGTGGATGACGTGCAGCGAACAAGTGTGGGAAGAAACCCTCTAATGCATAGAAGCAGCCAACGTCTGTATTTCAACCAGGGGACTATGCCTGGCTATTTATGAGGGACTTTCACCATAGTGAGGGAAGTTGCAGAAAATTGCAGCCCAAATATATTGGGCCATTCAAAGTTCTGAAATGTTTTAATGATTTGACTTACAGATTAGACCTTCCCACACATTTTAGAGTGTCTCGCTCATTCTGTGTATCTTTCTTGAAACCTGTTGTTACAGGGCCCTTGGATGAGGCTAGACCGGATGTCTCACCCCTGCCACCAGAGCTGATAGATGAGGCTCCAGTCTATGCTGTCTGAAGGCTGCTGGACTCGAGGAGATGCGGCAGGCTATTACAGTACCTTATGGACTGGGAGGGCTTTGGACCCGAAGAACAGTGTTGGGTGCCTGCTGCCCCTGCCCCTGTTCGGGAACCCGGTGATGTGCATGGTGACCGTCCTGGTCGACCTCAAACCGAGGCCCTCTTAGACTCTTTGGAGGGGTGTACTGTCACGTATTCAGCGAGCTCTTGCAAAGAGACAGACTTCATCTCCCAGACTCCATCACATGACGGAGCAACTTCCCTCCAACTCGGAATCAGACACGCACTCCATTACCCACAATATAGTGGGAGCTCACGTGACTTCTGACTCTTGTTCGTGCACCTATCAGCGCTCTAAATCACCGGAATATTGTTTTTTGCTCTGCCCTTTTGCTTTTTTTGCCTGATTCTATTAAAACGTGTTGTTTTATACATCCGTGAGCGTCTGTATTCAGCTGCCTCATCACAGTACAGATTCAAACATATCCATCTCAAATTCATGCAAAGGAAGTCAAACATATGAGTGGACTTTTGTGGATAATACATAAACCATTATGTATGCTTAGTTTTATGGATGTGTTCCTGTAACCTGCAGTAAAAAGATATTCTGTTAAAAGAATTAATTACAAAGGTTCTTAAAGAAATACTTTTTTCTTTTTTTACCTTAAATACATTTATGATCATGCACTTCTATATTTAGCCAAAAAAATGTCATACTTTTTTTTTTTTTACCAGATTACTAGTACTTTTACTTAAGTAAGTGCATCAGCCCTTCTCCAGGTTGCTACCACAGTGGTGGAGAACACAGGAGCTGGCCTCTGGTCATCTTACTGGGAGTTGAGTGAGGCTTGGAGGCATGCTGCAGCTCTGGTATGAGTGCCATTGGCATGAGTTTAGTTAAGCTTTTTTATGTTTAATTAATAACAAGAAAAGACATTGAAATAAAGAACAAAAAACAGCTAATCAACCTTCCATTTACTGTGCCTCTGGAACTCCTTTACTCCAAGAAACTGAACAGTCCCTAATAGAGAGGTGTTTTCCAGTGGTTTGTAATGACACTAAGCAGGTATATCACTGCTGTTGTGTCTAAACACAATGATGAAATTATGGCCCTAGAAGTGTCTGATGTCCCATACACCACATAAAATGTATTTAATCCTGCGGAGTTCAACATCCCTGAGCCTTGGCCGCTGCCTCCCAAGTCCCACTGATACTACTTTTTCCAGCTGATGGACAAGGGCCAACTGCCCCATCCCCCCCAGATTTGGAGAAGGCATGCCGATGCTAAAGGACAAGGACCACATCCTCTCCATCTAGGCTCTCCACTGGTGTCCCACAAAGCTTGGTGCCGGGTCCCCTTCTCTTTTCTCTTTACACTAGCTCTCTTGGTGATGTAATATCATCTCATGGTTTCTCTTATCACTGTTATACCAATGACACTCAACTAATGCTTTCTTTCTCACCCTCTGACACACAGGTCTCCAGTCACATCTCGGCATGTCTGTCTGACAGCTCTTCATGAATGGCGGAAGGCAGGATACACCCTGGACAGGTCGCCAGTCCATCACAGGGCAGCCAGACAGACACAATCACTCACACACTCACACCTAGGGGCAATTTAGCATGTCCAATCAACCTGACTGCATGTCTTTGGACTGTGGGAGGAAACCGGAGAACCCGGAGGAAACCCACGCAGACACGGGGAGAACATGCAAACTCCACACAGAGAGGTCACCCAGCAGGGGAATCGAACTCAGGCTCACTTCTCGCTGTGAGGCGACAGCGCTACCCACCACGCCACCGTGAGGCCAAGTATTGTATAATTCCAAAAAAAAAAATTTTTTTTTAAATAAATGGCAACTCACCACCTGAAGCGCAATCCTAGCAAGACTGAGCTGCCTAGCAAGACTATCCCTGCAGCTACAGGTCCTCATCATGATCTTTAAAAGTTTAAAATGATTGAGTGACACATTGAGGTTTAGAGACTTCTTTAGTGAATTTCAGCTCACTGGTGCACTGAAGCTAAAAGCAGATTTTCCCAGTTTAGTAAAAACTCCAGTCCACTCTATATCGAGTCACTACAGTGGGAATGATAATTATTGCTATTTATAGATATAATTGATAGATTTATGAATAAAATCATCATATCATAGAAGAATGATTTATAAATAAAAATAAGTCAGTTTGTTTGCTACTAGTAAGAGCCAACCAACTTTATCATACAGTCTGCAATGGTATTGTGTTATAAGGGTCAGTAAGGGCCAGTAATGAATCGCAAAGTGAGTGAGAGATGGTTTGAGGGCACTGGCAGATAGATGCATGTCTGTAACCTATATCACCAAAGTGCAGTTATGGTAGCAAAGTTGTCTCCACAGATCTTTTTCTCTGGTATACATAGGCAGACATAATTTATTTCAATATAGGAAGCTAAGCCTCTGTCTGCTATTACTGACTAGTTTACTTATATAACATTTAACTATAAGCTCATCCCACCAAATGCCGCAGTACTTATACTCTGTGACTTGCTAAATGCTGGATCCTGTCAGGGTAGTAACATTCATAGTTTTAAAACCTGGAAATACTGTTAACATTTTTGTTATGGAGAAGATGTGGAAATGTTAGACAGTTTTTGTCATGTTGGATCAATTATTAACAACAGTCAGCACTCACCAGAACAAAGATGAAGAAGCTTGATAAGATCTTCAAATGCAACAGTTTGTTGGTACAAAGAAACAAACAGAATTGTCTTTTGTATGGTCCTGTCTGTGGTTGTTTATGAATCTGAAAGCTGGACAATAAACACGCTAAACTGGAGAAATATAGATATCTTTGAATATTGGTGTTGGCAAAGACTTTTAGGAATACCTTGGATGGCAAAGAAAACAAACAAATGGATCCTACACCAAATCAGGCCTCATCTCTCAATCCAAGCACAAATGACCACTCTTATTCTGGACATATTCTAAGAAGAGTCAAATTTTTTGGAAAATACCAGTATGCTTGGACAGTTGTAGGTAAAAGAGGATGACCAACAACAACTTGATTGATAAAATTAATGAATTTGGCCATTCAATTAGTTGTAAAATGTGTAACCAAACTGGTTATCTGTCAGTAGGGATAAATCTTGCTGCAGTTCCTCTTCCAATCTTCATGGGGTCAGTAGAGAGGCAGTAGAGAGGTGTATAAATAGAAGAAGCCAAGCAGGTGGAATTGAGGGACTTGTTTCCAGGTGGCACATCCTCCATGCTGGTTATCTCCTTGATAGGATACCGTGTGTTTGCTGCCTGTTGTAAGTGTTTTTGGTTCTTTTACTGTTGTTTGAAGGTTGTGCTGGATGCTTTTAATGTTTGTGTACAGTACACTTTTATGGAGCCTGCATGGCAGTTGAAACACTAGGTGCTGTGTATATTATGTCGTTGCTAATACTGTGCTAATGCTATACTAAAGCTATGTCAATGCTAATACTGTGCTAATACTATGTTGAAGCCATGTTAATTGAAAGGACTACTTGGCATTGGTTTCAGACTCAGTCTCCCTTTTTATGCAGAAGGAGACTTTATAGGCCCTAGATGGATCTGGTTTGCTGAAGTTGGGACTTACTTGGGCCTCCTGGTACATTTATTCCTGCTTCACTCAACCACACCATTAGCCACTAAGACTGGCCACCTTCTGCTTCTCCATCACAATCTACTATTGCAGAAGCCTCCTGTATGAACTGTTATACCACCTACTTATTGAGACACCAAAAGTAAAAGCTGCAAAGTAGTCAATGGACTTTACTTGTGTGGTGTATTGGCCACTCACTCGGTGACTGTTTGATGGTTTGGGTTGGGTGCTGTAAATTACTTTGGTTGGTTTGTTTGTTTGTTTGTTTGTTTGTTTAATATATTTTCTATTGTGCATTAAAGTTATCTTGTATACATCTCAGCCTCAGGAGACTGCTATAAATCGGCCTAACTCGCTGCTTAATTGCCACACACTACGCAAGTTGTACGTGGTCCCAGGTGATACCCTCCCTCATCAAAATATCTTTGTAGCAAACCTATTAGTGGACTCTACACTAGTGGTTGCAAAGTGGTGCCCGAACAGGGACCTGGTTCCTTTTTGTTGTCTTCCATTGCTAACTGTGTTTTTGTGTGTTTGGCAGGGCAACCCAGTGGTCTGAGACTGGGGAGGGGGCCTCACCCCTTCTGGATTTCACTGCAGGGCTGTTTGTTACATGGAGTGATGAAGTCAGTGAAATCATCAGTACCTTGAGTTGAAGGTGAGGAAGACAACTCTGCAGGACCAGAGGGCTTACCTGAGTTGCCACTTCCCCCACCACCTCCTGAGAACAGCGAGTCATTCCAGATAGCTGAGCACCTCCGAACCATTGAGGAGAGGCTCTGCAACCTGGAGGCCAAGATTCAAGAACCTTCTGGATACTCTGCAGATATTCCAGCACTGCAAGTGGCCCTGAGGACCATGAGGCAAAAGATTGCGCAGGAAACCCAAGCTGTAGAGGAGCGCCTCAACTACCAACTACAGAGACAGAGTGAGAAACTAAAGAAGGTGATCGACCTGGAAGTGCATGAGTTAGGCAAATCTGTTATGGATTGTTTCACCAGGAGAGACAAACAGCTAGAAAGGCGGTTCCGTACCTTGAATTCCATTAGCCTCTGCACCCTTTCTTCCAACTCATTCTGTGGTGCATACTCCAGAAGACCATGGACAGCTAGAGTTTCCCAGGTATGGAGGGTATGGTGAGGAGCAAGATCCCTTAGTGTTTATAGAAAAATGTGAAGAGTTTCTAGCTGTAAGACCCCTGGGTGACCTCGAGGTCCTGGCTGCTCTCACTGTGGTGCTATCAGGCACAGCCAAGGCCTGGTGGCAAGCAGAGAAGAAGGCTGTCGGGACATGGGCCCAGTTTAAAGCAATCTTTCTTCAGTCCTTCCTGTCAGAGGACAGGCAGAGGCAGAGAGATGGCTAAGAGACAGACGACAAGGACCTCAGGAGAATATCAGGGATTTCGCTTTCCAGTACAGAGCCCTATGTCTTCGCTGGTGAGAGGATATGTCTCAGAAGGATCTACTCCAAGCTTTTCTGAGGAACTGCAACCCGATTGGCCAGCATACTTCGAGGAACAGTCAAGACAGTGGATGAGCTGGTAAGAGTGGGAACTCTGGTAGAACGGGACCTATCAGCTGTCAGGGGCTACTGGAACCAAGCCCATACTGACACCATGGGGAGCAAATTGTTAGCTTCTAAGGCCAACAGGAAGGGCCCAGCCCAGAATGCTGCTCACTCCAGTGCTCTCCAGCCTGCCCCTCCTCCAGGTAACACACTGACTCTCCCTCTCCTGATAAGGGACTTCTCACATAACACCTACTGCCTGCCATATGGAACATCTACACCATTCGGTACCCCTGACAGCTCTGATCCTCAGCAACCTTGCACTGTAAGCATGCACCTTTACCTGGCACAGATAACTCTGACATCCCCTAGTCCAGAGACACAACAGCTATTAGAGAATCTAGTAGCAAAATTAGATATCACAGATCAATATCGGCACCAGCTGAGGGACCTGCTACATCGATGGCCTACCGTGTGCACTACCCAGCTGGGGCAGACTACAGCAGTTTCACGTCGGATTACCACCATCAATGAGCTGCCTATCTGCCAGCGACCTTACCGGGTGTCTATGGAGAAACAAATATTCATCAAGGAGGAAGTGGAGAACATGGCAAAAGAGGGCATAATATGGCCATCAACATCACCTTGGCCTGCTCCTGTGGTTCTGGTGCCCAAGAAGGATGGGGGCCTAAGGTTCTGCATGGATTACTCTCACCTCAATGGCAGGACCCACCTGAATGGGTACCCGATGCCATAGGTCCAAGAGATATTCGTCTCTCTATGGAGCAGCCGTCTTTAGCACCCTTGACCTGATAAGCGGATATTGGCAAGTTGCCTTGGAAGAGGATAGCATTCCCAAGTCAGCCTTTGTTACCACCAAATGGCTATATGAGTTCCTAGTTCTTCTGTTCAGCCTCAAGAATGCAGCAGCATCCTACCAACACCTCATGGAATCTGTCATGGGGGACCTCAAGGGAAGATCTTGCTTCCTCTATATAGATGACATTGTGGTGTACTCAGCCTCAGTCCAGCAACATCTTCACCACCTGCAAGAGGTGTTCGACCGCCTTCATTGAGCAGGGCTGGCACTCAATCTGAGAAAGTGCAACCTGTTACAGACATCCCTCAACTTTCTAGGTCAAGTGATTTCCAAGGATAGTATTAGTATAGAACCTGGAAAGATAGAGGCGGTAAGAGACTTCCCTCAGCCCCAGTCAGTGAAGGAAGTTCAGAGGTTTTTGGGGTTGGCCGGCTGGTACCACCGCTTCATTCCACATTTTGCTGGAAGGGCTGACCCCCTTAATGCCCTGAAATGGAGGAACTCTACTTGGGCCTCGACAGGGGAGTGCCAGAAAGCTTTTGATGACATCAAGCAAGCTCTAATCACTGCCCCGGTCTTGGTTCCTCCTGACTTCAGTCAACCATTCCAGCTCCAGACCGATGCCAGTGAGGTGGGGCTTGGTGCAGTGCTCACCCAGGAGGCTGAGGGGCAGGAGTACATTATTGCTTACTCTTCAAGGCTCCTGAGGGGGGCGAAGAAAAACTATTCCACCTCCGAGAAGGAGTGTCTAGCTGTAGTGTGGGCAGTGGAGAAGTAGCGAGTCTATCTCTAGAGTCTAACGACACTTCCTGGTGTTTACGGACCATGCTGCTCTTACCTGGGTGTTTAACCACCCAAAACCATCTTCGAGGTTAACCAGGTGGGCTATCCGGCTCCAGGAATTCGACTTCTCTGTCCAGTACTGAAAAGGCAAATGTAACATTGTGCCTGACACTCTCTTCCACAGCTCCTTCAAGCAAGCAGAGGGTGTCTTGGCTACATTTCGGGTGGCTGGTACCGTGATTGATGACCTCCCCGTAGATTGGTCAGAGTTGGCTAAGGCACAGGATGAGGATGATGCCCTAGAGCCACTCCGACAAATGGCTAAAGACCCAAAGGCAAAGGAGGATAGGATTCATTTCGTTGTCAGGAATGGCATGCTGTTCAGGGAAGTGCCCAGGCAACATCAGGTTCAGGTTTTGCAGGTGGTGGTTCCAACAAAGTTTTGCAAGGCTTTCTTACAGTATGCTCATGACAATCCACTGAGTGGGCACCTGGGGCAGATGAAGACTTTGCTACGGTTACTAGAAGTGGCATACTGGCCATGTCTAAGGAAAGATGTTTGGGCACACTGTAGGGGATGCAAGATGTGTCAAAAGTACAAGCCCCGTATAACCAAGATATCTGGCCTGCTGCAGTCTACCCTGGTTGTGGAGCCTGGGTACTTGTTGTTGGGGGTTAACCTCATGGGCCCGCTGCTGAAGAGCCCACAACAAAATGAGTATCTCCTCGTCATGGTGGACTACTGCAGCAAGTGGGTGGAAATGTTCCCTCTTCAGACAGCTAGGGCACCACAGATAGCCCGCATCCTGGTCACAGAAGTGTTTACTCGGTGGGGTACACCAGCCTATCTTGTGTACGATCGTGGAGCCCAATTTACGTTCCACCAAATCCATGAGACTTGTCGCCAGTGGGGCGTTGTCCAGAAACTCACCACCGCATACCATCCACAGACCAACCTCACTGAACACATCAATCGAACAGTTAAGACTATGATTGCTTATCCCGTACATAGGAGGCATCGACTGTGGGAGCAGTGGCTCTCTGAGTTCCGGTTTGCTATCAATAGCGCATGGCAGGAGAGCACTGGGTTCACCCCTGCAGAGGTAGCCTTGGGCAGAAAACTCAAGGGTCCCTTAGAGCGGCTCTTGAGCTGGCCCCAGATCCTGAGCAGATGGCATACAAAACTATCCAGCGACAACAAGGCCTAATCCAGCAGATTCGATCGAGAGGCACCCTTGGGCTGTGTATAAATAGAAGAAGCCAAGCAGGTGGAATTGAGGGAATTGTTTCCAGGTGGCACATCCTCCATGCTGGTTATCTCCTTGATAGGAAACCGTGTGTTTGCTGCCTGTTGTAAGTGTTTTTGGTTCTTTTACTGTTGTTTGAAGGTTGTACTGGTGGTTTTTAATGTTTGTGTATAGTACACTTTTTTTTATGGAGCCTGCACGGCAGTTGAAACACTAGGTGCTGTGTATATTATGTCGTTGCTAATACTGTGCTAATACTATGTTGAAGCCATGTTAATTGAAAGGACTACTTGGCATTGGTTTTAGACTCAGTCTCCCTTTTTATGCAGAAGGAGATTTTATAGGCCCTAGACGGTTCTGGGTTGCTGAAGTTGGGACTTACTTGGGCCTCCTGGTACATTATTCCCGCTTCACTCAACCACACCATTAGCCACTGAGACTGGCCACCTTCTGCTTCTCCATCACAATCTACTATTGCAGAAGCCTTCTGTATGAACTGTTATACCACCTACTTATTGAGACACCAAAAGTAAAAGCTGCAAAGTAGTCGATGGACTTTACTTGTGTGGTGTATTGGCCACTCACTCGGTGACTGTTTGATGGTTTGGGTTGGGTGCTGGAAATTACTTTGGTTTGTTTGTTTAATATATTTTCTATTGTGCATTAAAGTTATCTTGTATTCATCTCCGCCTCAGGAGACTGCTATAAATTGGCCTAACTCGCTGCTTAATTGCCACACACTACGCAAGTTGTACGTGGTCCCAGGTGATACCCTCCCTCATCAAAATATCTTTGTAGCAAACCTATTAGTGGACTCTACACTAGTGGTTACAAAGTGGTTCCCGAACAGGGACCTGGTTCCTTTTTGTTGTCTTCCATTGCTAACTGTGTTTTTGTGTGTTTGGCAGGGCAACCCAGTGGTCTGAGGTTGGGGAGGGGGCCTCACCCCTTCTGGATTTCACTGCATTGAATTACAATTTTAGTGTATCTGTGCAATCAAGCTCATACAAAAGGAGTATGTGTAAATCTGAATGTAATAGTTAAGTAAATAACATTTTGAGCGTGACACAATGCTTTATTTGTGCCTCTATAAAATCAACACAAGAATAAACTCAAAAATAACAATTCTAATTATCTGTGCACATGCTTAAGTAATTTAGCTGGTCATCAGATAGAAGGATGGATGGATGGATAGTGTCTATGCGCAGACAGATAAAATAAACCTATGATTTATCATGAAATTCCGATTCAGTCCTCATCTCTCCTCTTTCTTCTTCTATTCTTCTTCCAGCCCCACTGGGAAGAGGTGAAGAACCTGTGGCTCTGGGGACAAAGCATCTCCTGAATCTGTCGGTTGAGCAGCTCTGTGACAGCAGCCTGCCACTAAACATGCTCTCCCTGTCCATGATGATGGTGTGCAGTGGGTGGCTGCACATTCTCCATTATGAAGGATGATAATGTCCTTCTCTCGGCCAACTTAACCAGCTTGTCCAATCACATCTCGTTTCTTTTTCATGCTTCTTAAAAAATGCATAAAAAAAAAAAAACCACAGTTGTGAGCGCATGTTTCTGACATTGCACAGAAACCCATCTATTGGCTCATGAGTTGCTGAATGCCGGAATGCTGTCCTTTTTTCATTCCCAAATGACGTCATCTGCATAAATTAGGGCCTGCTTCATGAAAAAGATACATAAATGAGGCACTGGTAGGTTGGCGCTTGTAGTATTAGCTGTTCTAATCAATGTAAACATTGTTTGTGTATTCTTGTTGACTCAATAATCAGATGCCATTTCTGAGTCAGATCTGTTTGTCTTTTATTTGCATATTAATATAACATAATGTAAACATGGGTATCAGCTAGTCATCCATGAACATCCTGCTAAGTTTGCTACTCACTAAATATTAACTAATGAAATCTGTCTAAATCACAAATACCTTTATAGCTTACTGACATGTCCTTACCTAAGCTAAGTTAACAGACAATTTCATAATTAGTTAGGCTTTGACGTACTGAACAAAACCAATATTATTTCTTTTAGTTATCATTAATATGAGCCAGGTGCAGTGTTACCTAACTAGCTAATGTTAGCAGACAGAAACATACTGGTGTTCTGTTGAATTGTGGTAGCTATCTTGTTGAAATGTCCTACTGTAGTGCATATTTATAGGTAGGACATTTTGATAGCCTAAATCACTTAAGCTTAAGTCAGCATCTTACTTGCCAGTTTCTTATTTAAATTTTCAATCTTGTCAATTTTCAGAAAAGTAATTTTGTCAGAAAATACTACCAGTATTAAAACTACAGTTTGGATGTGTTGAAAAATTTATAAAATATATATAAATTACTGTATTTTTCACTGAAACTGCTCAAGTGTTTTTTTTGGTTGGGCCACCTATTAGCTACCTACTTTGGTGAGCTCACCTTGCCTCACGTCTTCAGATGTATCAGAAAAAGAAGAGGTGCTGCTCTTTCTCCCTCAGTTACTGACTCTGAAAGTAACTGGGCTGAGGCTAACTTTGGTTATATACTAAGCTTAGCTACTGCATTGAATCAAATTCTGTGCTTTGTATCAGCTTGTATTTATTACAAAAGACTGCAAATGTTACTAATCACCATAGTTATGGCTAATCACCAGGTAGCTACACTCCTACCACAAACACTCAAAGAATCTTGCATGATTAAAGCGTTCTTTGTTTCGTGAAATGGTTCATCAGATTGATGGAGAAAGTGTTGTATATAGTTTTATGTAGAACCTTTTTGAAAAGGCAAAAGTAGCACCAAAAAGTTTTCTTTTTAAGATTTTATGAATTGTTTCGATGTCAAGCTTGTAATAAGAGAAGAACCCTGTTTGAGATTTTCTATATAAAACCATCTACAGCACCTTCTCCATAAGTCTGAAGAATCCTCATAAGTCTCCTCAGTTCCCAAATGCTTGTGTTGTTAAAAGAAGAGGTGATAAAACACAATAGTAAACATGCCCCATCCCAACTTTTTTGGAATGTGTTGGTATCAAATTCAAAAAAGGTGTTCATTTGAAGATTCAAGGTTCAGGATTCTTTATTGTCTTTGCACAGGGTACGAAACTGAAACAAAATTGGGTAGCAATCCTAATGATGCATAAACAAAAAAAAGATTAAACTAGAAATAAAGCAAAAATATAGGCTAATGTACAATATAAAAAGCAAAATATTAAAAGAAAGACCATATAATTTAACATTATTTTAAGAAGTAACAATAGAAAATTAAACTAAAATAAATTTATAAAAGTAAAATAAATAAAATAAGAAGGGTGGATATGAAAGAACGTAGCAGCTATGGTATTGCACATGAGAGTATTGGACGTATGTGAAAGGGAGTATTTCTATTTACAGATGCAGTGCAGCTTATATATATATATATATATATATATATATATATATAAAATAAATATAAAGTGCAGATAAACATAATCATCTTTTAATATCCCTTGAGTATGTTTTGGAAAAGTGCAGGTAGACACTCTATCCCTGTTGGTGCCTGGATGGCTGTATGCAATGTCAACGTTGTGCCGTGTTCAGTTCTCTTATTGCACTGCACTAGAAGCTGTTCTAGGATGAGACCAGGATGAGATGGGTTCTGAAGACCTCCTCCAAGGAGGGCAGCAAGCAGCTGATGATCCTCTGGGCTGTGCTGATAACTTTCTCAAGGGCTCTCCTGTCCGCTGCTTAGCTGCAGGTGTACCATGTGGAGATGCCATATGTAAGCACGTCAATGGAGCAGCACTATTAAGACACCAGAAGCTTCTCTTACAGGTTGTTTTTCCTAAGGATTCTTAGAAAGTAGAATCGCTGCTGTGCCTTTTTCACTAATGCTGTGGTGTTGGTGGTCCAGGAGAGATCTTCAGCAATGTGTGTGCCCAGGTACCTGAAATCATGTACTCAATTTAAAAAAAAAAAAACAATACAATTTCTCAGTTTCAACATTAGATATGTTGTCTTTGAATCAATTTCAGTGAAATATAGAATGAAATGTTAAATGATTTGCAAATCAATGCATTTTGTTTTTATTTACATTTTTCACAGTGTCCCAACATTTTTGGAAATGGGTTGTAAATAAAAAACTTGAATTTGTTAGTACTGTAGTAATAGTCTAATTGGGGATATCATGTTTTAAGACTAAGCACTGTAGTAGCCTGCAGACCTTTCTTGTTTTAACATCTAGGAAAATCCCCTTCTGGTGACTTATCTTAGAAGACCTTTTCAAAAACTACGTCTGCTGTGGGGTGGATTTTTTTGGGGGGGTGGGCTGTTTGATATTTTTTGAATGCAAACAGAGGTCAGAAACCTAACTAGTAGAAAAACAAATACCTTATTGTAGATATAGAACTGTGGTAAATGTCTTCAATTCACCATTACAATGGATCATATCAATTGATAACGAATGACAGAAATAATTAATCAGATAAGGATAGCAAGCTAAAAGGCAGTTTGGCTTCTTTTCTCCAGCTGAAGGGGTAAAAAACTTGTCTCTGGCATCCATACTCTGCTAAATAAAGATAAAATCACTGCTTTGCTGGATATGCCAATTATACAGCTTTCAAATTTCTCAGGTAGTGCTCTGATTTGAAGTGCTCCACATTTCTAAATATACATCATTTTTCATTGCCGCTAACAGCTTCATGTGTATTTTATCTTGACAGCATATTTTTCTTGGTAAATGTTCAAAAACAACACCTTTGCATATAAGCTCTTGTTCAGTGTTAAGCCTTCAGGAAAGTGCAATGTGAAGCAAGTGTGTGCTGATTAAAGTCTGGTGGGTAATAATTTTCCATCACATGTTAGCTTCCATTTGAACTACATGGAGCTATATACTCCAAGCTTTTCACACAAAGCATAAAATTGGCTAATGTGTGTGTGTGTGTGTGTGTGTATGTATGTATGTATGTATATATATATATATATATATCACTGCTCTCAGATGAAAACCTCGTATCTCCATTTTTGACGTTTTTCAGTTTTTTATATAATTTGAAAATGCCTGTTGGTCTTTACATTGTGTAAATTTCATGATGAATGGACCAAAAGAAACGGCCCAAAATTGCTTGGAAAGACGTCTGGTTCCATTGACTTCCATTAAAAGTAAAGTAGGTTTTTTCCTTCTCCTGTAAAGTTACTATTTTGGAGATATGAGGTTTTCTTCCGACAACAGTGATAGATAGATAGATAGATAGATAGATAGATAGATAGATAGATAGATAGATAGATAGATAGATAGATAGATAGATAGATAGATAACACAATTATATGTATATATATATATATATATATATATATATATATTGTCAAACTGGTCCTGTAAATTTGTAATTTAGTCACAATTTATCACAATATCTGAAGTATGTCTAGTACAGGATGATTCTGAGGGTCATTGTCTAAAAGGTGTAAAGGCCAAGTCCTTGTCTACAATAGCTGTTTCAACTGCGAGGTATTTGGTTAACAAGTTTCAGCAGGAAATCACCCATCATGTCTTTGACCGACTTGCAACAAACTGAATTCCCCCTTTTTTTAAGTGACCAACTTCAGTGAACTGTACAATATCCACTTTCATATAAAACATTTTTTAAATTTAAAGCATTTTACCCATTATTATATTTTATCATGAAATTAAATGTTGTTAAAGTATCAAAAACACAACAGATATTTGCAAGTATACTCAGTAGTTACATGTGTCTTCAATTCCATATATATACATATATATATATATATATATATATATATATATATATATATATATATATATATATATATGAGCTTCTTCTACACTATATGTGTGTGTGTGTGTGTGTGTGTGTGTATATATATATATATATATATACATATATATATATATATATATATATATATATATATATATATATATATATATATATATATATATATTTATTTTTTTGTCAAACTGGTCCTGTAAATTTGTCATTTAGTGTATGTGTCATTAGACTAAACTGATTGTGTTTTCTTATTTTTTGTTAATTATATGAAAACACAACCATTTTCCATTTTGAATCTGTTTCCCTGCCAGATTAACACAGAAGAAAACACAATGAAGTATGTCTAGTACAGGATGATTCTAAAGGTCATTGTGTACAGTGTGTAAAGTCCTTTGTGCCTGCAGTCAGACTAGAAAACTTGTGCAAGCTATTGATGAATTGTGCTTAAAAGGGATTAAGGAAGACCAGTAGACATCATTCTCTTTTTTCCCACTTCTTAAAACCACTTGAACACAATAGAGACTCTGTGTGTCTTATACACTTTGAAAGCAGGAAATACATTACCATGCAAATTACACTTACTGGGACTTTCCACCGTATTTTAAACACCAGTGACACATCATTAAAAATGAGAATCATGTAACTGACACCATAATGCCTTTAATATTAAATGAACGTAAATTAATGAAAGGACTGAGATTTTTTTCAATGAGGCATTTATTCCTAAAACTTGCTTTCTGTTTTAAGAAGAAATTTCAAAGGGGAAATAGTCCCTTAGTGGCAGTATGTAAGAGGAAGCCAGAGCAGTTAGTAAAGACTACTACATGATTGGTGAACAAAGGTGATCTGAAGGATCATTGTGCTGTTCTCGTCCATGCTGCTGATGGAGCCACAGGGTATATGTTCTCAAAGTCAGCATTTGCATGACCGTCAGACAGCTAGCGGTTGCACCTGGTGGTGAGTAAACCTGAGTGTGCCAGTCCTGTCACTGGTCCAACCCCTCCCTATGACTGGTCCAGCCCCTCCCACTGACAGGTGAAGCAATCTCTCTGGACAATCTCCAGCCTTTAATGATAGATATGTCCTTACCTGTGAGAGTACAACACTGAGAGTACAACACATTGAGAGTTCTTATAGCCTGTACACCAGTTCTGTAGATCGGGTACTGGCTTACTTTTCCTGAATTACAAACATTTCTCTGATTCTCATGATTCTGATCGCAAACCAGGTCTCTGGGCAACTTCCACACATAAAAAGTATTAGTGCTTCCTTATTAAAAATCTGTTTTTTTTAGTGATTGGCTGTATACAGAGGAATAAACTCTCAAAACAATTATACCTTTGATAATCAGAAATAGCCAGTAGCAGTCAATAGTGTCATAAAAGCTGGGTGGTGTGTAGGGTTCTAGCTTACATATGTGTGTGCTACATTACACAGGGTTTGGTTGACAAGACTATCACAGTGCTTTGTTAGATATGTGTGTGTGGAGATGAGGGAAGTGATCCATCAGAAGTGTTTTTCAGTGTGTGTGTCTAGAATGGATAGCACAGTGATCACTCTAGCCCATATGGTGCTAATGTGGAGTTTTCCAGTCTGAAATCAAATACACTTGCACTCACAAAAGCTCAGTAAACAGGGAAACAGGCAGATGACTGGATAAAACTGCATAGGACATGCACAATCAGCTTAATACACAATACTCACCTTATACATGGAATCCTCAGTTTAATTGTATTCAGTAATTAGACAGCTGTGTATATAGGAGGCTCAGTTTCTAAAATTTGGAGTCGAAGGCCGATGTGAACCTGTGTTAAAACTACAGTTCTGAAAGCGAAACGGATCAAATCTCCATCCAAATACATACCAATTATGTGTCCTTACATCTAAAATCATATTAAAAATGTTTTGTCCCTAATTAAAGGATGTCATATAGGCTATAAATTAAATCACAATACGATTGACAAATGGTTTAACTTACTAAAAACACTACATGCAATATGGATTCCTTTACATTAAACAAATGCACCCCCTTCTGGAGCTACCGGCTCTGTGTTTTGTGTGTGTGAGACGAGGGCATATACACCATTCACCAGCCAACCATGAATAAACTGCTGCTCTCGTCACACATAAGGCATGGGCACCTGACCCATTTGTGAGGCTTAAAAAAAAAAAAAAAAGAAACGGAACATACCAGATTCTTATTTGAATACTAAAACCTGTTTGAACAAGAGTGATTTACATAATAGTTTCATTGTAAGCAGTTGAAGCACAGCTTGTGCAGCTCTAGTGAGAGAGTAAGACTGGCTCGAGGTCACTTTCACACTACCAGTCAAAAGGTTGTGTACACTTGCTGGAAACTTTTTTTTTGTCCTCAAAACAAATTACGTTTTATGTTATGGGAGTTTATTTTTGAAGTATTTACTGTCCTAGATCTACTCTAGAACTCAGAACTCTAAGAAGTTTAAATGTTGTCACTAACTTCAGAATTCTTCAAAATAACCAGTCTTTGTCTAAATAACAGTTTCAACCACGAGGTATTTAGTTAACAAGTTTCAGCAAGAAATCACCCGTGATGTCTTTAACCGACTTGAATCAGACCGAATTCCCCTTTCTTTAAAGTGACCACCTTCAGTGAACTGTACAATGCCCACTTTCATTCAAAAAAATTTTAAAGCATTTTCCCCATTATATTTTATCATGAAATTAAATGTTGTTATAGATGAGTTAAAGTATCAAAACTCACAACAGATATTTGCAAGTATACTCAGTAGTTACGCGTGTCTTCAGTTCCAGGGCAGAAGCACTTCAGTGGCTGAACACTGGCAGCTGCTTTAGAATATGATCCGCACCCGCTATTAAGGTTTCACCGGGTATGTGAGACGTGCTGTTTATGACCAAATCACTGAAGCTGGCCATAAAGCTGTCTGTTAAACTAGCACCAGAAGCTGAAAAGGATAAATCAGGGTTTAAAGAATATTGTTAATTCAGATTTAAGCTCTGAAAAGTGTGTGTATATTTCAGACACTGATATATGGAAACATAAATACAGATTTTCCAGTCACTTGTTAATGGGTGCTGTGTGATCCATCAGACAGCAAAAACAAACCAGGAGACAGACTGGGAATTCAAAACAACTTTATTTATTTTAATACACATACACTTATATAAGCACATACACATACATACAGTCATACAGAAAAGCAACATTTGCCAAGAGGGGGCTCCCCTTAAGAACAGGATGTTCAGAACACTATTAAGGAAAACATACTCCCTGAATCTGCAAGCCAACCAGACCATTCCAAAGTTTTTACAACACAAAAAAGCCTCTTCATCCCAAGTCGATGGAAAAAAACAAGTCATCTCTCAAAAGGTAAGTCAGCTTTGCCCTGGATTTTAATGACCACAGAATGAGCATTAATTGGACAAGCCATGATTTTAACTCAACCCAAATAAAAACTCTGGGCAAAAACAATCGATGAACAAATGAACGTAGTCATGAGACCCAGAGACAAAAGCGTTGAGCAACAGATTCAAGGTTCCAGAAAGGAGGGGGAAGCGTTCCGAACACCAAAACTGTGTCATAACAGTGTGTGTTGCAATAAGGTGTGTTCTTTCTGGATCCACAAGAAATTTAAGTGGGCGGAGGTAAGCCCCGGAAACACACAAGCGCACACACACGCAAACAGCGGTACGCACACAAAGATGCATGCACATACACACACAGACACACACCATTCTGACAGTACAGGTCTGAGCAGAGATGCAGAAAATGAAAGATGGCAATCATTTCATTTATGCAAAGATTTTACCTGTTGCAAAAAAAAAAAAAAAAAAAAAAATCCAGATACTGTTCAGTTGATACAGACCTCTCTTCTGCCATAGCAGAGCAGTAAAATTAAAAGGTAATGGCAGCGTAACAAAAAAGGAAAAATAAAAAAATAAGACCAACACCAAGAAGGGGAGACTACAAATAAGATGCATTTTTTTGGATGAAAGAGCCCAAAATGTCAGACAGCCTACAGACTGTTGTCGCCATGCAATGTAACAGCCAACACCAGTCTGATAAGCTATCTGACACACTGGGAGAGACGGATGGAAATGCCTGACCCACACGCGAAAAGAACAAAATGAAGGGAAGAAAAGAACACTTACCATGGACAAAGAGGAGAGGAAGGAGGTGGTGGTGGTGGTGGAGATGGTGGTATGGTAGGGTGGGAGACCATCGATTATTTTCTAATATAATGATATAAGTCCCCTCACAACGGTCTAAAATGCGTTTCCCACTCAGTGACGAGCGTGTGTGCTAGCTAAGCTCAGTCTAGCCTCCTGCTTGTCTTCTCCTGCTCGCGCCCTCTCTCCCTCTCTCTCTCTCCCTCTCTCTCTCTCTCTCTCTCTCTCTCTCTCTCTCCCTCTCTCCCTCATCGTCTCTGCCAGCAGCACAGTGCATCGAGTTCAGCCCTGGGTTCAGTTAAGGTAACGGCAAAGAAACTCCACACTGTTCCATTTTTTATACGCCTGAAGCTTCCAGGCTAGCATACCAAGGCAGCGTTACAAAAAGACACAGAGGAGGGAGAAAAAACATTTCACAAGCAATTAAAAGAAAAAGAAAAAGGAAAAAAAAAGGCAGACAAGAAACCCATGGATTAGGCCTTTCATACAACACAATCTCACCATGGAGAAAGGAAAAAATAAACAATGACATAACACTATTTTAAGTGGTGTCCCATGTTATGGGGAGTGGGACCAGGCATAAGCGAGCCCTTGCATCTTTAAAAGGGGTTGAGCCTGGGTTAGAAACTTCTGAATGAATCACACTGACATTACCTAAAAGAGTGGGGCCAACAGACACTGTGAAGCAAAGGAGGACTTTAATACCATCCTCTGTATTACTGACGTACCTACACCCAGTCCCATCAGTACAAGCACTTAACACCCCATCAGCCAGACCCCACTGTTCTGCCTAAGTGAGCACTGTTCTAGTCAGGAAGTTCTTCAGAGAAAACCTCAGTGAGGATATAAAGAATACACGAGAAGTACAACTACACAAGAACAGTAAGTAGGCAACCACCCACACACATATGTGCACAAACGCACGCACACACACACACACACACACGTCTTAATCTGATTCCGTGTATTATTGCATCTGGTTGCACAGCCCTGGTCTGACTCATTTGCTCTCTTTCTGTCTCGCTCTGGAAACAAAACAATGACTCCAGACAAAAGCAACATTATGAGTCACTGAGCTTTTATACAGTCTGAGTAGTTTTTTTACTTACTTATTTTTACTTACTTCAAAAATTTACTTAAGTCTGAACATCTTATTTAAAAAGAAGTCATCTATCCAAGAAGTCAAATAAAGTGAAATAAGCACCAAATACTCTACTTGAGATTCTTAATAAAATGCGCAGTCAGATCTACACATATATCTATGCATTATATTACTTCTTATATAATGTCTTATGAGACAATACGTAAATAGTACGGATTCTTTTTTCTTTAAAAAGGCTGCAGTCCTTGGAAGACCTTAAAAGTCATTCCGTGAAAAGCAAACTTAAAATCTACAATAATTTCTATACCGCTTATATTTGAGATAGATATATTATATACATATATAAATAAAATAAGGTTAAAGAGTCTGCGATATGTTGTAATCTAAAGCACAAAGTAGATTAAGGCCTTGCTTAAAGATGAAATGGTTCAACCAGCTGCTTTTAAAAAGGAACTGATGATCACTTCCTGCCAAAGAAAAACTATACTACGGTGTCTCTAAAACTACAAAATATCTCCCAAAATCTACCTCTTTAAGAAGCACAGCAATAAGCCACAAACAAGTAGCCAAACGGTGCAAAAAAAGCACAAAAGAGCAACAAATTATAGATGGACACGCTTACTAAAGACATCTAGGTTAAATTAAGAATTGCTCTAAGCCGATGCGCTTATGCTGATGTTAATACATCAAGATGCAGTCAAGTCTCATTAAAGTAAGCTTATTTGTTATAAAATGCCAATGCTAAATCTCTGAGTAAAATCTCTTATTCACCCTATTTCTCTCCATGCCCCCCCCACAAAGTTCCCTCATTTGATTTTGCCCTCTGAGTATTTCTGCTGCTGGATGCGCTTGACGTAGCTTTGAGCCATGGAGTTGATGATGGAGAAGACGAAAAAGCAAACCATGATGATCACCACCTTCTCAAACACCCAGGAGAGCCAGTTTTCATCCTGCACAATGAGAGAAAACATAAAAAAATTGAAGAGTAGGTCACTAAACTGATATTTCAATGTCTCAAGGAACTATGTACCAATTTAAAAACCTGAATAGTGAAATTAAAGTTGAACAGTTTCATTATTCCTTATTTCTCTCCCTATTCCTATTTAGTGTTCTCACTCTCTTACTTTCTCAAAGCTAGGTTTAGCCTGTTACACACTGGCATCATCTCTTACTGCCGGTTAAACAACCTAAGTGCTTTTCCCCAGTCGCTGCAGGAGGTTCAAGTTACAAGAAAAAAGGAACTTTGTTCCAGAAACTGCCGTAATCTCCTATTGTGCAACTTCAATTCCCCTGCTACCACCCTCCCTCCACGCCACCCCCCCACCCCACCACCAACCGCAACACAAGCTGGAAAAATGCATTTGGTTTAACCAAAATAAAAGAAAAAAAAGAAGAAAGAACAAATTCGCCAATATTTAAGAAGCAATCAAGCATTCAAACGCGAGGGCTATAGTCTCTTTGTTTCCACACACAGTTGTGAGAGATTGTCAGTGGCAGGAATTGGGAGTACAGTTCCCCCTCCCTCTCTCTCCCCCCGGGGCCCCTCCCGTCTCAGACAGCCTGCGCTGGGTTCAACAGGGTTCGGTTGCGGAGGGCTGGGGGGGAGGGGGAGTGGTAGTGTGACGCGGGGGAGTGTCCGGTTCACTCAGAGGAGCTCCAACTGCTGAGCATGACTCAGCATCCCTCATGAGCCAGAGCCTGAACAGCCGACAGCGTCTCAGCCGTCGCTCAGCGCACGGTCAGCCCCCAGCTTCACGCCCACCGACACTTGCACTGACCCAGCCGCTGACGCGCTACGCCGACCTGCTTACTACCCACAAAACCATTGCCTTTCGCCGAGTTAACGTACTACACAATGCTACAGTCGGTGACAGAAGAACAAGACTGACACAGACAAACAGAGAAAAAAGAAAAAGAAGAAAACTCAAAAAGAAAAAAAAGCTGGACAGATTCAGTCTGGCATACTTACAGCTGGTGCGGTCTCTCCGGCACGGTGCAGCTTTGCCCTCTGAGTCTCGAGATACTCTCTGAAAGGTTTCTGGAGAGAGGCGCCAAACAGGGGAACAGCACTGCAGAAGAGAAGGAAGGTTGGGGGGGGCAGGTCACATAAATTTTAGTCACCGATTCTAAAGGGCAATAACAGTCCCCTTCACAGTACTGCATTACTGCCCCTTGATCGTCCCTCAGACAGAGACAGAAAAAAAAGAGAGAGAGCGAGCAACTGAGAGAAAGAGAGAAGGGGAGGGTGAGCACTGTTAAACCTTTCTTCCGGACAGATAGAAACTCCGGAAAAAAAAGCAAGAGCACTGTATGTACTCAATGCCACAAATCCTAAGCAAATCTGTTAAAAAAAAGACACGAAAAAAACATAAGATACAAAAAAATGTATATGTTAAAAAAATTTAAAAAACAGAAGGTGTCCTTAAGGTACGCCAACAGAATGAAGCATCCACGCTGCTTTGCAGTGTCCCTCAGCTCAGGAGGAGGAAGAAATGAATGATTTCTGAGAACTCTCACATTTATCACCAGCGGTTCCTGTAAGAACTGGTTTCAGCCAATTAATGGGGAAGTCGTAGCTGTGTCATCACTGGCTGAAAGAGAGGGCAATGTCCCACCCACTTACAGGGGAGAGGAGGAGCCCTCAGAAAGACAGCCCATATTAGGAAAACCCTTTTACGAGATTTAGCCACCAACTACCCCCTCTCTTTCCTCCACACACCCCCCACTGTCTCACACACACACACACACACACACACACAAGGAAGCGGGGTGTGGGGGGTTGGCCCCTCCCTAGCAAGGCAAAAGTTAGCAATCAGTCAAATGTAACAAATATAAACTAAAAACTTTAAGTAATATTCTCTTTAGTGCTCAGCAAAACTTACAAAGCATGTTCTTAATTACAATAATGTGAGACGAATGTCCGTATTTACACGAGACTAGTGTGATACATTTAAGCCTTTGTTTGACCACTTCAAGTCATGTGTCATGTGGTTGAGCAGATAGCATTTTCTTTGAACTTTCATTTCTACATTTTATTAAAGACTCAAAAGAGCCATTGCACATCTTTCCACTTACCAGATGAAAGTACAAGCATGCGTGCAGACAACGAATGAAATCATGCTATCCATTTCTTTTAATCATTAACCAAATGTCTCAAACACCTTAGCAAGGTTAAACTAGACAGCAAGTGAAATGTGAAATGTGAAAAATAATTTAGAAAAACACACACACACACACACACACACACACACACACACACACACACACACAGATAGATGGATATATAGATAGATGGATATATAGATACACAAACAGAATAAATTAGAATTTACTGATTTATAGATTATTTTTCATACATTTGAAACCTCTCTAAAGACATCTAAGACATTCACATTTATAGTCTACACCCTTATCCTCTGACGTTCTGATACATTCACAGGCTTTTTGAGAGAGATTAGTGTACAGGTAGGGTAAAATACCCACACAAAAGAACAAAGACTGAAATCAAAAGTTTTCGTCCTTGTGCTGAAGAAGTGGCGGGCTGGATGTGAGCAATAGTGAGTCAGCGCCCAGACGAGTCAGCCATTATACCGGGAAAAACTAAAACCAGCCATCAGAAACATGCTTCTCAGACCTGAGGACTACCTTCATGTCTGCCTCCTCCACAAAGCAGGGATTTTCACGTTATTTCTGGAACATTCTCTGGAACTGAGGATCTCTTTGGGGAAAAAAGTAATACATGCTGGACTAACTTATATACATCATGTTCTTTTGTCTTTCTCAGTTCACAAATCAGCTTTTATAGATGACAGAATGTAGATGTACGTGTTGTTATATGTCTTGGAAAAAGCTTGATGAGAATATATTCTGTTCACCATGGAGCTCATGCACTTTGTACAATGAGGGAGAATAAGAGTGAGTACTTGAAAAATTTCCAAATTAACTTTGACATAATTTTCAAGAGAATAAGTATTATTCCTGTAGAATAAAATGACTAGAGCTGAAAGTCTTTGTCAACTTAAATATAAATACTGTGACACAGAACACTGTAACTAATGCAAAATACAGTTCACTTATATTTAGCACTAAAAGAACTGCAAAAAATGTAATACAAAGTCCTTACAAATATTCATTACACTAAGCTAAACTAAGCTACATGTATTTGCAATGACCTGCAATTACTACAACTGACATATCTGCAATTTGTGAGTAAAATATCTTGCAACAACAGACTAACCAGCCTAAAACCTGCATGTCCAAGTAACCTGAAAATTATATACGTATGTGTACACACACACACACACACACACACACACACACACACACACACACACACACACACAGTAATATATATAGATATAAAATAAATTATCCTTTTATATTTTTATTAATATGTATTAAAATCAAAGTAAGCATCAACATAATGTTTTCACATACAAGTTCCAGTTAAATCAACATCTGCATATGTCTGCTCTATGTTTGAGAGAGAATAAAAATGTGTTTATACACACACACACACACACACACAAATATATATATATATATACATATATATATATATATATTTAACATATTTGTTTTAATTTAGCACAGAACATAAAAGCAAAGCAAAATAAAATGTTTATAAATATACTTATAATAGTTTACATTTTCATTATGTAAATTTCAAATAGATCACAACATTTAATACTTTGAGGTAAAAATAATTTCTTTTACATGTCCTATTTCATACGTTTTACACCTCTGACAAATGCAAAAAATGTTTTTCTTTTTTAATACTGAAATTATTAAATTATACAAAATCATATTATACTAAAAAATAATATCATTCCAAGTCATCACTTACAAAATCGTGAGGGACGTGTGTGTCACTGCTCATGAAAATATTTTGGCCACTGGATAGTGTAAGCAAAAGCTACCTGAATAATAAAAAAATGCTTTGGGAAAAAAATGTTTCTGAAAATAATTTTAAAAATCCAGAAATGTGTTTTGTGGAAATACTGTCATTAATAATAGAATTATTATTAATAGAATTATTTGTGTATGCTACTAAATGTAGCATACAGAAATTGAAATAAAGCACAGCGGGTTTGCGGATAGCGCTTTAATAAATTAGTTTAAAACAAGCTGTGTTCCACAAAAAAATGCATCATCACAATGAATAATAATTCTGTAAGGGATAAACAATGGTCATTAACTTCTTAGTGACCATCATAAAAATGGGGGACATTTCTAGAAGATTATAGAAAGTCATGTGCATATTAAGATAAGGAGTGGGAGTGTGAGATAAGTATAGTAGCCAAACACACGCATTGTGGAATAAGTATGGAGTGATTGTCGTATTCATAAAGTATGTGGAGTGTTTGAAAAATACAGTGAGTAAGACAGTGAGTGTGTGAGGTGTTCAGTGTGTACAGTACAGTGTTTGTGAGGTGTACACTGTGCTTGAAATATAGTGTTTAAGGTACATGTGTATGTGAACTTTTTTTCTAATATCACCATCTCCCATTTCTCCTCCACTGCATGATCTCACTGCTGGAGATGAGCTCAGTAATGGGAAGTGTGAGGTGATTCAAAAGGACGACAAAAGATGATCTATCCTGACGGTTATCATAACCATTGGATGAATACATGGTGTTCAAGGCTACCCATCTCAACGCCTGGACTGACACAGCAACCCCTGCACCCAGGCATAGCGAGGCCTTCCTGCACATCTCAAGACATACTCAGGAGATTAAACTTCAATGACGAAACAACAGACAATGCAAAAAGTCACATACATACGAGATTAAAAAAGCACATCATGAGCCAACACAGTTAACTGTTGATATATGTATGATGGTAGACAGACAGAGCAGATGAGCAGGGCTTATAGGTCTCACTTGCTAACTGAAAGGTGCTTCTCATAGAATGACCATGCAGATTATTGCACCTACTGACCAAAACGGAATGACAGTGAGAGGCTTTCTGTGACACTGCTCTCAACTACATCAACAAACACACACTTTGTCACTGTCAAAAAATTCTGGTAGATTTACGTGATGACTGAGTAAAGGGCAAGCTCAAACAAGCTGGTCTTGGTGATCCATTAGCAGAACCTGAGCAATCTGACGAGCAATCAGGTATATTCCTCATGTCGTGTCTTGAGCTCAAATAACTTAAAAAAGAGGAGACTTTTGAGGGAAATAAACTTTCTTGTTCTTTCCTGCTCAAAGAACGTAAATAATCTTCACCGCTTCCTGTAGCAGTCACAATTTCGGCTGATTTTTCTTTCCACAGTATTCATTTCCTTGAGACTAAATTCCATAGGCCTTGAGTCAGACACGACCTTTGACCTCAGGTCCCCATGAAGCTGTATGCAGAGATGAGCCTGACCATCTCTGAATAACAAGATGGGGGGGGGGGGGGGGGGGGGGGGGGGTGAACAGACCAAAAGTTTATCAAGCACACAGTGACACATTCAGTGAATGTAAAGAAGATTTTACACTGCAGGAATAGTACAGCAGATGTCACTGCTTTATATTTACTGTAAAACATAAAGCAAATACTGTACCAAAAATGTCCAATAACACTCCAGTTCTCTGAATAGACAATGGATGTTGAAAGCTACTTAATTTTGATGTAAATTCAGAGGCAAACTAAGGTGAGGCACACAGGGCCTTTCACCTCCATTCTGTTCCTCTGGCTACAGCCAGATCCATGTTACACCAAGATCTTTCCTGATGACCTCATCAGCAAACCATGAGGATTCGTCCTGAATGGAGATCCCCGAACTCAGGGTGTTAATCACACACACACACACACACACACACACAGACACACACACACACACACACACACACACACACACACACACACAAACATGCACACCACACACACAACCGTTCCTGCACCGGCTGTACCAGCCTATGTTCAAACAGCGAATAAAGGAAGAAAAAAATAAAGAAAAAAAACAACACAGACTAAACAAAGGAGTAGAGAAGAGGAAAGGAGAAAGAGAGAGATGAGATCATTCCTATTTTGGAAATGTCTTATCAGCACGGAGCTAGGAGAGTGGGAGAAGTGATCTGTGCCCCATGGGTCACCACGCATGGGGAAAAACCTACACTAATTATAGCTGACCAATACTTCAGCAACTTCCAAAATGCACACCCAAACTGACATCTCTTCACTCAACCTCCCACTTTCACACATACAGCCCAGAATGTGTTTTTCATAGGTGGGGCAAGGCTTATTTTGCTATTAAGGCAACATAGTGATCCTGATTTTGTCACTGAGGTTAAATAAAAATTTTTTTATTGCACTGATTGTGAGGCCTATTAGTTACTTTTAGTGTTTCTTTTCAAGCAATAAAATAGGTAGGGCAATACATTCTGTGGGAATATGTGATATGAGTGACATGAGAGAGATGCAGACTTTCTACTGTAATATGCTAGTTAAAAAAAAAAAAAAAAAAAAAAAAAACAACAACAAAAATTTAGGCTACAGCATCGTTGGCCACCCCCTGCCTCGATTCTGCGATCGATACCCACACATACACACAAACGCCCACTGCCCCTTCTCTCTACTCTTATAAAGGTGTTTCAGCTTATGGTACTCTTTTCCTTAACACTGATAACATGTGTAGCACAATGCAGCATTGTCTTGAAGCTCAAGCCATCAAGTTCTAACAACACAGAATAAACATGGATAAATCCAATCTCACTTGTGCTAATTCTCTATGTATAAAAAGCATCACTGAAAATGAGCCCTGGCACTCAGAAAAAGGAACCAATCACCATGAACATATCCCATGATTAACACATGCCATCCCCAAAAAGAGACAGAACTTTTCCAAAAACTCCATTAAACAGTGCATGATTAAGCCTAAAATCGAGTCTTGGATGCGCATAAGCACAGCTTATAGGCCTGGGTGGATCAGACTGAGTCACTGCTACTCCAGACAGGCCTAGGATGAGTGCATGGGCCAGGCAGGGCTGCCCCTCACTGGACTGGGAGACAAGGGAGCGGTTTGTGTGTGTCTGTGAGGAAGTGATAGAGAGAGCTGCTGCTGACGCCAATGTCCATCCTGTAGTGCCCTTCCTTTCCTGCCTGTATTGATCTGCTCGCCCATTCGGCACCCTAGCTGGATGTGAACCATTCACTAGAGCTGTGGACAGCCAATCCATGCAAAGCCACTAGAATACAGACCATGCTGATGTTGATCTTACTAACTACAAAATCTATCCTTCATTAGGCTACATAGCATACAATACAGATCAGGTTTTGTAATGATAGCAAACTGACCTGTAAAGTCAGTTGGTATGCTCCAATTGTGTACAAAGAATCAATTTCATTTCTGGATATTTGGAAAACGGCACAGTAAAATATGGAAATTTAAGTTGTAAATTTAATTTCAATACTAATTTAGCTAACTTAAGCCAACACTGACAAGGAAAATGACTGACCCCATCTGCAATGCCTTCGTTCCTTGCCATCTTCCTAAGCAATTCAGATTCTGTCACGTTCTGTACACACCAGAAGCACACCGTATACAAAATTGAGGACAATGCACTGACCAACCATAAGAACAAATACAAGGGAAATTTCATACAAAAATGTAGCAGCTTCCTGTGTTTCTCAGAAAGTGGAACTGACTAAAACTGCTAAACATAAAATCTCTCTCTCTCAAACACACAGACACAGACAAACACATACACACACACACATACACACACACACACACACACACACACATTCATTTATTCATTCAGACCCAAATGTTGGACAGCCATTAATAAAACCATACAGGCAAAAGTTCAGGATGCATTAAAAAAAATCTATGTGGACAAAGAAGACACAAAAAGTGGCTGGATTTTCAGGTTTTGTGTGAAACTATGCTTTATTCCTTATTACTGAAAAACAGATTTTTTTACATTTCTTCAAAGTAAAAGGAATACCGTGTGGCTTTGAGTGTTTTTGACATACTTAACTGTATAAAAGCAGTTTGTAAATGACACACTAAGATAAAAATAATTTTTAAAAACCTAAAGTGTACAAATCAATTAAAAGGGGGCACAGGAAATTTAATCGCTAACATGCACCTTAATCAACTGAACAACATGCAGCAAGGTACACCACCATTTCCAAGATGCAAATCACACATATACTGCAACCACGCACTTCATGCAGAATACAGTGCACCAGTACAGTTGATCAGTAATATAGTGAGCTGCAGGTTTGTGGGTTAACCGTACACACCTTTGGGCAGGATGTTGTCTAGCCAACAGGCAAACAGTGAAAGTTCTTGCAGCAGAAATGACCTTGTAAGCAAGTCAAAAAAAATAATAATAATAAAAAAAAATCAAGTATATAATAGATATTTAGAAACAGTGATTAAATTTACTAAAAGTGATGCCATCACAAATTTTCAGGCCATATCCTAAATCATATTTCATGAATTACAAAAGATCTAATAATAAACCTATAATAAGCTGAAGCTCTGCCCTTTGAACAATACACATATACCAGCAAATCAACTGATTTTCTTGGTTTCATTTTGAAAACTGAAAACTGGTAGCAAAAAAGAAATATTTTAAAATGTGCTCTTGGAGCTCTTTCCAACTGCACCTCATACATATACAAGCAGGAAATGGGGGGAAAAGTCTAATAAGTGTTCAAAAGTAGTCTTGGCACACTTTCATCATCATTTGCTTTTAAAGATTATATATTTTTAAATGTATTATGATAAAATTGCTTTGCCATATTCGAAAGTTCATAGTTTCACTAATATTATAGCTTACGAAACAATACTTTTAACTGCACAGAAGCCAACTAGACAAATTTCACCTAACACCCTAATTTACTAAAAACAAATGCTGGGACACATATCCAAATGTACCCACATGTCTACAATAACACTCTTGTAAAGTAAGCATTTAACACACCTGACTATGTCATTAACATCCTGAAAGATACTGCTTTAGAAAACTTGAATACAGAGTTGAATTATTTTGTCAAAAACACTTGTCTCTTCGTAACAGAATGTCTGTAAGACAAATCCTAAAAGCAAGTGTGAAAAAAAATGACTGAACTGGCGGAAAAAGAGAGGAAGTGTTCAAAACGTTCCAAAAGAGAAAATCCAACAAGCCAGGCGGAGCAAAAAGGGATCTGCAAACAAACACTCCTATAATTAAAATACTGACTTCTGTAAATGAAATAAGTAGTAATGCTTGAGTATTTTTATACTTAGGTTTTCAATTAATAAACACTTTGACTTGCTGTCAGTAAACCTGGTCATTATTGGTGGTTCTTATCATTTTCTTGATGTATAAAAAAAAATATACTATGACTTTTGCTTGGAAAGTAATAAATAAACACAGATATATATTCAGAGATGGTCCCCAGATTTTGAGCAATATACGCTGTATGCCCACTAGCACTTTTAATATGAAATATTTTTTTTAAATTGTAATAAATTGAAACTAAACATAAAAAACTGTGCATCTCATGCAGAAGGAAAACAAGTATTCCATATTATGCGAAAGCCACCATGACAATTTCTGTGAGATGAAGGTCAGAATTCATAATTTTCAAGACAAAATTAAGTAAATGAGTAAATAATTTAAATACCAGTATGATCTGTATACTCAATATATTCAATATATGGATATGTTACTTCCCTATGTTACTTTTTTAAAGTAGCACCTAGTCAGGAGTCACATGATCTACTGCAGGTTGACAAGACTTACTTAATAAAAAAAATACTCAAAAACAGTACTACAGCTCTATAGTAATTTATTAATCTTACACAAGCTATGAAGCTATTAATATTATTATTATTTTAATTTATTAGTAGCAGTAGTACTATTTTCTATTTATTCATCCCCCACACCCAAATGTAAGCAGTTATATAGATTTTGGCTTCAATGTTATGCTGTTAAACCATACAGGCGTGCTAATTCGTCTATAGAGAGAAAAGGTTCATATGGCTCTCAGTGCAATTTATCAATGCAAATTTGTATTATTCAGTTTCTAAAATAGGTAGTCAATAACATATCTGAATTTTGAATTACTGTTTTGTCTGTAAGTACAAAAAATGTTTAAATTCCTGATACTGCCTGACGCAATACTTCCATGCCATTTGTCAGTAGATTTTGAATGAGATCCTAATGTCTAAAAGCAAAACAAGGTGTCTGATCCATTTTCATGTACAGGGACAAAGTATGGATCTCTTGGGTTTGCATGTTCACAATGTTTATTCAAAATATCTAAATTTTATTAAGTTACTCTTGAAGAACACCTGAGCTGAAAAAAAAACAATTGTTCTAGAGTACTCTTGTTCTCATATGGCTTTAAATTAGACAAATCTTTGGACACTTCATTTTTAAGTGACAAGCTTACACCATATTGGATATATACTGTAAATGGATACATATTGTAAGTAAAATGGTATTTGCTAGGAATCATCTTGGCCAAAAGCATTAAACTGTACTTCCTTGGAGGATTTTTTTGGCAAATTCTGTTTCACCTGCTCTGCTCTGCAGTACTGTGCACACGACTAAGGTATATAAACAATATGTTCTGTAAAATAAAACTGACTCACTAACTACATTACCAAATATATCAAAATAATTTTATTTAAAAAATCAAATAAGTAAATACTACATAAGTACAAATAAGTAAATAATAAAATGAAATGAATTGACAAAGACCAGTCTGGCCCTAAATATATGAAACAATAGATCTCTGTTTAATTTTTTATCATTTAAAGTACGTTTCAGTTGTTCATGACATAGGTCTATAAATTCATAAAATTATTGAAATAAAACAATTACTGGGCTTATTGAGAATGTGTTAACAAGTGGCCTAACAAGTGGCTATTTTAAGTCCAGTCCAAGCTTTTCAACTGTTCTGTTCTTTACTTTATTGTTCTTATTTGAATAAATCCTATAAAAACATACTTGATCCTCTTAAAAGAGAGATTTTTTAAAACTTCATTATAAGCTTAAATATCACTAAAAAGGAATGGTGAATAGGAGAAATATGTTTATTTAGATGTAGGTGGACCTTTTAGGGACTTTTCCCCTACATCACACTTAGCCACTTCTATGCTGCCCGTTTGCTATGATGACTTGGGTGTTTCAAGCTTAAGTACACCTTCCAGCTCGTATCTTCTAGCATTGACTAACAATAATTATAGTTTATCTATCCATCATATCTACATATATCTACCACCATCTTAAACTCAGATTTTCTGCTGATCTCAAACAATACACATTTGTAGAATTACAATAAGAAGCAGCCTATTACTACATTTGAAAATAATAAATGAGTTTCAAACATATAAATTTACTAGTCAACTTAGAAGATAACATTTAGATAAATCTGTTCTCTGACAGCTATACAGTGCAAATTTTTCTGTTTGATTGGACTGATCTGCATGAAGCATAAGCCACTGTTTTGCCTTTTTTCTAGGTTTTCCAAGCTGTTGTTTCCCACACAGTCAACTTCAGTGACTTTGTCAGTTACTTTGTAAAGTCTCAGCTGCTCAACCACTTCAATCATTCAAATATGCTATATTTCAGGAAAGCATTTTCACAAGCATTAGTAATTTGGCCCTACCATAGCTGTACTATATAACCTGTGTCTGTGCCGAGACATCTCAACATGCTCTCAGACAAATGAATACATCTGAGATAATCAGCTAATCAAAAGCCTAAGCATATATTTGACATTTTGAAACACAACATACTTTGGTACTTTTTAATTGGCAATCTGGCAATATTAATAGTAGTGTCCCGTGTGCCATTTTACCATGTTCTCTTAAAACAGGGCCATAGACCAGGGCTAT
Organism: Pygocentrus nattereri; assembly: GCF_015220715.1. Lineage (NCBI taxonomy): Eukaryota > Metazoa > Chordata > Actinopteri > Characiformes > Serrasalmidae > Pygocentrus > Pygocentrus nattereri. The sequence continues at coordinate 12,565,839 of NC_051228.1, read as the reverse complement.
GACTCAGGCTTCTGGGTGCACAGCTGTGTAATGACTCGTCCAGGCCCAAAGTGCTGAAGAGGTTTTGGACAAAGGCCCTGTACAATGCATGCTACCAGTTCCCACTGAAAACACCTATGACTGGACAAGCCTTCACTGAAAATAGTCATCAGATAGCTAGCTCTTTCCCTCTCACCCTCTCCCGATCCCATCCTCTAGCCTTTGTTAAGATCCGAGTCACCAAAACAAGTCACCAGAAGTGTCGAGTCATAAACCAAAAGAACATTGTCTTCACAGCTTCGAACCAGGATAATAATAATAGACTACAGCTTTGTGTGTCATTCTATTCAATTCCATGAGAAATAAAAACATATACTTATCAGGCAATTCATTTGCCTGTCTGCTGATTTATCATCAGTGTCTGATGAATCTTATCACAAGCCAGAACAATGAACAATGAAAATGAACTGATTTTCTCCTTGCCCTCATTATTGATCATGCTTTGAATAAACAACACACATTTAAATCCCAATTCAGAGGTCACCCAACTATTACCTCATCTTCTACATCTCTATGTGCCTTGTGTCTGAGTGAGACGTACCTCTGTGCTTTGTATGAAGCCTTTAACTCAATGCAGTCTTTGTTAGATGACTGTTCCTTAGTTCACTATACACCATTCTTCCCTGTTTCTCAGAAATGAGTAACAAAAAAGGGGATGGAATCCGCTGTACCAGTAAATAACAGCTAAATGAATAAATTATATCAAGTCACCCTATTTTGCATTCAGCACCAGCAAGTTGTAGTGTCAACCATAAATAGTAACAGCAGCCAGCTAGTAATGTTGATAACCCTGACGTGAACTACAATGGAACATTTGTTACCAAATCAGGTTAGTTATCGTCCCTCTTGATTTAATTTCTGAAGACTTTGGTGGTTTTACAATACCTGTAATGATTTAGTATTCATTGCTTCTCATGCTACCTCTGTAGAACATGTAAACTAGAGGATGAAAAATGCATGCTCTTTAATCTAAACCCTTATATTGCCAATATAAGGGTTTAGATTAGCAATACTGCATGGTTTTGGCAATGCAAAAAAAACACAAACTACATAAACTCCATGATCCCTAAAGAATCACTTTCTCCTTTACTCCATCTGTCCTCCACTTCCTCTCCATCAGTCATGTTCTGTCAGATTACTTTTACTTGCCATCCTTGCCTGTCACTGTCACTCCCAACGAAGGGTCTTTGCTGACACCTATTTTTCTCTACCCCCTACTATTCACAGAATTTCCTCTTAAAAACCCAGTGAGGGTAATATGCATTTGCTTTGTTCTGATAATGTGATAATGCACTATTCTTAAAAGTGGCCCTCCTGGACAGTGAAAGGCCTTGTCTAATGGAAATGTGGGCTTTAGCACATGTGTTCCCTCTCCACTGCTGCTGGGCCATTTACTTAGAATGCAGCTCTGGGGCAGGCATCTAAGCACATGCAGTGAGCCAATGACTATCAATACAAGTTGGCCTATTAGGGTGTGGCATGCAGGGACACATAAAAAGGGTCTTTTATGAATGGCAACAAATTGGCCAGCACATTAAAGGGGGGGAAGAATATATTCATGAATTGAACAGTATTAATGGAACATTCTCAGTAGTTGGTGTTATCTGAGGTAAGCCAGTGATAATCTGTTTCAGTATGAGTCTTTAAAGCATGTTTGCATAAATGATCACACACACATCCTCACATAATTAAACAACACCACACAAAGACGACATACACAACTACAGAGGCATGCATGGCAATAAATTAACACTGAACACACACCAACACCAGTGCATGCATGCATAATCAGTATTCAGTATTCAACAGGAGAGCAAGCCCACCCCAGAAGAAGTAAAATGGTTCAAATGTCTCACTCAGGCCTAGTTCCCACATGAGAAATCCTTTCATTATGTTAATCAATTGTCATAACAAGAGGCAGGAAAAACAGCCAAGCTCTAGCTCAACAAGCGTCCTTAAACAGGAGATCAAAGGCTGATCAACCAAGGACTACAGCAAAGTCAAATCATGCATGGTTTGAGACTAATTCTCAGCGATAGAGCAAGGAACTGCTTCCAGTAATCATGTTTTTTTCCTTTTTCTCTCCTAAAAATACTGGCACAAGAGGTCTCAGAACTACTGGAGAATAGGGAGGGAACTAGACATACACAAAATATCATATCATTTTTCATGATAAACTAATTTACCTTTTTCAATCATTGGCCTGCCAGTAATCACAAAGAACCTCTTTGTAGAGGCATTACCGAAGAAGAAACACATCTTTATCATGTTTAGCAGATGCAATATATGTAGTTAAATGAAGTTCTTTATATATTATACCAAGATGATAGTCAGAATATCTTTGTAGTCCGAAACAAAAATACTTTCTCTGGTATTACTTTCGATCTTCAAGTGTTACTGTCTCTCCCCTCCTGGGCCCACCAGTTCTGATACAATTATCAGAAATAAATAATTAAACAGCACTGTTAACTCAAATCTGATTACTCTTTTTACTCTATTAGTACTAATCCTACTGTGGAGATTTACCATGTGCTAAAATTATTGCCTCTCTTCCAGATAATTTACACTTTTACTCATTTTATTCAAATTTTTCAAATCAATTTCCTGTTTCTGAATCTTCCACAGTGTCCCTATCAGTTTCACATTATGCAATGCATCATGTTTAGGTACAAGCATGAGTGCGTTCATCAGTTAACATGCTGTAAAAAATATCTTTCTGATGTAAAATAAAAGCAAATGCCCTTTTGGAGGTCTTTCAATGAGCACAATGTTTGAGTTATCAATGCATTATAATTTATATTATACACAGACATATTCAAATTTATTTTCTTTTAAGATAAGACTGGTAAGCTGCATTTGAGCTTCTATTATTAATGAACATATTATACAAATAACATTCTCAAAACTTAAAAGAGAGTCAGAGAGACTACATTCATATTACCCTATTCATATAACACAGGATTTCTATCTCACTAGTATTATGTATAACACTCTGAACTGAATTTGACATTTACATGCAAAAGTAAAGCCTTTTTAAATTCTTGAAACACACAGACGATCATTTTGCAGGTAAGTTCAGAAGCACAAGCTTAAATTAATCATAAGACATAAGACAATGAAACCACATTTTTCTTTGAAGAACATAAATCTTTACTTTCCTTTAAAAAGGAGGACCATTCAAACAAACAACCAAGAATTTGTGTGATCCATAGTTATTCTTTTGTTTTCACAATTACATAAAACCATGACCACTCGACTTGTCTAACATAGTATATAGCTATTTTTCCTTTTTTGTAAAATGAATATTGATTCTGTTTATGACAAAAAATCTACAGATATATATATATATATATATATATAAAACTTCTTTTCTCTCTCTCTCTCTCTCTCTCTCTCTCTATATATATATATATATATATATATATATATATATATATATATATTTATTTATTTTTATTTTATTTTTTTTTAACATTAAACATATTTACAAAAAGCATAATAAATGCCCCTATGTGAACTGTCATTGTGTCTATCTCATTTGATCTTAAATCTACGGTTCTACCTCTGGGTATTTTGCTTACACACTGAATGCAGGGACACACAGAGAAGAGCACCTAGATAACTTTCACAGTGTATATGGCTACAGGTACTTAGATACAATATTGCTCACACACTGAAAACCTAGGGAGGAAAGTAGTGTTACTGAACAATTTCAAGGAATTGTTTACATTTTTCAAATATGCACGCAATTGCTTTATTGCACAACTCAATAACACGGATACCATAACAGTTTTCAAGTTGGACAGTTCAGTGAAATTTTTATATTTTGCCCATTAGCATTAAATATAACCAGACACATAAACTTTCCTGATGGCATAAATAACAAATTGTGCTTTTACAAACTAACAAAGTGTATATACTACTATACTAACTCTCAAGAAGTAAGCATATCAATATATTTTAGTCCCCATCTAAACAATATTAACTGCACACAGAACAGTCTGAATACTGATCCACCTATTCTACCATGTCTCCGTAAAAACAAACAGAACATAGTAACTGGCAACCAACACATTAAGGTTTTAGTCATTAGGCAGAGTATCCTTTAATATACTGTACAGGCAAACTATACAACACAATTCCCCTGGCCATGGCTTAAAAACACAAACTTTATTGCTGAAGTAAATTTTATTGCTGAAGCTTTGACTCCAGCAATTGTAATATTTACACTTCATTTGTTAAATGATAGTACAAAAACAGCATCTGAACAATCCCTACATAAGGTTTACAATCGCATGGTAATAACCATGAAAAAACCTGTAAACCCTTTGTAAGTAAAGTAAATGTACAGCAGGTAGTTGAGAAATTGTGACTTTTTTTAGAGTAAATAAAGAGACTTTTAACAGTTATGAAGAACACACGGGAGGGAAGCAAAGCATTCGTGTCGGAATACATCACCTATAAATACAGCAGGTCAACCTTAAAACCTTTAGACCTACAAGGGGACTTTATGATGAAAAAAAAACATTGCAAAGATGTTAAAATCTGGAAAGTTTCTACTAGTAAAAAATAGAGTTTCTGAGAGAAACAGAAACTTGTCATTCACTAGAAACGTGTGCTTGTGGTGCTTGGTGGTGCTCAGTTCTCAACAGTTGGTTTCACTAATTTTATCTTTTGATCTCTCAACAGTTATGCACACACGTACGTACCCACACACACAAACACACACACACACAAATAATAATGAAAATCCTCCACAAACATTTTGATATGTATCTCTGTTGTACTCATCATGCACATACATGCGCACACACACACAAAACCAACTTTATGTATAACACAGATCAAGTACACTATCAGAAAAAGATACTGTGCAGGTAAATCTTATAGTCCAATTATGCACTTAAAATCCTAGGCTTATTACATGGCTCATTACTCAATAACTACAATGACTTGAAACCTAGCTATTCTTAGGGTAAAGCAGTGTATAAAAAAACCTTGGGCCTGTCGGTGGGTCCTGGCCATTTAATTTTTTTAATTATTTGTACCTTTTCATAACCTAATGTTTTAAAACAGATCAAATAAAATAAAAAGCCTGAGGTCAAGACAAAGTGCATAGAGTCAATGCAATATAAAAAATAGAATTGTAATGGAACATGATACAATTGTGTTCCTTAACTAAAGCTACTGAAAACATACCCTTGAGGGCACCAACACGGTTACAACAGGGATATTGTCCCACTGACCATTAAATACCTTTTTTTGTCTGAGAGCGTAGCTTTAAATACAAATAAAATTAGTGGTCCAGTTTGCTTACAACATAATTCTGTACTTTGTACCATGACAAAGAAAACACTATTAATGTATTAGAGACCCTAAGAGACTATGAGAAATACGAGAACACACAGCCCTTAATCCACACCCTCTACCATCAACTGATTATTCTCAATGCACTTAACACACCCTCTAGAAGTGTGCTGCATGGCATCATATACATGGAAAACAGACTCATAAATAACTAATCTCCTGACCTCTGCTACTTAGTCATAAGCTTGGGACAAAATGTGAGGAAAACAAGACACTTTTTTCATTGGAAACAGATTTGTAAAAATTCCCTACAGCATCAGCATTCTTGAAAGTAAAAGAAAAGGAAAACACATTTGTGATGAAGTAGGGAGCTGATGCAATCTCTTTCTGAGGTTTCAGCAGCGGCTGGCCTACTGACACTCAGCATTGAGGGATGGGGGCTGTCCCTGGGGACAGGTGCTTGAGGACATCACTCTACTGCACCACACTGTAGTACTTCATTACAGTACCATACGATGAAGTGTAGAAGTGTATTTTGTAAAAGACTGGGCCAAGCATCACACACAGTGTGCAGAGAGTAGCGTGATTAGTTCGATTCAAATAAAGATTTTTTTTATTGCATTAAGTGTGAGCTCCATAAGTTATGTCATACATCTCTACTGTCACACAACAGAATGGGTAGGATTAAGATTTTATAGAAGGAATGCATGATGATTTCACAATTTTATCAGTATGGGCAGATATTTGTTTTAAAAAATAAGTCATATCAGACAGACTTGTGACATTGACCAGGATTTCAAACCAATGACATTCAATAAACTCAGGAAAAGCAGAATGTTTAGGACTGCTTTGGATTAAATGCCTGCTTTTTGTTAATTTGACTGCATCTGTAACACTCAACAATAAGTGATGCATTTCTCCATTATGGCTATCGAGATAATTTAGCAGCAATTTCTAAATTTCTTATAAATGTTTGTGTGTCTGCATGAAAAAAAAATAGTCACAAATAAATTCAGTCATATTGATGCATGCTAAATGTATATATGTCGGACAGATCTGGGTTTTATACACTGATTGACCAGTGACTGTTCTTTTGCCTCATGAAAATAAAAAAATAAAGTCAGGCCATGGCCTAGGGTACCTATTCCATTCCATGAACATTTACCTCACCACAGAATTACATACTCTAAAGGTTCACCTTCACACTGATACAGGTGAGGAATAAAGCTCCCTAAAGGCATTAAGGAAAAGAACATACTGAACAAGCTCTCACAATCCCTTGGTGTTTGTTTCTCTTACCATCACTTCCCACACACCCACATACAGGCGCAAACACACACAGTGTATCCCACCCAGTCACCATAGACCACGGAATCATTATGGAGTCTTTATATGAGACAGTATGCAGGCTGGGTGGGTGTGATATGTTGAGATTAGAGGGGCTGCTGGCCACAGGGCTGTGACAGAGACACTAGATGTGTAGTTAGATGTGTAGCCATCACACTACGTCACAGCCTTTAATACACTCACTGTCTGCAGCCTACCAAACCCTACAATAAAATCAATCTGCTTTTAAATGAGAGTGTACAGCTTTTTTAAACCATATAGTCAGATTGAAGGTCATCAGATCAACATGCAACAAAGTTTGGCAATACAATGCAATGATTCCCCACAAAGTATTGGGGTAAAAGAAGAAAATCCTCTAGGGCTTGTCTTAGAAATTAGATAACACCTGATTAGAATTCTCAGACTACTCTAATGTGTCTCTTGCCTAAAATGTTCAGATCTTCTACCTAAACCACTGAATTCCATTTAAGTTGACAAAGAGTTAAGCAGAGAGCTTCAAAGCTCATACATATAAATGCACTTGCTGAAAACCTACAAATTATGCTGTTAGATGCTGGTATGTTCATTTCAAGACAGAATTTTAGTGTAGCCCACAAGAGAAGGTGTATTTCTGAAAGAAAAGCAAATGGTTTCCCAAGCAAAGACCTGAAAAAGAACAAAGGGGCTCAGTGGCACATACAACTCTTGTCCATCCTTCGTTTTTCCATTTAACCCTTTCCTCCTCTGCTATACATCATGGTGCTTTACCCACCCCCCATCACACAGAAACCACGCAGACATACACACTCCTTTCCATTTGTTCATGGGCCCCCCGATATAAGTCAGTGGCTTGAATTACTCACCCAATGAGGGACACCATCTGTTCCACTATGTGCTTGCTGAAGGTAATGATCACAAACAGTTTCTGTATGAGGGAGAGAGTGACAAGCAGACAGACAGACAGAGAGAGGAAAAATGAGGGAAATACAGTCAGTCATATAGTACACCATGGGCTCATAAGAAAGAGGGCCTGCATGACATGCTCAGGGCTTCATCATTAACCCCCACCCCTACCCCTACCTCCACCTTACAGGCCTTCAAATGTCCTTGAGGAAGCAACCAGACAGTGGTTAGCAGAAAGAGGCCCTTTGTGGTGGGAGACACAAACTAACTTCTCAAAGCTATGACACATCAGCAAACCAGACAGACCTGGCCAAGCAACCTTTACACACAAGTCCAGTAAGGATCATGGGTCAAAACACAAAAACAACATACAGTGGAAGAAAACTAAAGGGAGCAAGGCAGTAGATGACAGGAAAAAGAGGAGACTGAGGACAAGAAGAACCTCAAGCTGAGGGGTCTACCCTGGATTGACAGGCAGATGTGTCATCTTTTGTCTTTTATTGTCAGCACTTTTTAGACCCAGACTGCAAGTAAACTCAGATCAGTGACGACTGCTGTCCAGTCTGGATCCTGATGACTCACAAGCCCAGACCAGTCATGATAAAAGGCAGGATGGGGGGTGGGTGTGGTGGGGGGGGGGGGGGGTGACTGGTGCGACTCAATCAGTCTAAAATCAGTCATTATGCTCTCATTACTGTTTTTCTCTGCCATAAGGTTTCCCCCAGCATGAACAAAAACAAGCAGCTGTGACTGTGTCAAGTAAGCATGTCCTTTAACAGACACAGTTTGGATTTCTCTACATAACCAGTCGGGGAGTCTTTCTATGTGTAGTTGTACTAAAGAGATAAATACTGGAATAAACTTCTTGCTGTCAAACACAAGCCACAAATCCACATTTTCAAATCTAACTCAGCATACACAGCATTATTCTGTTTAAGAATCAAAATGTGAATTTATGTGAAATAGTTCACTCTGTAAATCAGTTAGATATGCATTTACTTATTATAAATGATATCCTGTTTCTTATAACAAAGACATCATGGTGCGCTTATTTAATTATATTCCTAAATTATATATATATATAAAAACCCCTATATCTAAATATTATTTTCAGTGTTTAGAAGATAATATATCAACCAATGAGTACAGCATTTCTGTGACACAGCAAGATAATTTAGTGAACAGAAAAATAAACATGAGTTACATATTTTAAAGGCAATTAAAACCTTGAGCATTTACACTTCCACTGTTTTGATTCTTCACATTTAAATAAGATGCACATCTTTGTTGGGAAAAATGATCTTGCTTAAGATGTCTGAATTCTAACAGCTGCTTTTCTAGACCCAGATAACATAATTTCATTTAACCACAATCAGGAATATACAAAACTCTTCTTTGAATAGAGAGAATTCTGGTTTTGTGTACAAAATAGAATGTAATGCCCGAAACAGGCATTTTATTGTTTTTATTGTCTTTTACTTCTTAGCTAGTGCCAGGTTATTGTTTTACATGTCCTGTTCTTTTATTTCATTAACTGTGTTTTCATTATTTTATCCCTATATGATCTGTTGCTCATTATTAATACATATATACTTGCATTTTTAATGGTTTACAATGATGATGATGATGATTCTTCATTCATTTTTTTTTAACACTTGGTATGTTTGACAATCCAATTTTTAAAATCCCTGATTTCTGTATTGGCTTGGCTACACTGTAAATGCGGGTCTCTCTCTCAATGTCCCCTGAATATAAATAAAGAATTATTGATTGATTGATTGATTGTTAAATGTCACGTAGTCAACCAATCAGTCTCATTCAAATCAGCCAGCAGATGGTTTTGAGGTGCACAAAGACTACGCAAGTGTGTGAAATGTTAGACTTTTGCTGAAGAGACCAGCGTGTGGGGGTTTTTATGGGAACATGTAGTATCATATGTCTCTATTCACCTGATCTACAAGTTTGACTCTATAAACTTTTCAGGCACAGAAGCCGTTTGATTAACAGCCAACACCCACACACATGCAAAGTGTCTCTGTTCATTCAATGTGTTCTATTCAATCTAAAGTAGAATCAGTTAGAAAGAAATGATGAGTGAGAGCAAGAGAATGAGCATTCAAGTGTGTGAGCAGAGGCCGGAGCAGAGGTTTCATTTGCTACTTTGTTGAGAATTTATCAGGGGCGTCTTTTCTATCTTTAGATAAATTTAATAAGCTTACTGGAACAAGTCAGGCAGGTCAGAATTCATAAAAATATAAAATACATAAACTACATATAAATATAACAATATGCATAATTGCATATAACAAAATACATAATTACCAGCTGATACAAAGAGCCAAAAACAATTTCTACATTCAAACTTGGACTCCTGAAGATTTTTTGCTGAATATGATGTGACTTCTACTTTAAAAGCAAACAGAATGCAAGGATTATGTATTTTCAGCTTTGCACAGATATCAGCACACTTTACTGAATAACCTATTCAGCACATTCCAGTGCTTTTTTATCCTAACTCTAAACATCTGACTCCGGAGCCAGCACTGGAGTGCGTCGCCTGTGGAGAGCAGCACAGCTGTGATATGCACAAAATGGAGGGCAATAAAACACAAAATGGCTGCCTCTTATAATGACTTACATACAGTTGGGTCTGAATGGTTTTGCTGGCATCCCAATGCAGCAAAACCCTAGAAAGTGAAGACACCATGTTTTCCAAACAGGTAGTTTTTCAAACAGAAGATCTAAATATGTAAATATATGCATCTAAAGATCAAGATAAAGAAGCAATTAAAAACAAGCTTCAGCGTCTACAAAGACATCCATGCCTTACTCACCTGGATGTGCATTTTTATTACTGCTTTGCCAATGAGTGTGGCTCCAAAAAAGCTCCAGAAAGGCACTAGGAAATGTCCACAGGTTATTCCTGCAAGGTCAAAGAGTGGATTTGGAATCTAGAACAGAGGGGAAAAAAAGCAACATAGTAGAACCACAATACAGAAAAGACAATTCAAGCGTATTATGATAATCACATTGTACTGTGTTACACTGTTAGAAGTAAAGGTACTGTACAGGTACATTTTTCTTTCATTAAAGTACAAAGAATTTAAATGTACCTTGAAAGGTACAACAGTGGTGTATCTTTAAAAAAAAGACTAGTGAATAGTACATATTTGTACCTTTTCATATTCTAATGCTTTATAATAGAACAATAAAATAAAAGCCTGGAGACGAGGCGAGGTGTGTGGAGTCAACTTAGAACTTAGAAAATATAATTTCAAAGGATTTTGGTACAACAATGTTCCCAGGCTAAAGGTACTGGGATGTATCCCAGTGCCAGTTCACTCCTATTTTTGAGAGTGTAGGATTAAGATATTTGAAATGAATTGTACAGTACATTATTTCACAGTATAATGAGTAACAAAGCAGCCACTGCATTCCACAACTAATGTGCACTGACATGCTTCATTCAGAAAACGGAGAGCTCAGAAGAGTTCAGAGAAAAGATGATAACATCCTAAACTGAGTCACTTTTCCTAATTAAAATAACAGAGGAGATCTAAAGAAAGGCTGCCAAAAAAAAATGACATGTAAAATTAATATGTGACCAAGTTAAAACAAGAACTTACGGAAGCACAGGCAAGTATTCCAAAAAATCCAACTCTCTGAACCATTTTCTGCACTGTAAGCTTCGCTCGGGTGGCAAAATCCTAAAGAACAAAAACAAAGACAATCGCATGATTATTGCAGTGATTAATTATGCTATTATAATTATAATAAAGATTCACTAAACAGTCAGTAAAAGTACAGTCATGGATAAACAGGAAACCTGCTTTGCATGTTAATTAAAATAATTTTTAAAAAAAAGAAAGAAATCTAAGAATAAATTGAAATAATCAATGAATTGCACTGTTATTAAAATTGTTATTCATTTACATAATTAAATGATCAGTGTGCAGTATGCATCAAACACTAGAACAGACTAACTGTAGTTAAAGGGCTTTAAAACAAAAATAAAATTAAGCATTTACAGTTCAAATAAAACAGTAAGTAGAATTCATGCAAAACAGTTTTGACATAATAATTTGATGTTTACAGAAGTGCACAAATTTCTAACAAATTGCTATTTTTTTCCTCTTAAAAACACAATTCTGCCTTATGTGCTCTGGACAAAGCATGTTTAAAACACCCTTGTCTCTAAGAGAGTTTTTTAAGAAGCTGAACTATTTATTTTTTCTGACATTTAAAATCTTCTTAAAATTTCAGCAACTTAAAATCTAATCTAAATTGTGCCAGAACATTCCAGATTTAACTAATTCATTTACTGCTTTTTTCATTCATAATGAGAACAGTGCATCTAATAAAGATATTGATAAATACTTTATTACTATTTATTGTTAAACATGCTAGTAAACTAGGTGTGATTTTGAGAGGAATGAGCAATTGTTTGCATGCAATAATTCATACAAAGATTTTAAATCATTTTAGGAACTTCGTTCATTTTAGATGCTCTCGCTGTTGCTATTTTACCTGTTTTATTTTTCCATTATTTTCAGGAGACGAAAACTTCACATGCATTTAAATCTTACAACATAAACATTTTTGGAGTTCTCGTACACTATGTGTGGGGAAAAAACTGCACACTTTAGAAGACTAATCAGAAAAAAAACTCATTCCCCCTTAATCTAAATGTATAACAAGCAAATGATAAATGATAAGTGCAGATGCCTGTTTTTATCAAACAGCACAAAAACCATAAACAGAATCTTTACTGAAACATTTATTTTAAGTTATTCTAGCATGATTAAAATCACACACATGCTCAATAATTGTTCTTGGCTTACACCACATCTTTAACGCTCTTCTCTCTTTTATTCGTTTCTCTCTGAATAGGTGAGTGTTCAGCATAAAATGGAAGAACAAATTGGATTAAAATACCATCTTAAATGATGAAAAAACTTCCTCTTCCTTCCTTCGTCTCTTAAATTACCTACTAAATCTTAAAAACATGTGACGTACAAGGGAAATATAATCCTTTTCTAAAAAAAAAAAGAACAAATAGCAAATTTTAGATGTCATAATTAAAGCTATATTTACAATCTGGGGAAGAGTGTCCAAAGCTGCAAAGTAGCTGGATTCCATGTATAGAAAGAAAATGAGAGCTTCACTGAGTGTTTTTCTACACAGCTCAAAAACATTTATGCTATTTTAAACATCTTTCACATCATCTGGTGTCTCTTATTAACAATTATTTTTGTATGAATTCTGTTCATTACATACGGAGTGCTCCTTGCAAAGTCTTTGCAATGGAGAAACTAAACAGATAAAAAGTCTGTAACAACTTGAGAGGGTTAATAAACCAATTAAACCTCCCTCCTCTATCACACTGATCAGAAGAGGAAATATTTACCTGTATCATTTCAGAATGAACAGACATTTTGAACCACTTCTACATTAGGGTTGCATGTTTTTCACAACAAATTTAAATATGTGAAAACATCATTTGAGTATTTAAAAACTAGTACAATGTCTTAAAATGTGAAAATACAACTGAAATCATTAACCCTTACCAGAGAGATCCATGAACCTTTTTATATTCCTTTAGAAATGGGTGGATGAAGAGCAACACCAGACTCTCCTAGGTCATGCCAATGAGTCAGAAATGCCTTTCATATATATCCAGCTATCCTTTGCAATCTGACAAAAGTCTCTTTCAGTCTAATAACATGGATGTTTTCCCCCCCTGTGCATCTTCACTGGGAAGAAGAGGATTAAGGTTATTTTAAGGTGAGGGTGAAATCGTAATGCAACAGAACCTTAAAAAGCAAAACATGCTTTTTTTAAATAGGTGCTTTTTCAAACAGAAGCACTAAATTCGTTACTGCTTTATAATCACTGCTCTAAAATGATTTCTTTTTCCATACTTCCTGTCTAACCAATATTTTGATGATTTTTAATGCTCTTAACACCTTTAAGATCAAGACATTCCCTGTTCCTTTTGTTGTTTCTAATACTTACAAAACCCTTCTCAAAAAAGATCATTGTTTTGTTTTAGATCAACAACAGTGAAAAGACAGAAAAAAAAGTCACACTTCTTACTACTTTTAACACAACTTATTGAGATATGATACAAAGGGCCACATCTACGTTAGAGAGGAACAGCAAGAATATGCATATTCACACACATATTTCACATACAATGTTTTCACATTTTTAAAGCCTTTTTTTGGGCAGTGGCTTTGCATGATTCCACAAACATCTCATTATGCAAATGAAAAACTTTCAGAAATTCTTTCCAGTGACTAAATGTAAAAAGACTAGTATTAACACAGAAACATCACTGATAAATGATCATGTAAATCATACATTGACCCCCTGGGCTGATGAGCTCATCTTTAATTCATTTATAAAATGCTGTGCATCCTATCCATCCCCCTGACACGGAAGTCTGTTGAAATTTGAGTGGTCTCTTATTTGGCAATGGGAGTGGATTTGACCAAATCAAGCCTAATATGGACATCAAATCAGGCCAAGTAATGTTGGCAGCGGGAGAGAAGGGAGGGGTCCAGAGCCAACGGACACAGCTGTGTTATGATTGGCTGAACTTGAAAAATCAGAATCTTTTCTGTCCAATCACAGAGGCTGGACTTACACATAGCAACAGCTGCACTCGTTCTGTTAGACTCCTTCTCTCTCTCTCTCTCTCTCTCTCGCCCCTGATCAGATCCAGTGATGGCTACCCCTAGTGTCAGAGGAATGTCTATTGTTCAAAAGGGAGGAATGTCTATTGTTCCTCTCACTGACGGCGTGACCCGTCTGTACTGTACCATGGCAACAAAAGGGCCACATTCAGACGCCAGTGCCCACTCTCATCACAGAGGCATTATGCCACATGAGTAAGCCACTTCTAACGGTCACAAGAAACGCTGAGTAATGTCAAGGCTAAATCACAGCATTCAAATCCAGTCACAAGTCTCTCATCATCATCATCTACCCCCTCCAAACATAGAGCCCTTTATCCTTTATCTGCTGGCAAACATCTGTATTACCTGACACGCCTTACATGCCTTCTGCTACACTTCTCAATATATCTCATTCTGCTATTTTGATGGGAAAAAAAAGTTATTGTATTTGTCCATTAAATTATTTACGGTGTTGTCGCATTTTTTTTTAACTCATCATGGAAATTTCCCATTTGGCAAGCCTTTCACCCACTACTGTCACCCGCCCTTACCAGCACCCGCCCGGCCATCCCCTGAGGCAGGGCTTCCCAGCAATTATGCTTAGGAGATCTTGTCAAAACTGCACCAGTATTTAAGACTATGGGACTCACTTTGAGCCTTCTGATTTGGGCTTGGCACCGTTCTGCACTTTTTCCTTTTTAGACTCCATTCTTCACCCAGCTCTGCTATGAAGTTTGTTGATGTTCATTGTTCAAACACAGAAATGAGACAACATGTTTGAAGTGTTCAGTACTTTAATTATTGCTGCTGTAGGTCAAGTTTTAGATGAGAATGGGGGATGAATGGAATCTCAATTTTTTGTCACTATTTCACTAAACCTGACTAAAAGCCAACTTTTACGTCCTATTTAAGTTGGCACCTAGAACAAAATCTACCTTCACTGCTCTTCTGCCTAGAGTCTTTTGACAGACACAAAAAAAGTTACTGTATATGTTGTGCTGAAGAGTCACAACAGGCTTTCACAGACAGAACGATGACGAAGGCTGATGCAAATAGATGAAAGAGACAAATGCTTCAGACTGGCTTTCCTGATTTCGGAACACATCCCACGTTTCACCACTCCAAACCAACCAAAACAAAATTCCAACTACTTGCAACCATAGCAATTTTAAAGATTATGCCACTTCAGTATGTATTATATACTGGTTTCATATATATTTGCCTCCAGGATTTAAATACAAGTTTTAATATGGCTTACTGAAGAATAATTTAGTAAGAAGTACAAAAGACGTGTGACGTAATATCATACTGAGTGTTAAGTGGAATTACAGATATTTGGTTTAAAATTGAGATTGGACAGAAATTAAAATGTGTGATGCAATTCACGAAAAATAATTTAAATGGATGGTCTGGTAAAATCTGCATATTTGCACTGGTGGAAAAAAAGAAGAGGCTGGTCATAATTAGGTCGACACTCAATCACACTGTTTATAGCTAATTTTTTTCTGAACTAAGCGCCAGACAGACACGTGTTTTTGCCCCCGTCACTAGCGCGCGCACACACACACACACTTGTTCGATGCCATCACAAGCGCTCTCTCTCTTCTTTCTCTCTCCCTCCCTTTTTACAGTGTGTCACAGGAAGTTAAGTGATTATGAGCGCCTGACGTAATCCGACCCAGAGACCGTTCCAAAGAAAGAGGGAAAAAAATTCAAATCTATTGCAGGGGGGGGGGGGGGGGGGGGGGGTAATGCGCGCCCTGGAGTCCACGTTGACAAATTCTTTAACAAGCTGTGGTTGAAGGGAAGCTGCTCTGACTCACCCCCTCCTTTCAAGCAATTTACTGGAAACATGGGGGGAGGCAGCGGGAGGGGGGACTTTCAGAGAAGTCACGTGATGGGAAGGGGCGGGGCTAACCACAGATCAGGGAGGGAGAAGAGCCAGGGGCAGGAGGAGGCACTCACTCACTCTTTCTCTCTCTCTCGCTCTCTCTCTCACACTCACACACACGCCCTGCCCAGCACAGATGCTGCTGAGTCCAGTTACAGATTTACTCGCCTGCCTGGGAGTTGGCAACTGAGAATTCACAGACTCATTAACCCTCTCAGTGCCAGGGCGAATGGCAGGTTAACTCTATACATACCTTCAAATTCTTAAAGTAAAAAAAAAAAAATCTGTAAAAACCACAAGCACATTAACCCTTTCACTGCTAGATTCGGGTTAACCCTTTGTGTGCCAGATCACTTTGTTGGCACAGAATAAAAATGAAACCATTACAGATGTGCTAAATCCTTCATGCTGATAAACAAAAACACAAATCTGAAAAAGAATGCAGTGAGCATCACCTCCTCATACTCAGAAGAAGATCCCTAAGTATTTGTTGTTATTATGGAGCTCCAGTTTTATAGACACACAAACGAAGGAGATGATGCCCAGTCCATAACAGGTGATCCAGAATTTTTGGTCTATAAGCAGCTGCCACAGTGCACACTGGGACAAACCTTTGACCTGGAGTAAGGGCTGACCAAAAGGACACCAAATTACACACTGCCATCAAAGACATCACACAGAATCTTATGTTCCTCTCTCAAAAAATAAACAAAAAACCTAATTTAAAACGTTTTTTTTAAATGTTTGTTCTTTGTCATCTACGGCATAACAAGAGTGGACTCCGCTGTGTGGAGAAAAAAATATATTAAAGGAAATGTTCCATAAGAAGATATAGAAATCCTGGTGAAGAAAAAGTGATCCTGTCAGCTAAGTCAGCCATCTCTCTTCATATACGTCGTTTTATCAAATGCTCCTGTCCGGAAGGTTAGCGTTATCAAAGCAGGATGAGACAGATAGTGCAAAACATCGTCAAGTGAAGAACGAATCAAAGAGAACTCTTCAGCAGTCAAAAGTGATTTCCTTAGAGAGGAAGAGTACAGGAGAGGGAGACACACAGAAAAGAGAGAGAGTTCCAGAATGGAGAGAATGGGGGGGGGGGGGGGTTACAGAGGATACAGGTCCCGTTCTGGGCGGATGTGAGATTCTGTTCCATATGACAGCGAGAGTGAAGGAGGAAAGAGGAGGAGATGAGGGGAAGGAAGGCTTCCGGCTGGGAAGAGCTCCTGTAGCCAGAGAAACCTGCGCTCAGGAGCTGCTGGCCACATGCTGTAAACACACCAACTGCCTGGCCCGTTATACAGAAAAAGGCAGAGAGAGAGCGAGAGAGAGAAAGGCAGAGGGAGAGAGGGGGGAGGTGGATTAAAGAGGATACAGGTCCCATTCTGGGCGGATGTGAGATTCTGTGCCATATGACCGTGAGAGTGAAGGAGGAAAGAGCAGGAGATGAAGGGAAAGAAGGCTCATGTAGCCAGAGAAACCTGCGCCCAGGAGCTGATGGCCACATGCCGTAGACACACCAACTGCCTGGCCCGTTATACAGATAGATGGATAGATAGATAGATAGATAGAGAGAGAGAGGGGGAGAGAGAGAGAGAGAGAGAGAGAGAGAGAGACAGAAAGAAAGAAAGAAAGAAAGAAAGAAAGGAGGAGGAGATCGGACCGATGTAAAACAGAGTCAAACACTTAAGGGGACCGTGTCATATAAAGTGATACACATGCATCTTTCAGAGAATTTTATTTTCAAGTCATTTAGACTTTTTCTTAATTTCTCCATCCCTTTTTCGCAAAGCAGATCTTCCACTCTCTCAAGGTTACAGGATGGCAGGCTGTCTTGAATGGACACACAGACAGATTTACACATACAATTTTTTTTAACACTGCTTACTGTGCAAACACAATTTACTCAACTGCAGACACATCTGTATGTTCACAGGATTGAGATGTGATGATTACTAGATAAGTACACCTACATTTAAGTCACAATGAGGTCATTATTCATGATAAAATCTCCCTATCATGAATGAAATGACTAGAAACATCCCACTTAGTGGAACTATTACCAGAAAGAGGTCAGAAACTATGATGCAACATCACACAGAACACGTATACAACAGTTCTTAAAACATCTTTATTTAGTCATTGTGGCTGAGAAGCAAATGGATAAAAAATACTATCAAAGCAAGAAGATAAACAAAAGGACAACACAAGACAGATTCAAAACTGCAGAACATGTAAAAATATAATGTCCTTGTTTACTCTGTGGCAAAATATTTGGTCAGATTTGGCTTCAAATGTGCTGATTGACAATACACTTCTGTGAAATGATTTCAGGGGGTTTCCATCTGCGAGAGCCTCTTGTTTTGCACATGTAAAATGTCTTTAATCTGCTCTTAATGGACGTTTGTGCAGGTAGTGGAAACATTGTGAGAGAACATTCTGAAACACTTTTCAAAAGAGCTGAGGGGTGTTAAAAAATAAGTGTTATTACCTGCTTCATGTCAAGACATACATTATTATTTAGGACAAAAAATAACTCGCAATACAGTGGAATACAGTGGAACAAGCGGAGCTGTGTATACACAGTGAAATGGTAGAGAGCGTGAAAATGAAGATGTCAAACCTATCGGAGAATCACCTTTAAGATTGAGGGCATAGCATGTGCTGTTTGGCATACACTGTATAATTTGAGGCTATTTTATACCCAGTAACTTTATAACCAAACAATTTGTTTTTGTATGACTTTCTTATACAACAGGCAATTAAAACATGCACCATGAAGTTTCACCATTGAACAATATTTCTAAAATCATACACTGTATGTCTGGCTTAAGTGGAGGTAAAGTAAGATATGTGGCTGGAGAGATCAGACAGAATATGGCAAAAGTGAGGAGGAGAAAGAAGGTAGACTCTGTGAGGGAAGGATGGGGAAAGAGATGAAAGGGAAGAGAAAGGTAAGGTCGTGGACACACCTGTACAGTGTCAGTCTGTTCCAGCATCTCCTCAAACTCTGAGTAATCTTCATCATCTGGCTCTGTGCCTGACAATCGAGCAGCCCGAGCCATGAAATATGGGGGAAGTTCTCCGATAGCAGTCCCTGCACCCTGCAAACACAAACACGCAAACATACATGCACATGCATAAGCACGCACACACACACACACACACACACACACACATAAAAACACATGAACACAAAGTAGCCTGGTCAGTTTGTCCAAACAGAAGTAACTAGAAAAATCAGCACAATACCTTTGTTGTAATGGTCTGATAAAAAGACTCTACGTCTTTATGTAAGATATTGTGTCACTTTGCTGCTTATTTGAGTTTAAGAGATTTCACAATTTGCATATACATATGCAAAGAATGCATAACTAAAGCTAATTAACTATTAAGTAAAACTAATGAACATGTTACTGAACTTTTGGAAATATTTCAGCTGACATATATTTTATATTTCTTTAAAATGTGTTAAGTATTGACATGGGTGACTTAACTTTGAAATTGGCCAGGCACTAAAACCAACATTAAACCATTAAATAGCTCTACTGTAAAGCCCTAGTAATGGTATTGAGACTTGGCCTAGGTCCAAGCACAGACAGAATGAGAGAATTAAGAAATGAGTGAGCAATAGAGAGAGCCACAGCTCAGCCAACTAGCTTGCCACTTTCCACAGCAACAGGACGTTCTTACCAGGCACAGAACAAAAGAGCCACACGAGGCTGATTAGACACTGAGCTGACCACACACATTCACTCATTTAGCAGCACAGCGGACTGCATTGGTTTAAAAGAAGAAGAAGAAAAAAAAACCCCGCAGTATTTGATTCTAACCAGGTACAGAAAAAAAGAAAGCTGATAGGAGAAAAATAACAAAATACAAGGAGTTCCCCAGGGGGCCTGGGTTTGATAGTGGTTTTAAAGCACAGTTGAAGACAGGAAAGTCTGGACAGTTTGGAGGTTTGCCCATGCACTTTAAGATGCTCACCATTATGAATGAGTGAAGCCTTATGGCAAAAGTACAAGTGCTTTTTTTCCTCTTGCCGTTGGTGGTCAGGTATTAACAGGGCTGTTATTTAATCTCGACATCCTGCCTCCCTTCAAAACAACTGGCTTTGATGGTGGCCGCCACCGGGTTACTCATCGAGCAGTTGCTGCTAATCTCCTGGACAGCTGCCCCATCCAGAGCCATTCTGTGAAAGCTGTTTGGCCAGTGTATATGTTGTGCCTGGGGTTTTGTGTGCGAAGACAATGAACGTGCAACCAGTGGTTTGCTCATATGTACAGTTTTACTCTCGTTGTAAGGACATTTGATCAACACAACGCAAAGAAAACATGAATATTAAAAAATTGTGGGGGCTGGTTTCTGTGAGAACTTTTATTTGAAAACGAGGGATTTCCTATTTGTAAATAAGGTTAAAGAAAGCACCCATAAGGATAGTATGTGTACATGTGTGCATGCATGAGCCACCACTCCTTGTGTGGATTGTTGAAAAATGGCCACTTATGCTTACAAGGGTCAGTGGTGTCGCACATGATGCAGCTCAGAGAGTGAATGGAGGGGGCCTGTCTCTCACCAAGACCCTCATCTACTGAAGTGTGTGTGTGTGTGTGTGTGTGTGCAGCCTCTCACAACAACAACCGTCAATGGCTGCTTCATTTAGCAAATAACCCTTGCTCACAATTGTCAACTCTTTGTTAATAGGGAAAGACAAGAGCATTATGCTTCAGTCTAAGCGTGTGTGTGTGTGTGTGTGGCCTCTCACATCAACAACTGTCAATGGCTGCTTGATTTAGCAAATAACCCTTGCTCACAATTGTCAATTCTTCGTTAATAGGGAAAGACAAGAGCATTATGCTTCTGTCTAAGCGTGCGTGTGCGTGTGTGTGTGTGTGTGTAAGCGAGATCTCTCTATTAGGTTGCTGGTCTTCTTGCCAAGGGTGGCTCTCTTAACAATGAGTCTTGGCACTGGCAGGATATGGGGTGAGGACCCAGCCCAGCAGGTAGTCTGCCATCGCCAGGTGCTTGATAAAGACACAGATTGCTAAATAAAATCCCAGAGAGCCTTGCTGAAATATGACTCTTGTCATGTCTATGCGCAACTTCAAAACGAAATTCTCTGAAATTTGCTTGGGTTCAGACCAACTGCAATTTGAGATGTGATTTAAATAAACAATACTAGCACAAAGAAAGTAAACTAGAGCTGTGTTTTTCATCCCAGTCATTGGGGTTCACATTTTTGTTTTATTCCAACTCCCAGGTCATCTAAACCAAGTCAACCAACCATAGCACTGAACACCTAGTCCAAATGTACTGGGAGCTAGCTTACAGCAAATAGAATGACCATCTGGTTGCCTTCAAAAACAATGATAATAGCACATTTACAATGAGCATGTCTACAAGTGAAGACAGGAAATATCATATTCCTACATCTAACTCCAGTGTCATCGTTCCACTCCAAAAAAAAAAGAAGAAAAAAAGAAAAAAAAAAGTAAACTGAGAGCATATAGCCAGGTGTGGCTAATGCCATACATTTTAGAACCTGCCAGAGGGCGAGGTGGCACCAGCCTGACATCAATCCTCTACTTCTACTCCCTATTCTGTAGTGTGTGCTATTACACTGTGCCAGCTTAGCTGTGAAATCTACTCAAAACACAATTAATTCTTGAAAGTAAATGTTTTAGTTGTAATGTATAAGTGGTCTGCTGATCAGAGGATGAGTCAGAATTTTATAATAGAATTTATAAATGCAAGCTTTTCTTCAGTGTGATGGACTGGTGACCTGTCCAATATGTTCTCACACTGAAGAATCATGTGATGTGTAAACTCTATTCTCCACCAGAGCACAGTAAAGAGCATTTGTCTGAAGAAAAAAGCATAAAAAGACTAAGGCAGCCAGCTTAAAGCTACTGCTAAACAGAGGAGCTCTGTGCCATGGGTAAAAGACAGTACAGGGCACAGCTGTAGCACCTAAGTAACAGCGCAGTTGTTGCACAATCAGATGCACAAGCACAAGATCATTTCAGACTGAACTCGCTGCAAAAATATGGAATAACACTTTTGTGATTTGGGTCTAGATTTAATATAGCACAAAAACAGAAATGTTGAGTGGTGTCACTGTCTCTGGTGGCAGCCACTCGATGTGTTTCGTGTGCATTAGCCTCCAGCCTTAAAAAGAGTCCTGTACGTTTTTTGTTTGTTTTGGGGTATTCTCTACATAAAAAAAAAAAAACAGAATGAAAATCTCAATATTAGTGGCAACACTTTCAATTTTTGCATTTGTTTTTAAGCAGTTCAATCACATGATAACATCCTGAAATGGAATGGTAACAGCTGGAGGCTCATTTATAATTACATCCCTCTCTAGTAATATGCCCTCTTCTTGAGAAATCTTGCAACAGTCAGCAGGATAGAGAAACCGCTCTTGGATAAACTAGAATAAAGTCAAAGCTTTGTTGCAGCTACACACATTTACTGATAACCAAAACACAGATTAGTGTATTCACTTCTCATTTCTGATTAGAGGAAGAAACAAAAAACCCTAACCACATCTTTTGTGCACATGGTTCTCAGAGCTGCAGACCAATTTTTATTCAGAGCATACTGAGAACTTCATATTAATTTCATATTAAGGAAACATCAAAACTCTGAATGTTCTGGGAAACATTAAGTAACAAAAGCATATACTACTATGTGAATAGCTAACACAGCAGTTCAATACCAAAGCCTTGCTGAGCTGGCCCAGGTTTGCTGTTGTACAGCAGACACACTACAACAGCAAGACTGAGATCCACTGAAGAGGACCACTCCTGTACACTTCAGCAGTGTTGCTGATATTAGTTGTTAAGCAAGCTTAGATTTCTAAGTGTAAATGCTTATTCAATATGATGATACAACTACAGATGGCAGTCAATCTACAAGATCCATAATTTGTATTTGGACAAAAAACTTTTTCCAGGTGATAAATGATGATGTTCTATCTGTTCTATATAATGACAGGGATTTTGCATGTGAAGTGTAAGAGTAGTACTAGATGTTCTCGTACACGGGGGTCACTTCCTATGTAGCTTTTTTTGTGTCTATGTGTAGGACCATAAAGAACAGGCTGTACTACTGTCGAAAAAAAACATGCTAAACCACAGATCTGGTGTGAAGTGTGAAACCGCGTGAGAGGGTAAAGGGAAATTCAGCAACACTTACAGGTTATTTCCCCACCACCAGCGGTTATCATTCAAAAAAAGTGAAAAAGAAAATCTCAATGAAATGAGATTGCATATAATACAGAATTGATCAAGGTTTCCACCTCATTACTGCAACTCAGAGCTTTACATTTGTCTTGTAAATTCAGTTGTGAGAAAAGCCTTAAAAGAATCTGACATTGTTTTTACTGTGAATGCAGATCTAACACTGTTACAGTTACTCTCTGCTGAACACCGTACACATTTATTTGAATTTCACAACAAATTACATCCTGACAAAATACTAAATTATCATTATCACAACATTAATGTAAACTGCTGTGACTACAATGCCATTTTCTGGTACAGAAAGAACAGAAGCCTCCCAAGCTTCTTTACTTATTTCACTTTCACCATGTTCTCTGTTTGTGAGCTCAAGTCCATGGGACATTTATGGGCAGCTCTGCCATGTCCATTTCAGTTTAATTCAAATACCAATAATAATTTTTGAGTAAAAGTGAAATTATGGGCCTTGGTATTACTACATATACTCACCCACATACATGCCTCAAGACGCACTTTCGAGATGATGGCCCAGAGAGAGACATCTCCAGCCACTGTCCCTATTACAGCTCCTTCTGCCACTCCTATCCCTTCTCCTGGCTCTGCCTGGGGACAGATGATCTGGTCAGGGTAGGGTGGCTCGGGGAAGTCCACTGAGCCACACTCGTAGGCAGCCAGTGTGACTGAAGCTATGTGGGGACCCTGAGAGAAGAGAATGGAAAGAGAGCAGTTAAAACAAAACAGCCATCAGAGCAACACCTCCACTGAGGCAAACATGCATCAGTAACTTGTCCCTTCCATGCCATATGGAATGATGTGATGACAACCCAACATCAAATTTTAGGTCATATGACTTTATTTTATATTTGTTGATAATGTCATTTGGCCTATTTTACTTATGGGGAAATTCCATCAAATTCAAAAGGGTTCAAACAATAAAAAATTTGCATGTTCTGTTTTTTTCCACAGTGTTGGAAGGCAACCAGTCTTCACCACAGCACTTTCATGTAAGTACTGGTTATGAAATGAAAGACTAGGCAACTCAGAGTTTACTGTTAGCTCCCCTGCACAGTGAACATAAATGTCTGGGCACAAAAAGGCAGGCATAGGAGCACAGAGAGATTTATGAAAAGTTCTTCTGAGGAATGTAGATTAAAAAAATGCAAAGTAAGATGATCTGTATTGTTGTGGTTTAATGCAGAGGTCTAAAAAATGTGTGTGTGTGCTGGGGGGGCTATGTAATCTTTAGCGGTAGTAGAGCAGAGCATGAGATCAAAGAAGGAAAAGAAACTCCAGAACAGGAGCGACCGTTAGTGGGGGTGCGAGTTGCACCTGTGTCAAACTCTCTGTGACACAGTGATGTGGTGACACACGCATGCTCGCACATGCATATGCGTACACACACATCCTCCTTCTCTTTCGAGCCCATTCATAACACAAATACAGAAATG
Source organism: Pygocentrus nattereri (assembly GCF_015220715.1). Lineage (NCBI taxonomy): Eukaryota > Metazoa > Chordata > Actinopteri > Characiformes > Serrasalmidae > Pygocentrus > Pygocentrus nattereri. The sequence goes on along the minus strand of NC_051228.1, from coordinate 12,541,004 downwards.
ATGTGTCACCAGTCAACTGTAGCCCCAGAGAGAGCAGCTCAGTAGGCAGGAATGTAGGTGAATGAGGCCCTGTTAATACATTTGTCCATCAAACCTTTCATTTTACCAAGAAAAAAAACATCTAATTTTAATATCGTTTTAATGGAAATGTAGCTTTGAAACTCTCAATACAGTGAAGATGCAATGTTGAATCTTGATACACTGTCCCTAACTCAGTTTGAGTAAACCCTTCAATTAAAACTTGCAAATAAAGATGCAGATATTGTATTTGGAAGACACCTTTTTGCATAACATAAAGCAAGTGTAGTCGACTATGGTAATTTGGCATGTAACAACCTGTTTGAATATAAGTCATATTCTGTATGACTTACGATGGGATCAATGACCAGTTTAACAAAGGAAAAAAGAACAAAGAGTTAAATGATTCATTATGACCATGGAGCAACTTAATGTTGAAAAGAGCTGAGGGGAAAAACAGAAACGGTGCATGGTTCATTCTCAGTCCTCTAACTTACTGCTGTTGCAGGTCACCAACGTTACAACACTGGCTATATTTTAATGCTTTGGAGATGGAATGTGTTCTCAGTTTAGTGCTCATTTACCTACCTTAATACAAAATGCAAGCCATCTAGCATGTTATGTTAACCTTACACATACAATACTATAAACAAGCTAATGCTAACAGGCAAATTTAGGTTAGCTAACAGATAAACAGCTACCTTAAGGCAACTGCCACTCAAATTCTCATTTTTGCTTGCTATTACACCACTACGCTTTAAAAACTGATCAAAAATTGCAGCTTAGCTCAGAAAGTGGCTAAATTTAGAATTAACTAGCTACCTTACCTGACGATAACATGACTAAAGCTAAAATTAACTAAAAGCTATAAGTTAACAAGATATCTTTCACTGTAATTTATCAAAACATGTTATTATTGGAGTGTTAACGTATGACGTTTAATGACAAAAAGGTAACAGCCAGAAGAACTAACATCACACCATTTTACTAGCTGTAGTAGTTAAAGGAACAGCTGCCTGAGGCTCGTGCTGATCAGCTAGGTTTCATTTGGAGTCAGGCCAGAATGATGCTATAGTTTCCAGCCAAATACATGTTCAAAGCCCACCAAAATGCATGAAAATTTGCGGAATTTCGCCCCTCACATTTAAGGACTGATTTTGTGAAAAATCTAATTTACCACTTACCGCATGTAGTTAATCACCAAGGCATGTATGGCTAAGGTCCTGCAAACTGAGGAAATCCACTTAAAAGGCCGTTCTAGTGATTTTTTTTTTATTTTACTTAAATGGTTAAGAAGAAAACAATATCACTTATTGTGGTTTGATATGAAATGATAAGTTCTAGAGAAACAAATGAGGTTGGTACTGTTCACAGTGGTAAAGCGACATCACAAAAAGTTATTACCTAAAATGGTGTATACATTGCCCAATGTCTGTTTACAATAGTTATGAAATAATGGTTTGTACTAAAATCCCAAAAAACCTTTTCAGATTTGCCACCATTTTACCAATATGAATAATAATAAAGTGTAAGTTCACTGGTTGTTTTGAAGGTAAATACAATGTATATATGATATAGATATCGCAACGCCTGGTTCCTGTGACATCTCAACAACTTAATATCAAAAAAGTGTAAACTTAATATCAAAAATATGATAACAATATCAAAAAAGTGTAAACTGTAGCACAGTATATTGTCTAACCTCATAGCTTTAATAACATATCAGCCTGTACAGAACAGAGATACAGCTGGCATATCAAAAAGTGACGGAGAGAGCAGGGTCCATTGGTATAGAGCATCACCAAGCAAGCATACTTATTTGCTCATTTAAAAAGATAAAACATTAAATCTGATCTTAGGGAAGTGCTCAGAGAAATTCTCTGCATTTCAGCCCTTGTGCAGTAGAAGACATCCTACTAGCTGGTCTGAGATCAGTTTTGAATTTGTCCTTGTGATGACAAAGGTCAAGACTCAGATGCAAGAAACTGATTCTAAATCAGCTCATAGCTCCACAGCTGCACTGTGAAGCAGGTGCAGAAGTGGCGGCTGTCTTTTGATCTGCAAACGTGTGCTCACGGCCTGTGTTATGTTTGCTTTATGTTTAACTGTGGGGGAAAGAGTTAATAAGAGGGCAGAACAGAATGGCAAAACGAGAGTGAGATGGAGACTGGCTTTGAAGAACACAGAAAGTTTGGCAGTGGGGAACGGTGATGATAAATGCTGGGCTTGTCTCAACGTATTTTAGGTGTAAACACACACATTTACTCACACACTGCTGATGACCAACACTTAACTTGTCCCAACAGAATGTACTGGCTAAATCTTCTTCCCTAACTTCACTCAAAAACACTCAGACACACATTCACACACGTACAGTACACACGAGTTCAGTACATGTAAAATACTGTGCAGGTATCAGTCGAAGTGGCTTTAAAGTACAAGTTATTTAGGAGATATTTCTGAGGAGATCTGATACATGAAAATCCACTTGTGTAGGGAAGAGACAAGTCAAAGGAATATTAGTGAAAAAACAGGAGCTTCTAAAACGAGTTTTAAAAAATTATGAAAAAAGTCACCACCAGGTAAATGGCACCCAAATATTCCTCTTTGAGAGATAAGATAAAATCAAGCTTCACTCTGAAAGGAAATCCAAAGTTGTTTCTGTCTATCCTTCCACTGCGAGAAGAAGGAAATAGAAAAAAGATGAAAATTAGCAAATCAAACAAAGCAGCTGCTGCTGTTCTCAGAACAACAGACTGGCCACCCAAAGTCCATACCTCAATATCTCTGAATGTATTTAGGAGTATTTGGATCATGAGAAACAGACGATGCAAACCAACTCTTGAGACTGAAATGAGGAGGTGTTGAAAAATATCCCTGGAGATTTCTTTGAAAAACTGAAAGCAAGTGGACACACCAAATGCTGAAAATAATTACTTTTAGTACAATTTTCTTGGTCGTTTTGACTATAAATAAAATAAATGAAGGTCTCGGGTTTCAGCACTGTACTATATATATATACATACCTAACCCCTACATACAACAAACTCTGCGCTCCATAAACAGAGGTAATTCATTCAAGCAGAATCAGTTTGTGTGCAAGACTGAATGAGTGATTGTTCAGTAGGGTGTGTAAAGACTGTTCAATGACGCAAATTCTACACACGAGTCAGCAATGTATTATGCAATTCAGTACAGAAGGGGAAAAAAAAAACTTTTGCAATAGGGCGGTGCCCAAGCTTCCGTTTTAAACTGGGACACAAGAGAACGGAACAGGAGTAAGCAATGTGACTGTACATAAAGAAATAACCTACAACTTGCCCTCTAAGTCATGTCCAATCAAGAGCGAATAGGGAGGCTGATCATCTTGGCAATCTTTTTTTTTCTTTTTTCAAATGTTGACATTAACTTAGTTTGGTCTTTCTGCTCTTAAGCAATGCGGCCGCAATTTCCTCCAACATATTGCGATTCTGAGTGCTATGAAACCCACCCTTCCATTTAGACCTACAAAGCTACCCTTCGGAGAAGGGGTGTGTGTGTGTTGCAAAAGAATTAAACGGTAAAAGACGGAATGCGAATGTTGTTAGTTGGTGCAGCCATCATCAGCTCGGAACTTTGAAACAACGGAAAGAGGTGCAGGGATAGATGGCAGTGTGGTCGGAGAGACACTGAGAGAAGCACACAGATAGGTAAATGTCAATATTCCTGCGTACACACACGCAGACAGACAGAAAGACAAACATACTCTGGTTTTGATCTTTTTTTTTTCAACCATTGAGAAGTCCAGAAGGAATGTAGGAGTATTTACAAAACAGAGGAATAAATAACTCACTAGAGGGAAGGCAGAGACTCTCTCTCACAGTCCAAGTGAATGTGACTCAGACAAAAAGAATGGCTTGATAATGCATTTCTGCTTTGTCACGCTATCCAAACACAATGTTAATGGAAATCCCATCTACCTCCCATACAGGTTGGGCATCTGCTTTTTAGGCCTTGTTCAGGCAACCTCAACCCACTTTCAGAAACACTCACGCTGTGCCCTTTACATAAGCAAGAGGACTGGCAGCCGTTGAAAAAGAAAACGGTAAACTGCCACAGCTCCAGTTTACCATGGAAAACTGAAGGTGGAAATCAATCATCAAACAAAAATATAAGCATGAGAAAATATGGCATGAACAAATGAATAAAATATGCTGTCTCTTTCCAACAAACTACGCAGCAGATTTCTCCACCCCAGTCAAGTCATCTACATCATTCAGTTACCATCTACAAAAAAAAAAACAAAAAAACACAACTATAATATGAACTGAAAGCTTCAGAACTATTATGAAGTGATCGGCCACATTTGATGCGATACAATACAGAACAAACATTTGGAAACAACACTAATTTAAAAATAAATAAATAAACAAAATATGCAAATTAACTTTTTCCCCCAAGTGATAACTGATAATAAACTTCTGCAGTAGTAGTGTACAACTGATTCTTGTTTCGCTGGTGAATCTCCTGCAGAGTTTTATTACAGCTCTAATCAGACCCATTGTATTCTCCCATTTACATGATCCTGAAGGCTTGATGAACTAAATAATTCAAAACTGGTCAGTGTAGTTGCAAAGAGCATGAAGGCCTATCACCTATAACACAGAGTGAGCGTACATCACTGTACTTAGAAAAATCATCTTTTGTTGCACTAGATGTCAAAAATACATGTAGCATTAGTTGCTGATAATTGACATAACTGTAAAATACTTTTTAAAGTAAAAAAAATAAATAAATAAATAAATAAATAAATAAACCACTGCTTCTTTTCACACAGTGATAAAAAAAGTAGTTTAATTTAAAATGTATACATCATTGCCACACGAATAGAATATATTACATACATATATTACACTACTGGCAAAAATAAGTAAACTAAAAAGAATATGTTAAACATATTTAAGTGGAAATGATGTTAACATTTAAAAAAATAAATTAACCGCATTAAACTTTCTTAGTGTGGTTTAGATAGTTTTAACTGCTGTGACACCCTATACATCTTCTCTGTAATGGAAGACTGAATGATCATATTTGCTGTGCATATGCATTATAATCTCTATGACTGTGGGAAATTTAATCTGCATGAAAATTAATCTCCACTCTGACAATATTACTAAAGTCTGTTTTGCAGGTTAGGTTAAGATAGCAAACTAACAAGTTGTGCAAGTTTAATAATATGTCTTTTCTGCAAACCTGTCATTGCTCCTCAGTTTGTCTCTAAACAGCGTGAGCAGCTGTCAAACGATTACCAAATTAGTCCAAAAATTGCAATGATGGTATAAAAATGGACAAATAGTGATTGCAGAACCTTATCAAAGTAGCATGGTCACATGCATCATTTCTGACAGCAACAGGATAGTGGAAAACTGTTGGCTCGCTGATGGTAAAGCTGGCAGTCCACTGGCGTTTTACTCAGTGTTTTCTGGGCGGTCCACTGGTGGTTAAGTAAAAGACAACATACCACTTATCACTGCTGATTTTACACTCAGTCCAATTTACTTATTTTTCCTTCCTTCTTTTTTTAAGCTATATTTCATAAATTACTTTAATTAATTTTCAACAAGAACATTTTCTATAAAATTAGGCCTAGTCGTTATTTTTTCTCTCAGTTTTTGTAATGTATTAGTTTATTTTCCAAAAGAAAAGTGTGTGCATTTAAAATCTGTTTATGGACATTTAAAACTAGTTAGACCTTGCAGGACGGGGATGGCAAACAGTCAGTGGGGTGCCAGCCTTATCAAGTCAGTGAACTGATATATTCTTGCTATCTGGGTTGAGATGACATTTGACTAAGAAGCAATACAAAAAGATGTTTTTCATTCATAAGTAGCCCTACTTTATTAATACAAAATGTAGAGTCATTGTATATTGTGGTCATTTTATGAATGTTTTAACTTTGTCATATAAAGGCTCACACATACTCCCTTTACGTATGAAACCAAACACATCCTGAATTATCCACGGCATGAATGTTTAGCAGTGAATGTTTAGCAGTACATGTAAGTCAATGGAACCACACTTTTTTCCCCAAATCATTTTGGATCATTACTTTTGTTCTGATGTTTCAACATGAAATCTACTCATAATGTATTGGACAAAAGGTATGATCAAATTATTCCAAAAACCGAAAAACGTCAAAAACGGAGATATGAGGTTTTGTTCCGACAGCAACGATATGATAACATGACACTATTTAATACGAAAAACCTTTGCTCAACACCTCAACTTAGTTTGAACTTAGTTTAAACAAAAAAGGGTTCTTACTTCAACTACACTCAGTGGTCTATGCAAGCAGCAATAGACTCAAAGATTCATCCATTAAAAGCATAAGGATGGTGCGATGTTAAACAGAAATACAGAATAGTCCGTTCTTAATGGTCATAGCTGAGCCCAAATGGAGTATTTTACAACATCAAACGTGGCTCAGCAAAGAAAGTATAGTATAGTATAGTCACACACCATGAGTACAACAACAATCCAGAAGTTTCTAAGTTTTCCAATCACAGTGCACGACAATGTCTGTTCCTTCTCAATATTTTTGGTGTAGGCAACATGGTCTGCGACAGCCTAACAGACACAATTATTGTCATTTTTACCTCATTTTTTGTTGCGCGACACTTGTCACCTGGACCACATTTGGCCTTTAGATTTCAGGATGTGAACTATTTTAGAATTGTCTTTTTTTATCTGGCCTCACGTCAGAAATCCAGCACAGTGCTGGACAAGTTTAAGCCATGAGATAAATGTCCAAGGTGTAACAGTGTTACAACTACACTACATTAAAAACAACATCAAATTGTCCTGAGTCTTACTTCAGTTATTATTATATAGGCCAGTTTATAGCAAAACACCTTAGTGTTAGAACTGTCCAAAAGCAAAGTACAACTGTCCATGACGCTAATTGTGCTAAATGACACATGATACATATGCATTCCTTTCCCTGAATTTGTTGGTAGACAGATAAAAGAAACGTTACGTGGAAAAACCCAGACATAATTCATCTGAAATGTTTGTGTGGCAACGCAAAAAGCATAAACTGTACTTAGTCCTCTCAACTTTTGGCCTCTAGTGTATTTACACTTCGCCCCACAACTTGCCTCTGATCATTTCTTTCAACTCTGAAACCCCCCCCCAACTTTCAACAACAACACGCATACAACTCATTCAATGAAAGAACACAAAGACAGCCATCAGTAATTCTGACATAGTGCTACTGCTAACCTAATACAGACACTGTATCAATATTATGATTTTGCTAAATGTTTAAGTTACTTCAACTTACTTCATTAGTGGCTCTCAAGTTATATATGAGATTTATGGCCATCTCACTGAATTTGGCAACTGAGCACTGAGAATGAGGGTTAGCCCTTAAACGGGGCCATAAAATAGTAACACAACTGAGTCGCAGGTAGAGGAGACAGATTGATGAGGGAGAGGATGAGAAGAGGAGTAAAAGGACGGAGTAGGGTCTTGGAGTAACGGCTTTCACACAGCGTACCGTTTGTTTGCCCCCGCTGTCATTCCACAGCGGAAAAACTCGCTGAATTATGTCAGCAGCTGTGAAGCCCATAAAACAGCAACCCCACTTTTTTTTTTTGACAATGACCGTCTGCTCCTGCCGCCAACCCAGAGGCCTCAGCCGTTCGATAATGGAAAGAAAATAGCGGACATTCTTGCGGCAGGCCGCAGAAACCGAGGCCGTGCAATAAAGACAGGCGGGATCACCAGTAAAGTGTACACACATTCAAACAGGGAGAAAGGCACGGCCAATTCCGCCGCGGTGGGAGGGAATGAGGTAGGGATCTGGCAACCCTTGCACATGCTCTGTGAACTGGCAACCGTCTGTGCTCCTCAGCCGTATTTGTCACTGCGCTGCTGATGCGCAACTACAAACTATAAAAAATGCTGCAAGAAGGATGACTCCATCCCACCCCTTCACATCATCTTTTCCTTTTAAAAAAGGAGCGCAACTGAAGATGGCAAACATCCATGGAATGACTGAAATGTATTCAATCTGTATGGAATTAATTTTGTACTGCATATCTCCAAAATGGTAACTCTATAAGAGAAGGGAAAAACTTGTTAACGTTAAGATACATTAATGTAAACAAATTATATTTCAAGTAGATTTGCATCATTTTTATTAGTCCATTTATTGTTAAACAAAAAACAGCTAGCATTTCCTCTCTGTCGTAACAAAACCCTGTATCTCCATTTTTCATTTTTTAGCTTTGAAAAAACCAGCTACCCTTTACATTAATGTGAAAACTCCATGATGAATGGGCCAACAGAAATGATCCAGAATGATTTTTCTTTTCTTTTTACTCAATTTTGACTACAATATGCTGTATATGACCTAGCATTTTGTTGGAAGATGCATCACAAGACAATCTTGTAAGATGTTACAAGACACTAAGAGCTAAAATGACCTCTACACAAAATGAGATGAAGACCTGAAAGGGAAATAGGAGGAAAAATAACCAAGAGGTTTTCCCTGAGTATGTTACATTTCTTTTTTCTGTTTGAGATCAGGCTCTGGAAGGGGCTATTCTGACACTAGAGTCTTCCTGTGTAATGGTGAAGGGGGGTCGGTGATTTATCAGCGTGGCTTTAAAACCCCATGAGCTCATCTAGGCTCCTCCACCCATGGCAATACCATTCACCCATGCTCAAATTTACGTACCATGCAGAGATCCATTGCTCACAAAAGGATCGCATTAGCTCTTCAATTAATAATCAACACTGATGACAAGTTTCCATCAAGAAGATTTATGTTCAGGACATATACAAATCAGGCAGTATTTTAGAAGTAATTTTTATTATTATTATTTTTATTTTTTTTGCCTTTGGTTGGCACTTTAAAATGTTGGGAGTTTTCAAATGGCTCAGCCCAATGAAGCAGCAGACCGTGGAAGCTCTACTTTCTACCATTAATAATTTATTAGATGAATCGAGAGAAGCATGGCTGACACTGCCACCAGATCTTCAGTGACCAGAGAGATCCAGTGACTTTGACAGCATTGCTCTGGGTGGGTGGTATGCCAAAACATATAATATTGTGATATGTCACACATTTTTTTCCGACATCTGAAATGTTGAAATAAGCAAAAAAGAGCTACCATACTGACAATATCCACAATATGCTCTTAAAATTCTACTGTTACATGTAATGTAATTTAGAATAATACCAGTCAATACTGTCATACTGCCAGCCTTACTCAGCATTACAAATTTCTTAATAAAATAAAAAATAATACATAAAAAATAAAATAGTAAATAGTATAAAATAAAATAGTAAATAGATGTGAAGGTAACATATGTTGAATTGCGCATCAATAGAAGATTAAACAGAACATCTCCTGGTGGTTTGCAGTCATGAGAAGTTAGAATCAGTTGAACTAGGCCTGAGACTCTAAGACGCTGTTCCAGCATCCATTTTTGTACCATTCATATGTAATTTATTTGTGATAAGCTTTATAAGTACCCGTGTATGGATTTTTTTGAAATATGTTCAGAATTAGAGTCAATAAAGCCCTATTAGCACAGGTGTATTTATTAGCTTGGAAATCCACAGCCATCATCACCATCACTGCATAAAATCAAACCTTTTTTTCCAATAGTTTAACATATTTTAATGCTCTGCATAGTATATTGAGGAAGGACAGTACACAATGGCAATACAATGATTGTAGCCACAGAGAAGAAAATTAAAAACTTCTTTCAGTGATTACATATTTAAAAACAATCTTTTTACAGAATACAATAGTGTTATTACTGACATGTTGATATGCACAGGATTAATGTAACCTGTAGTTATTTCTTCCCCCTAATTTTATAGAAAGCAAACAGTACTGAAAACTTTACTGACACAGGAACACACAGACAGTAAAAGTGATGCATGGCGCATTTAGACGAGCCTAAAATCACTGAGAAACACCAATAAAAATTACATTACGTCTGATACAGAGCTGGTAATAACATTAACCAATTTACTTTAACTTGAAATGGGACTTTCCTGAGTATTTTCAAATGATAATACATTCATTTCTACACAATTACACTTGTGAGGGCAGTATATTTACTCACTTCCATTTTATCCATTAACATAATTCTAACAATTGATGTTGTGTTAAGTTTCATTCTGTCACACTGCTAAACACATGTACTGCTTTGTAAATAAACACCTCTCATCACACTACAACATCAAAAATACAGAATACCACTTAAACTTCAGTTCCCATCCTGGTTATATGCAAAAGTTTGAGCATCCCTGGTTACATGTGTTAATTTTTTTGAGTAAACATCATCCTCCAGAGAATACACCTCTGCACACTGTCCTGCTCAAGTACCATTTATTTGATTAATTTTACATACTGGGTGGGGGGAAAAAGTGGCCTGTGCAAAAAATTTTATACTTTATGGGGTTTTTCCTGCGTGTTGAAATAGAGGTGAGCAATATGGCAAAAATCAAATATTGTGTTACTTAAAGAAATTTTCACAATATATGATATGTCGTAGAACTTATATGTTCAGTCGTGATCAGTTGGAACAAAGAAAAAAGAACAAGGAGTACATTTTTGTACGTACATTAATAAATTATAAAAAAGTATGAATACATTTTTTATCATTTTTTTCACTTACTGTGTTGCACTAAATCCAGTTAAATGGGACAAACTTTGCTGTTATTATAATGAAACATGCAGTTGGTCAGTGTTGTACAAGTACTGACCATACCCCAAATATATTAAAGAAGCATACTGTACTTTATTGTAATGTATTTCATCATGAATTCATTCATTACTGTCGTATTGCTCAGTCCTATATTAATCTCAGCAAATAAACACATTTTGTACTAAAATTTGCAGAAAAAATTATACATTTAAGTTTGTTCCCTGTAGAGGATGTTATTTAGATGAATATCAACAAAACATGTCATTGAATTGGGAGTGTTCAAACCTTTGCATACAACTGTATAACTTTAGTACTATAAGTGGTATAACTATTTATATCTTTATAGCTAATGTGTGTGTAATATATATATATTGTATTGAAAGGTTTAGTTCCAATATATCATACTGTCATGATACACATTGTTGGAAGTGGCCTTTATACATACAAGAATTGTAAATGTCATGACAATACTATTTTCATTAGACACATAAAAAGATTATTTTTACAAAGTGATCTACATGTCAGCTGTTATTCTTTCCAAATTGACAACATTTTGAAATTTATTTTGAAGTCATTTTTAAAGTTGTGTTTAAAGGCACTTTTATTTGAGTCATTATTTGACATAATAACATTACGTTTACGTTTTGGCTTCTGTAACCACCTCTGGTTTGATCTAGAGATGTAAAATATACTGTTAGGTCTAGCATAAGAGGATTTTTTTATATTGTGCCAAGTAGCTGTGTAGAAGTTGGTCAGAGAGGATATGCCTTGAGCATGTGAAACAATTAAACAAAACAACTCACATTCCTTTCCAGATTAGTGGCATATTTTGAATCACTACAGGGTGAAAATGAGATTAGCAGTTATGAATCAGCAGAATTACGAAAATGGGCATGTACAAGCACACGCACGCACGCACGCACACGCACACACACACACACACACACACACACCACCTCACTTACACAACCAACAGGAATTTGACTCTGATTGGATTTGAGCATCCATGAGGAAGTCACAGGATGAGTGTCATGGCAGCAGGACACCCAACAAACCAACAAATTAGCAAATGAATGAATCAAGGACTGAATGAATGGATGAATGAATGAACAAACAAATGAAGAAGGCGATTTGTGTTTTACACCCATGATTTTCCTCTTGGAAATTAGTGATTTTTCTTTTGCCTGTTTTTTCCATCAGGGGCTGAGTGTATAGAGATAAACACCCTCTGAACAGAAATGGCACGTGCGGGCGGAAGGCATTTTCAAAAGCTTGACGAATCAAGTCATGCTGTTAACTCTTAGCAAGCCAAATTAGCCTGGCAGGAATCTGTGGGAAATTAGCTAAAAACGTAGGCTTGTACAAGCAGACTTTTTAACTCTTCAAACTGTATTGGACCTGTATGTGGACCCGAAATTCCTCACTCTCGATGCTGCATAACTTTGTTATTAGTTACTGTAGTCAGGGTCGTCTACATAAAATATTTAACAAAATTATATTTGCTTCAGAGGAACTCATTTTAAGCATAACAGACTCTTTGAGTGGAGAATGCCTCGAGAAGAATTCCAACCAGACTGAACTAAGGCTACTGTAAAGCACAGAACTGGAAAAGTCAAAGTCTGTGTCTGTTTTCATAACACTGATGTCAGGGAGTTCATTGATACAGTCATCTCAAAAGTGGAAAAAAGTTATTTTGAATGCAAACCAGCTAAAATTCTGCAAAGAAGTTGCTCAAAGATAAAGATCTGAAATTATGTTGGAATGGTCTACAAATTCATATTGGTTCTGTCAGAAAATAATCTGTGATGAAAACTACTAACTGAAAAATGTTCACAGATGTATTATACAATACACAATAATATTCAATCCCAGTGAGCACTGCTGGATCAGTTGTGATCTAATGGAAGCTGCATCATACCACCCAGCCACTGTTTAGACACTGCTGCCTCTCAAAACTTAGTGTCAGTGCAATAAGGGTGTTTGTGAGGGAAGCCACAGTGAAGCTAATAATCACTCTGAAGTTTTCAGGGCTGAGAATGGAGTGACAGTGAACCAGTCAAAGCTATGAAGAGCTCTTATATATATATAACTGGCCTATATAGAAGGCCGGTTAGAAAGAAGCCAATACTGAAGGGAAAAAACACATCAAAGCACATCTGGGGTTTGCCAGAAAGCATCAGAGTAACCCAGCTAAAATTTGGGATTAGAGCCATCCAACCAACCTGAACAACCTGGAGCAAATCTCCCAGTAAGAAACTGACTTCAACACACTTAAAGCCAGTACCACAGCAAGTGGCAGTGATGAGGGTGCAGCATCACCCCAGATTTCAAGGATGTTTAACTGCAACTGCTAAAAATAACAAAAAAAGATCTGTACTTTAAACTTATGTGAGCGTAGTATTGTAAGTGTGCTTGTTTCAGAGTAGAATTTGTATTGTGTTATTCAAATGTTTTCAAAATGTATTTTAGCTGTGCCCTCTCTGCATGTAACTGGGACCATGACACAATTGAATTCCAAGCCACACACCAACAACCAGACTGGTCGATACTCAACTCATTTGTATATAGTTTGTCCAGAAGAAGAGCAGAGCAAGCAGGATGCACATCAGGATGCACACCCCCAACTTCTTCCAGCATAACTGTTGGTGCCGTAAAAGATGGTCAATTTTTTTAAGATCTTCTGACATATAATGAATTTTGAATTGAAATTAAATACTTTTGCAAGACATTGTGTGTTTATATATATGCTTTGATGTATTTTTTTTCTTCAGTAATAACCGGTGCACCTTAACTCCTTTACTCCAGTCTTTGCCACTAAACTCCAAAGCTCTTTCAAAGTGAAATATTAATGTGTTTTTTTTATACTTGCATACAAGTAATGATTGGAGGGGGTGGTTGCTTTGTGCCCCCAAATCTTCAAATAGTCCTGATAATAGGCACAGAATAATTTGCAACAGTTACTGTTAATTTGTCTTAGTAGTCATACTAGTAAACAGTTCAGGTCATAGCAGTTATCTGTTATTTAAGGTAATCACAGAGGAAGAGTTACGCCGAGTTGGACAGAATACTCGGTACAACGTTAAGTAATCAGGATACAAAAAAGTTCAAAGTATTCAGTTCAAATTACAGGAAAATAAGAGACTACAGATACATGATAAGAATACTTCTCTACAGGGTACATTTGTCTGCAAAATGCAGGTTTTATCATGAGATTTCTTTTGTCTTCATTATGCTGTGTCTGTGCTGTGGTAAAGGATACAATCTCATGAAAGGAAAAAAATCTTACAGCAAATAACAAAAAAATTATAACTATAATTATAGCTTATAACTAATGGATCCAAGAAAAGCTAAATTTCACATTTAAAAATTTCAATTTTCATCCAGCTTCATTCACTACTGTCACAACAGGGAGTGCTATAGGTCTGTAATTGGAGGAATACTGAAAGTTAAACATTTAAAATGAAGTTGGGCTCAATATAATATAAATATCTTTATTGCAGGCTACACAAGCCTAACTGAATATTGATTAACTCCACTAAAATATTTAATGATTTTCAAATGGACATATACGCAAAGTGCAACCAACTGTGAGTCACCGATATTGTTTGTTTTAAGAGTGTACATTTCCTGTTTAACTTGTGTTAGTAAGTAATAAGATTCTGACACTTAAACATAATATTTTCAGTCGTTCAGATGTTATTCAGTGATTTGATTTGAAAGCAATTTGTAGTTGCTATCCAGGATGAGCAGTAAGCCTGTAATATGTGTAATGTTGATAAAGCTAAAATAGAGATGAATCCAAAAATAAGCAAATAAGTAAAAATCTTGCCTTACAACTGTCTTGAATGTGTTGTATAAAGGGTATATATAAAAAAGAATGTCTTTAGAAAAATATCTAACGTTTAAAAGACAGAATGTTTATTTTTAAAAAATCAAGGTAAAATAATGTCAGGCAGTATATTTGCCACTTCATAACTATTTTATGTAATGCCTGTCTGTGATGTAGATTTCTGATGCATTAATTCCTTCAGATGTCTGGTTCCTATCACCACCACTCTGAACAAACTGTACTTTCCTCTCGAACGTTGCCTTTCACATCACACCACTCTGAATGACTTTACACCTTAACAGAAATTTTGAAAGAAAGGTAACGTGACCTTTTAAGCCTAATAACTGAACAACAAACCTCTAGTTTAAGGGGTAACCAGATTAATTTCCAAGGCCTTTGTTCTGTGATTACAACTTTTTGTTCACTTCACTTTAGCGTATGCTGAAAGGGATAACCAAGCTGGCTTGTGTACACACCCATTGTTTGGCCTCTTGGCAAGAAGGGCTCTGTTGTGGGTGAGATGGCGTGCCCTCAGAAGCCCACTCACTTCTGATTCATAATGTCATGTGCATACACATAATACACACGCGAAGTATAACACAAGAGACATAACACAGAAAAGCAAACACACCCAGCCACCTACACACAGAATTTGTGCACACTCATGCTTACACACACACACACACACACACACACACACACACACACACACACACACACACACACACCTGTCAAATCACCCTTCTAAACAGGCTGACACCAAACTCCCTCTTTCAGCGATCCTCCCACTTCCTCTAATGTGTACGTGATAATATTTCAGAGACATGAGCAGGTATCTAAAGTGAGGTGTACCCACCAAAGCCCGACCAGCACATGAACACAAAGCTGCACGCATGATTAGAGATGTCCATTGTGAGGAGGGTGTGGAGACAAAGGAATATGTGTGTGAGTGGACGGGGCGCTGCAGGTGGTGCGGGGGCGGTTAGGCCTAATCTGTGGGATGGGGGTACAGTGAGGGGTTAAAGGGTGTGAGGCCCCATCACATGAATGACTGGACAATCTTCAGACACCTCCCATTTCTCTCTTTACGGACAGAGATTATATCAGATGCGAGTTTTCAATTACACTGCAGACTTACTCAAGGCATATAACAAAGTTATGGTCAACAAACAAGGCATGTTTGTCCATTGGAGTTTGTGAGTTATATCTGTTAGAGAGCAACTATGGTTATTTCAGATGCTTTGGGATTCTGGCTTGTATCTTCAAGGCTTTCGGCATGTTTCAGTCTGCCTGTGTTTATCCAAACCCTCCTGTACCATGTAATTTCTCCGCCCTGCAAAGACCTTAAAGGCCTGGTCAGTTACGTGGGCCAGTTTTCAGTACTGTAATGACGAGGGCTTTGAACAGCATCAGGGACCACACCCACCAAATTCCAGTAAAGCAGAAAACATAGAGCTAGACCACAGCGGTAGTTTAGGGAATCCCTTACTGGACCTTTAATACAAAAATATTTACAACTTTTGAAATATTTAGCAGACACTAGACTACGGCGCTTGCATGTCAGTATTGTATTCATTTTGTTACATTTATAACACTGTACAAGTGTTACATTTCTCTGTAATAAGTGTAGGAAGACAATTTTATGAATGTTTATGTATTGGTATCAGCATACACATACATGAAGCCCACGATTTCCATCCTACTGCATCCCTAATCATTACATTTTTAAATTTACGGCATTTGGCTGACGTATCTTGATCTTATCCAGAGCGACTTACAATTTGATCATTTTACACAGGTAGGCGAAGGTGGTGTTAGGAGTCTTGCCTAAGGACTCTTATTGGTATAGTGTAGGGTGTTTACCCAGGTGGGGATTGAACCCCAGTCTACAGCGTAGAAGGCAGAGGTGTTACCCACTACACTAACCAACCAACCTAATCCTTTTACATCAGGCTGTGTCATGATAAAGGATCATGATTATGTGACTGACTGTGTCTATTTAAAATTGTTAAGAGACAGTATGATATTGCCTGCACTCATCGACGGTAACTATTCCTAAATTTTCTTTAAAAAATAATTAGTTTTAAAATGAGCCATTTGTTTAATGAAGTACGTAACCTAAGACAAACATCTAAAAGTATCAAATACTGAGTAGCCGAACTACTCAAAAACTACTACTCCACAGGAAGAAATATACACCTAACAACAGGATGTCACACAATGTGCTATTTCAAGTTAGATTTGTGACAGGATAGGCTTGGATTCATTCTTCCTTCAAATATCCAATCAAGCACTTTCAGCTGATACTGGCCCAATACCAATATCTCATATTGGATTGTGGCATTTCTAATGATTGTCATTAAAAATTGTGAGGAAACAAAGATTCTGTATTTCAGGATATAGTCTGAATTGCACATGAATGACAGAAAAAGAACATTCCATGAAGCATGACAGAAAACAGCCTTGTCAGAAAATATCCCAAAAAACTTGATAGGGACTGTTCAGAATTAGAATGGCAGGATTTTGCTGCATTATGTTTTCTAAACATTTCTTCTATAATTGGAACGTTGCACTGGCCAAAACAGAAACAACAATGAACTTGCCATTAATAGTGCGCTTCTACTTCAAATCTGCTTGATTAAATGCCCTGTCCATGCTCCGGCCCTCAACTCAGATCCCTTACAGGTCTGCTTACAGTAAAACGCCACAAATTACATTCTGTCACACACAGAGTGAGTGTGTGCAAATGGCTGGGGTGACTAGGAGAAACACATGTAAACACACACAAACACACAGTCAGGGGATGTCCCAAACTATGGCTTTCATCCCATTACAAATGTGTGCAATGTGGAATATAATGGGTTCATAATGACTTTTTTTGTTGCCGATTTAGCAAAGCGCTGTAATTTTGTGCTGACCACAATAACTTAATGACAGCTGTGATTACTGAATATAATTTGAATGGCGGATGAGTCAGAACATCACTTTCATACGAAATCACTCGCAGGGTTCGCCGTCTGCTCCTGATTCATCCCATCATCTGCCTCAGCATGACAAAGATGAATTAGCACTTCTGAGTACAAAACAGCAACAAAGCAAATGCACGGCGTCAGTGGCATCCGTAGACGTTGTCCTGGAAGGCAATTAAACGGCTGTGGAAGATTTGTGGAGGGCGGTGATTCTTTGAAGTTACCTCGAGTGGCTGCCCTGAGGGGGGGGCAATAACATGTTATTCTGACTCTTATAAAAGATCCATCACCCCCAAATAAGAAGAAAGCAAGTAAGAAAGATGATGAGGTTGAAACTCTGACTCATGTCTCGTGCCATTTTCAGGAGTACAGTGCAGACATAATAGCCACCAGAAGCTCATGAGAGCTAAGATCACAGCCTGTTTTAGGTAAAAGTAGTTAAATAAGCCCAGTCTTATCTAATCTTACCTTTCTGTCACAAAGCTCAACAGATGGATCAGGATTAGTGAACGTGTATTATGATATTTTATGTTTCAATAAATGAGTTGAGTATGCCCTCTACCCTCTGGTGATAAAAAAGGCTAATGAAGAGGAAAGCACTGGCCTGACTCCTACTCATTACTTTGCCTATCATACCCTCTACTGGACAAAAAAGGTAATACAAGTCTGGCGTTTTAGGCTTACATCAAAGCACTGGTGTGGTTTAAATAGGCATAAACAGTACATTTTTCTCTACTCCACAATTTCCCACAAGGAAACTACAAAAGTCTCCTTCAATAAATCAGAAGACGAAAACAAGAAGAATCCAAATCTTTGTGTATGTAAACTCCCATTCGGAAGCACAGGCCCATGAAAAAGTTTATGAAACGGCTTGAACCAGATGTTGGAAGTTAACAAAGAAACGCCCTCAAGAGGTACTTGAGCTTTATATAATCCTGACTGTGTGCATGCTGCCCTACTTTATCATCTGTGGTTTTTCAGATCACTGTAAAGACAATGTCTTGTGAGGGTCTTCTCCCCTTAGAGCCCTACCAGAATGGAATTAAGAGCATTTGCTCTCTGCAACAGTCAATGAGCTCCAAGACACAAAATGCATAACAAGCACAGATAGATAGAAAGTTGGGATAGTGTGTAAAATGTAAATAAATGTAAATAAAAACAAAATGCAATAATTTGCAAATCTCATAGACCCATATTTTATTCACAATAGAACATAGAACACATATCAGGTGTTGAAAGTGAGACATTTTTCCATTTCATGAAAAACATTAACTCTTTTAGAAAATGATGGCAGCAACGCATCTCAGAAAAGCTGGGACAGGGCTGTGTCTTTCTGTAGCATCCCCTTCTTTTAACAACCGTCTGTAAACTTCTGGGAAGTGAGGAGACCAGTTGCTGCAGTTTTGGAAGAGGAATGTTTACTCTTTCTTGTCTGAAGTAGGATTCTAGTTGCTTGACAGATGTGCAAGACACCTATGCCATGCGCACTTATGCTCACCCATACCTTCATGAATGCTGGCTTTGAACTGTGTGCTAAAAACAAGCTGGGAGGTCTTTACTCTGGAGGATGCAGTGTCCATTATTTCCAAAATCGAACTTCAAATTTTGATGCATCTGACCACAGGACACTATTCCACTTTGCCTCAGTGGAATTTTAAATGAGACCAAAGAGGTTTGCAGCATTTCTGGATCCTGTTTATGATACAGCTTTCACTTGCAGTTATGAATTGCTTTTGTGAACTGTGTCCAGAGACAATGATTTCTAGAAGTGTTCCTCAGCCCATGCAGTGATTTCCAGTACAGAATCATGCCTGTTTTCAAAGAAGTCGCCTGAGGGTCCGACGATCACAAGCAACCAAAATTGATCATTGGCCTTGTTCCTTGTGTACTGGGTTTTCTCCAGATTCTCTGAATCTTTTGATGATATGTACTGTAGATGGTGGGATGTCCAAAGTCTTTGCAATTTTACATTGAGGAACATTCTTTGGAAATTGTTCCACAATTTTTAGACACAGTTTTTGGCAGAATGGCGAACCTCTGCCCATCTTTGCTTCTGACAGACTCTGCCTTTCTATAATGCTCTTTTTATACCCACTCATGTGAGTAAGTTGCAAATTGCTCTTCTAGCTTTTTTTTCAGTACCACTTACTTTTCCAGCCTTTTGCTGCCTCTGTCCCAACTTTTTTGAGATGCACTGCTGCCATCAAGTTCTAAATGAGTTAATATTTTTCATGAAATGGTAAAATGTCTCACTTTCAACATCTGATATGTGTTCTATGTTCTACTGTACTTTTTGCTCCTTGTTGCACCGTGTTGTTCCTGGAGGAACATAATTTCACTCCACTGTGTACTTGTACATATATGGAATGACAATAAAAGACTTGACTTGACTATTGTGAATAAAATATGGGTCTATGTGATTTGCAAATCATTGCATTCTGTTTTTGTTTAATTTTTTTTTCATTTTACACAGCGTCCTAACTTTTTTGGAATTGGGGTTGTACCCTGAAACTCAATGGCATCCTGGCCTGCTTAAAACCGAAATAAACCTATCTATACGGTGGCATATGGCGCCACCTATTGGACTGCCGGAAAGTAAAATCCAGGATCATCAAATCCAAATCTATTTACTTCCAGCACATATATTTAGTTCTACGAAAATTAAGTGGAATCAAATTAAAGAGGCTAGTTTACATAAGCTGTGCTTATTAGCCACTGTGCTCTTTCATAACAGACTGCTTACAAACACCAGAAAGGTTGGAACCACAGCAGAAAGAAAACATGTTTTTTAATCCATGTTTTCTTAATGATTATCACCAAGATTCTGCAATTTTCTGCCTCTGAAAAGCAAAAAAGAAAGGTGGGGTAGAAGAGGGAAGGAGGGAGAGATGGAGGGAGAGATGGAAGGAGAAAAGGAGTGAGACATAGAAGTGCATGTGAGAGGAAGGGAAGGAGGGAGGGGGGTAAGCTCAGGGTCACCAAGTTCGCCCATTCCAATAGTGCTCATGAAATAACAACTGATCCTGTCTGTATTTTTTCTACCATTCCTACTGATGAAAAGATAATGTTCACTTCTGCTAGTGACTACGAGATTTGCCATGTTTATTGCCACGATAATAGCGGGGTGTGCTCACTGTGGGTTAATACCACCTATGGAAAGCTAGACCTACAGTACACAATTTTTAGCCCGATTCAATTCCAATTTGCCCAGTCTAACAAGTTTTCACAACTTGATGCAATTATCTAAGCTGGAAGTTGGAAGGTAATAGCCAATGTAAGAAGTCCAAGAGAGAAAAAAAGACATATGCAAAAGCTGTATGCATGTCCTGAACAAAGGCAAAAACGACCCTTAATGATGTTTACAATGCAAGGACCCAGATAAAACACTCTTATCATAGTCAAACTTTTCTCTAGCTCTTGCTGCAGAATAAAAAGATTTGTGTTTTTCACATTCACTGTATTTTTGCTATGCTTCTTGTGTTGAGGTTTTAGCCTGGAAGACATGGTTCCATGATTTCCAAAAAAAAAAATATTCTAATTTTGATTATCTGAATCAAAGAACACTTTTTCACTTAAACAGGTCAGGCCCACAGAAAGCAGTGGTGTTTCAATGCTCTGTTCACACATAGTTTGTTCTTTGCATTTTAACTTGCATTTGTGGATGCAGTGATGAACTGTGTTCACAGACAGTGTTTTTCGGAAGTGTTCTTGAGTCCCTGTAGTGATTTACACTACAGAATCGGGTCAGTTTTTAATGCAGCACCACCTGAGGGCTCACAGTCAGATGAAATCCCAAAGTTCTTCATTATTTTACATTGCGAAACTTTACTCTTGAATTCACTATTTGCCCATGCAGTCTTTCACAGAGTGGCAAAGCCCTCCTCATCTCTACTTCTGACACACTCAGCCTCTCTGAGATGCTCTTATACCCAATCATGTTACTGACCTGTTGCCAATCAACCTAATCAGTTGTGAGATGTTCCACTAAGTGTTTTTTTTCATTATACAACTTCATCACCAACAAATTTACAACTTTTTTCTTTTGTTGCCCCTGTCCCAACTTTTCTGAAATGTGTTGCAGGCATCAAATTCAAAATGGGCATATGTTTTACAAAAAAACAATAAAATTTCTCATCTTGAGCATTAATGTTGCCTTTGTACTATTTTCATTTTACATGCATAAATGATGTGTGTTCTATTTGTTATTTACATTTTGCACAGTGTGCAAAGTGTTTTATAAAGTGGGTCATATAAACACTAGGACTACACTCATCATACATACATATAAAATTACTGGGAAAAGACTCTGTTAGAATATGCATAATACAAATGAGTGACTATGTCTGCTAAATGGTCTTTGTGTGTGTGCATCTATGTATGTACGTGTGTGTGCCTATGTGGGCGTGAGGAAGGATTTGATCCCATTTGTCTATATAATCTATTTGATGATCCATATTCTCAAAGTTCCTTCCAAAAACTAAACTTAATTTGCAGAAAAGGGCTCCACACATCAATACATCCATCTGTTGATCAACCCATCCATCCATTCATATACCTTCGGTGTGATACATTTTCTTTGACAAAATTGATTCCAAAATTTCACGTATAGGCAAAATCAGACACTTCTTGTTTAAAAACTAATAACCCTTAAAATGAGCTATTTTTAAAGAAGGATTTCACTTAATATGTAGGCTATCATGCTAAACTACTCAAACACTACTACACCACAGTGGAAATACGTTGCTAACAACATGACATCACACAATGTGAATCTGTGGTATTGCAGGCTAGATTTGTTTTTTTTCCCCTGCAAATTATCCAGAATTTTCTGCTGATATAGGCCTGATACTGATACCCATGAAAACAGATATGCCATCTCTAGGAAGTTGGCAGTCATTATATATATATATTGCTGTTCTTGAGCATGGTGTGTGTGTGTGTGTGTGTATATATATATATATATATATATATATGTGTATATATATATATATATATATATATATATATATATATATATATATATATATATACATACACACACACACACACACACACACACACACCATGCTCAAGAACAGCACATAGAGAACTTCATGGAATGGGTTTCATCCAAGCTTTACATCACCAAGCGCAATGCAAACCGTTTAATGCAGCAGTGCAAAGCGCTGCCACCGGACTCTAGAGCGGTGGAGACGTGTCTGGAGTGACATCATATTAAAACCTTTGGCCCTATGGATTAAGAATGGGTCACTGAAGTTCATATGTTTGTAAAGGCAAACAAATGAATACTTTTGGCAATATAGTGTATATTCAAAGCAAAATACTCAAAAAAAAAAACGTGACTTACTTCCCCCCTCTGATGGTTTTTGAGAAGCCAAATAAGATTGAGATCTGAACTGGCACAACTGAACTTACACCACAAGATCATACAGGTTTGTGAGACCCAACTTTGAATTACTGATCAATGTCAAGATTAAGCACAGAACACTAAAGAACACCCTAATGTTGTTTCCATAAACGAACAGTAGATGGCGCCATCGCTCCATCAGAAAAACACGTACGACGCTTCTGAAAAAGTCACTCAAAAAAAGTTCTCGCATTACATCTAGGACAGGAAAGCAAGCTTTCCAGAGAAAGTCTCTAGTACATTCTTCACCGCCTGAATCCACGGGTTCTGCCAACTGCGATTGTGACGCAGATCGTCTGCGTTAAGAATAACCAGATGTCTGGAGAGAATAAGCTCCGATCTGTTACAACACCTATATGTCGGCCCAGGAACTCAGCTGAGAGAGAGAGACAGGAAGGGGGGAGGCAGCTGAACAACGCGGAAAAGAAGGAAGAAAGAAGGAGGGAGAGAAATAAGAGAGAGGACTGCAAGACGAGTGTGAGAGTGAATGAGTGAGTGTGTGAGCGAGAGAGGCAAAGATAGATGGGGAGACAGAGTGAGGGAGGGAGAGAAGGAGTGAGAGAGGGAAGTGCGTGTGCGAGGGAGGGAGGGAGCTAAGCTAGCTCGGGGTCAGTGAGTTCGTCCATTCCAATAGTGCTCGTGAAATGACAACTGATCCAAACACTGTGTACCATACCATCAAGCGCGCGCACACACGCTCGCACGCCAAGTTACCAAACAGCTCCCACACACACGCGCATGAACTACACCTCAAATCCTCATATAACCATGTGAAATATGCAACTCGGATATATCCCACGTATGCAGCCCACGTGTAGATCAGAGCACATTTAACAGAGTAGGGTTTGATATAGCACGTTTAATTTAGGCACCCAGAAACGGCACGTAAACAACAGGTACACGGTGGGCGTTTAGTGATATTGCATGCACGTTGATCATATCAGCAGCATGAAAACACCAGTTCCAGAGCCAGTTCAATAGAAAAACAGGATGAATTATCACTCAGACGAAACATTTAATGTGAAGAGTCCGAATCACGGCGTTCACTCACCAGGTAAAGGAGGAAGGTGTGCAAGCCAGTGCCGAGTCCGACGGACGAGAGAATACCCAAGCCCAGCCAGTAGGCGCACCACAGGCACTTCTTCTCCAGCAGCCGCACATACTGAGGAGACGGAGCAGCGCGTGAGAGCCGTGTGCAGTCATATACACGCACACATGGGGAAAAGGAACGAGAGAAGGCGTGGAGGGAGAGAGGTGAAACAGAAAGTGCGACATAAGGAAGGGAGGGGAAGGGAATGGAGGGGAGGGGAGGGAGTGGGGGAGAGAGAGAGAGAGAGAGAGAGAGAGAGAGGGAGAAGAGGCACCTCTGTGCGAGTTGTTGTTGCTTGCTGTTGCGGAGTTCGGGGAGGACAGAGCTGGAGGGTGAGAGAGTTCAGAACACTGAGAGAGAATAAGAGTGTTATTCTAGTCCAGCTAGCCAAGTCTTACACAACACAGCGCGAGAGGACAGCCAGTCGAGCCCCTGCTGCAGCTCGCGCGCTCTCTCGCTCAATCTTTCACGCACTGACTCACGCGCGCACAACCACGCTTACGTATCCATTTCTCTCTCATTAGCTTCGTCTTTCTCTCCTGTTTTCACTTTATTCGCCCGCTCCATCTCTCCCCGTGTAGCGTTTCCCGTCCGACAGGCCAATGCCCCTCGGTAAAAAAAAAAAAAGAGGGGGGGGGCTGTTTTCGTAGTCGCAGTGAAATTTACGGGTTTGGATTATTATGGGAACATCATGGGTTTCTGGCAGAGTTCCTGGTGAGCTCTGCCTCACCAGGAATCCAGCAAAACAGAAAACACACGCACTTCCTCACGTCCCCTCTCTTCGTTCTCTCTCTATCTCATACACATTCTTCTCTCTCTCGGTCTCTCTCTCTCTCTATCTCTCTCGCTCTCTCTCTCTGCCCCCACACTCCCGCTCTACCTCTCTCTCCCACATTTGTTCCCTCACACATGTGAATCGAGAACTTTCTACACTCATCTTCCCTGCCAGCCGAGTACATCCAATCTGTCTGTCTGGCATAACTGGCAAAGATGACAGGGTTAGCTTTAAGTTTAGTGGTTTAGCTACCTCAGAATTTAGGGAACCACAACATCAGATATAAAGCCATTTGCTAGCACAGAGCCTGTTCGTAACTTCAGAAAATCTTTACACAAACAGCTGTAAACAACAACGCTACCGTTTAAAGGTTTGGAACCACTCGCCTCATTAGTAGTTCATTGTAGTTCAATAATAATGTATGTAGTGTAGACTAAAATACTATAAGCTAAATACCAGAAGGTATTTTAAGAGGTTGTATTGTAAGATGTATGCTCTAGCGAATGTTAACATGGTCATGAACTGCCACATTACAGACTTTGCATAACACTAATACAATGGCAATGAATTGTCAACATTGTATAACACTAGCAAAATCATCCCCCATCACTGCATCACAAAGAGATTTCTGTGAAGCTTCTTTGTCAGTGTCTACTGTGGAAAGAGATACACAGATCAAACTAAATCAGGAACTGAAAAGACTGCTATATCTCAGTAACTACAATGAGAGACAGTGTTGTGGCTTATGGTGTACACTCAGCGCTCCATGTTCTGTGGACAGGCCTGGTTAGAAGAAAAGAAAAAAAAACAATAGCACAAGCAAATTTCTAAGCTGGAGAAAAAGCAAAATCTGTATGTGCATAGCCAGTAACCAGTCATACTTCATGCTACTGAAACTACATGTGGTAACCATTTTCACACACGCTTTACTGAATTTGCCTTCTAGTGATTTCAGTCGTCTTCTGAAATTAACTGAGGCTGCAGCCTTGACTATCCTGCCTGCTCCTACACTTGTATAATGCTTATATAACTTGTAAAGATCACCTTCTGATGTGCTCCTTCGATGGAGTAAGTGATGAAGAAGAGGAAAAGGAGTAGCAGGAAAGCGAAGGCCGTTCCTCTCTGCTGCCACAGCCTGGGGGAGGAAGAGGAGCAGAAGAGTGAGGAAGACTTCTGGGTGAAGTGAGAGGTTTAGCTCACAGCAACAGACACAAATCAGTGGCCATCTGAGGAGACGGTCTAAGCTTTTGATCCATGTTAACAGCATTAAGGGCTTTCCCTGCTCGCTCTCTCACTTATCTGGTGGGCTTCCTATTACAGTACTATGCAGTGAAGAGCAGATGTGACAATAATACGTGTGAGCTAAAAGATGATTGACCGCATAATGTATGGAGAAATTTCAGACGGAGAAGCACTGATCACTCTTAAGATAAAGGTCTAAAGAAAACCAGTTATACCTTTAGTAACTTTGTTTCTTTGTTTCCCACACTAAGCAAATACAAACAAACACATTCCAGCTACTGAGATTTAGCACATCCAGTTTTCACCTGAAAACATAACTATTATTAAATACAATCCCACACCAGCTAGCTGAGCATCGCTTGACCTATTTTCCAGAGGCATTTACGTCATTGTAGAGCAATATCGGGGAATAGGCCGGCAGTTCGCACTGTAGGCTGAGACGGCTACAGTTAGTCATTTAAGAAACATGACCACGTCATTCTCACAGCTCTGTGTGAGTCGTTCAATCACAATCTCCCACTTGCCCTTACTGTCAAAGGAGGGGGGGTCAAACTTCTGATGAAAAATTTCTTTTTCATTCATGCCAAAGTGATGATATGACTAATAAGTTTATCACAACAGGACATTATCCATCCTCTTCTGCACGAGTATAGCTTCAAGATGTCACCAAGGTAAGTCCCTGTTCCAATTCACATTCGAGCAAACTTGCAAGTGATCTAATGTGACATTCCTGATGGTCTGCAACAATTTAGGATATTTTCTGTGTTCAGCAAGAGGGCTCTTGATCACTTGTAAACTTGCAGATTTCTGAGGTTACCACAAGGACTTAAAGGTAGATTGAAAATTTTGGCAAGATCTATTGTAGCCAAAGTTATCAGCTGTGACGTATTCTCTGATAATTCACTGACCCAAAGTGAACCCATCAGATCAAGCTGGCAAATACTGTGACAAGTTAATAGTCAAACTAATAGTTGACTAGTCAATAATTTGAAAGGCAACAGCAAGAAGCAGAGATTATACATAATTTAACTACCACTTTGAGAAGGATGGTAAACACTCTCTCTCTCTCTCTCTCTCTCTCTCTCTCTCTCTCTCTCTCTCTCTCTCTCGGCCACTTTATTGGGTACACCTGTTCAATTGCTTGTTAACACAAATACCTAATCAGCCAATCACATGGCCACAACTCAATGCATTTAGGCATGTAGACGTGGTCAAGACAACTTGCTGAAGTGCAAACTCAGCATTAGAATCGGGAAGAAAGGTGATTTAAGTGACTTTGAACGTGGCGTGGTTGTTGGTGCAAGACGGGCTGGTCTGAGTATTTCAGAAACTGCTGGGATCTACTGGGATTTTCACAAACAACCATCTCTAGGGTTTACAGAGAATGGTTCGAAAAAGAGAAAATATCCAGTGAGCGGCAGTTGCGTGGACGAAAATGCCTTGATGATGTGAGAGATCAGAGGAGAATGGGCAGACTGGTTTGAGGTGATAGACAGGTAACAGATAACCAACCAAAATCTCTGAGGAATGTTTCCAACACCTTGTTGAAAGTATGCCACGAAGAATTAAGGCAGTTCTGGAGGCAAAAGGGGATACAACCTTTTACTAGCAATATGTACCTAATAAAGTGGCTGGTGTTGTTGGAGTTAATGTTTCCCTTAATGAACAGCAGCTCCAGACCATGCTACCACCACCATGCCTGACTGTAGGCAAGACACAGTTGTCTTGGTACTCCTTACCAGGGCACCACCACACATGCTGGACACCATCTGAGCCAAATGAGTTTATCTTGGTTTCACATGGTTTCAGTAATCCATATTCTTGGACTGCTTGTCTTCAGCAAACTGTTTCTGGGTTTTCTTGTGCATCAGCTTCAGAAGAGGCTTCCTTCTTGGATGATGGCCATGCAGACCGAGTTGATGCACTGTGCAGCGTATGGTCTGAGCACTGACAGGCTGACCTCACACTTCTTCAACCTCTGTAGCAATGCTGGCAGCACTCATTTTTTGAAGCCAACCTCTGGATATGACGCTGAACATGTGGACTCAGCTTCTTTGGTCGACCCTGGTGAGGTCTGTTCAGAGCGGAACCTGTCCTGGAAAACTGCTGTATGACCTTGGCCACCATTTCTATAGCTCAGTTTTAGGGTGTTAGCAATCTCCTTATTTCACACATCCTCAGAGAGTTCTTTGCCATGAGGTGCCATGTTGAATATCCAGTGGCCAATATGAGAGAATTGTACTGCTCCCCATGCTCCCCATTCACACCTGGAACCTTGTAACTCTAAGGAGTCACATGACACCATGGAGGGACAACAACATAATTGGGCACAATTTGGACATGTTCACTGTGAGGTGTACTCACTTGTGTTGCCAGCTATTTAGACATTAATGGCTGTGTTGAGTTATTTTCAGAGGACAGTAAATCTACACTGCTACTACTTCAAGTAATATTCAAGTTTCATTTATATAGTGTTGTCCCATGAAAATATTTGCATAAATATGAGAAATATGAGGGGTGTACTCACTTTTGTGAGATACTGTGTGTGTGTGTATATATATATATATAAAATATGTGTGTGTATATATACGACCCCATTTCCAAAAAAAGCTAAATGTTTTCCCATTTTTCTTTAATATAGGATTTCAGCTTCTCAATGATTCGGGGGCTCATTTGTTGCATTTTTCATTTCAATAATTTCATTTCATCATGTCAAATGTTATAAGTGGGTGACAGATCTGGATAGCAGGCAGGCCAAATCAGCACCCAGACTCTTTTAATATGGAGCAATGCTGTTGTACATGTAGAATGTGGTTTGACATTTTCTTACTGAAATAAGTAAGGCCTTCCTTGAAAAAGACGTTGTCTGGGTGGCAGTAATAATATAAATGAATATTATAAATGAATATATAAATGAAACTTGAATATTACTTGAAGTAGTAGCAGTGTAGATTTACTGTCCTCTGAAAATAACTCAACACAGCCATTAATGTCTAAATAGCTGGCAACACAAGTGAGTACACCTCACAGTGAACATGTCCATTTCTAAAGATTCTCTTAATCTTTTAAATGGTATTTTGTACTGTAAGTGATAAAAAGCAAACGTTTTTTGCTATTTTATGTTGAGAAATGTTATTCTTTAATTGTTGTTCTGTTTGCTTGTGCAGTGTCTCACAGAGTGGTGAACCCCCCTTCTTCTGAAAGACTCCACCTCTATGAGATGCTCTTTTTATACTCCATCATGTTATTGACTTGTTGCCAATCAACGACCAGGTGTCTTTTTCTTTTAGCATTACACAACTTTACCAGCCTTTTTATTGCCCCTGTCCCAACTTTTTTGGAACGTGTTGCTGGCATCAATTTCTAAATGGGCAAATATTTTCAAAAACCAAAAACATTTCTCAGTTTCAACATTGCATATGAAGATGTTATTATTATATGTATTATTACATATAATAATATATATATTATATATATTATTATTATTATATACTATATATATATATGGCATTATATATATTACATATATGTATATATGTATTATTTTGTATTACTGTCAGTTAAATATGGGGGTTTAAATGATTTGCTCATCATAGAATTTTGTTTTTATTTACATTTTGCACAGCACCCCAAGTGTTTAGGAAATGGGTTGTATTTGGCTTCCAATGTCTTTCAGTGAGCAAAATCTGTTTTTTTTTGCACTTGTTTTATTGGTCCATCCCAGGATTTGTGCATACTGTTGAAATTTGGCAGCTGAGCACTTTTGTTTGTGGAATATACGAGTTAAGAAAGCACATCCAGACACATATCTAATATCTTTGATATCTAATTGTTTGTACTAAAGATGTTAGAACAAAGATGGGAAATGGTTGGACTGAAAGGTTTGGGGAAAATAATAATATTAATAATGCAATTGAGATTCCAAGCCTTTTTTCCCTCAAGAAGAATAGCACGTCCATTTTTTGGGCTTGAGGCTTTAATGCTGAATGTAATGTGCCAGACTGCTGATTACAAGCTTTATGCTATTAGGTTAAATTTCTCCACTTGAAACTTAATAAGACAACATTAAATAAAATAGAGTGTAATTAAAACTGTAGCTCTTGCATTTTAAAAGTTGCAATTTTTATATAAAAACAATTATCTGCTCAGTCATGATGTAACACATAGTGTTACATACTACATACATACTATAACATTCCCATACAAAAAATAAAAGGAGCCAAACCAAAAATATATTTTTTAATGATGGCTTCAGACTGCTCAGTGATTAGGTAAAAACCCTAACTCAACCACTTTATTAGAACTGAAAGTGAATGAATAATGTCTTAGTTAAGCTGTTCTGCAGTGTCAGCTTCCAAGCTCTCTTACTAGCCATAGCTGGCTGTAAAAGTTTATCCCCAGATAAAGTTGCAACATAGATTCAATCATGAATTTGTATAGAGAGGTGACAAATTAAAGAAAAGGCCTGAATAAATGAGTGTATAAACGCAATGAGTACAAATGCTTTCCGACAGATGTACATGATACAATTAAGCAATTAACATCCTGGGTCAGGTGGCTTTGTTATGCTGTGGGGTCAGTTTGCTGGTATGGTTTGAATCAAACTGGTCCCCTTAAAGAGGTGCAAAGCAAAACAGCGAATGCTGCATTTTCTGTTGAACTACTGGTCCACTTCATATTTTGTGATTGTTGCAGCCACAGGAAACAAATGGTATTACGGATACTGCCCTTCCATAGACTGTGAAACATTTAGAATTTCAACAACAGATAGACACAACGTGACTCAGCCCGCAGGTCAGGTAGGGACATTGGCTATTCTTTTCTCTCCTGCTGAGCAGTCCGTAAAAAATGGCCAGGAAGTGATCTCTTAACCTCATTCTAATGCTTTCCTTTATAAGAAGGTGTTTGTGAATATGGCCACTGCTCTCCTCACCTCCTAATCCATTCCTTCAGAGTGATGAACATTTCTAGGAGGAAGTAGTGAAGAGTAAGAGCAGGCCTGTTCCATAGCACCAGAGTGAGTCTCTCCTTTTTATCCCTCTGCTTCAGTTCACTCAGAGATGCAGCATCTAAAAAAAACAAACACCAACCAAAAGGACCTGTTCCACATACAGTTCTAAAAGATTGAATTTAGGCCAGTTGTATCATGAAAATTTAGCTGATGACCCACTTCCACAAACAATTTAACAATTTAATAGTCTATTTCTGTTTATGTTATGCAACTATTAAAGTATAAACCTAAAGTGGCCAAATAGGCTGATTAGTTATCATGCTTTCTTGCTACTGATGCTGAATAACTCCCAACTGATAAAAGAAATAGCTCAAGCCCAAACACATAAACATTACTAACTGCTGCTGTCCATATGTACTGTAGCACCAGTAAGAAGTTCAAACTTTTGGTGTTTGAGTAAGACCTGTGACCTCTCTCGATAAATGTGTTTTCAACTAGCTTTAATTTACAACCCCAA
Organism: Pygocentrus nattereri; assembly: GCF_015220715.1. NCBI lineage: Eukaryota > Metazoa > Chordata > Actinopteri > Characiformes > Serrasalmidae > Pygocentrus > Pygocentrus nattereri. Next base: position 12,509,496 of record NC_051228.1, on the reverse strand, counting down.
TTCCAATGAAGTTGGGACGTTGTGTACAACATAAATAAAAACAGAATACGATGATTTGCAAATCCTTTTCAACCTATATTCAATTGAATACACTACAAAGATAAGATATTTAATGTTCAAACGGATAAACTTTATTGTTTTTTGCAAATATTCACTCATTTTGAATTTGATGCCTGCAACATGTTCCAAAGAAGTTGGGACAGGGGCAACAAAAGACTGGGAAAGTTGAGGAATGCTCAAAAAACACCTGTTTGGAACATTCCACAGGTGAACAGGTTAATTGGAAACAGGTGTCATGATTGGGTATTGCTATCAGCGCAAAGTTAAAAAGGCAGCATCTCTGATGGTGTGGGGGTGTGTTGGTGCCCATGGCATGGGTAACTTGCACCTCTGTGAAGGCACCATTGATGCTGAAAGGTACATACAGGTTTTGGAGCAACATATGCTGCCATCCAAGCAACGTCTTTTTCAGGGATGTCCTGCTTATTGCAGCATTCTGCACGTGTTACAACAGCATGGCTTCATAGTAAAAGAGTGCAGGTATTAGACTGGCCTGCCTGCAGTCCAGACCTGTCTCCCATTGAAAATGTGTGGTGTATTATGAAGCGCAACATACGACAACAGAGACCCCGGACTGTTGAGCAACTGAACTTGTACATCAAGCAAGAATGGGAGAGCTTCAACAATTAGTGTCCTCAGTTCCCAAACGCTCATAGAGTGTTGTTAAAAATAAAGGTGATGTAACACAGTGGTAAACATGCCCCTGTCCCAACTTCTTTGGAACGTGTTGCAGACATCAAATTCACAATTAGTGAATATTTGCAAAAAACAATAAAGTTTATCCATTTGAACATTAAATATCTTGTCTTTGTAGTGTATTCAATTGAATATAGGTTGAAAAGGATTTGCAAATCATTGTATTCTGTTTTCATTTATGTTTTATACAACGTCCCAACTTCATTGGAATTGGGGTTGTACATGCATTTGCCTCAAGCAAACTGATGAATATAAGAATATATATAAATGAATCTGAAAGTAACAACCGTGGAAAATAACTGGTCTATGTCTTATCGATTTATTTGATGCAACATACGGGTGTATCCCCAACTCACATCTAACCCACTACAAAACTAATATTTAAATGATAAAAAAACAAAATAACTAAAAGCTCATTACTGGCAGATAATTGGCAAAAGTAATGTTTGTATTAGGTTGACATTAGGATTTGGCCCATATGTATTGCTGCACTCATTAGTCCTGTCACTATCAGCTGGATTACCGCTGATCTTGCTTTCAGTTTTTCAAAGAAATTGGCAGGGATATTTTTCCTCCAGAGTTTGGTCTTAGAAGATTTCAAACACATTCAGTGATGTTGAAGTCTGCACTCTGGGGTGAACAGTCCATTGAGACTACCATCAGCTTTAATTAGCAAATATTCCTTTTTGTCTAAGCCTTTTTCTGAGTATGGCAGCTACACGTCCTTACAGAACAATATACCTTGATTTTCTTACGAATTCCAGTGAAATCAATTTCAATCAGAAATCAGAAAGCATTTTTCTTCCTTATCTTGACAGGATTTGATTGAATTGTGAAAAACGGGCCTTCTGAAACAAATAAGAGAGTCTAATGCAGTCTAATGCAGAATTTGTTTGGTTTGGAGAAATGTCAAAAAAGAACTATGACATTTTGATATGAATTTCAGTATTTTTTAAACATGATTCATCAGTGTTAAAAGCTTGATTTTAATATATAAATATTTTTAAACCAAGACATTGACCAGGTGAAACACCAGTTAGCAGGCTAGACTTTTAGCATCTGCATTGCTTTGGCTTTTTATCAAGAGATGAACTGTGTGTGTGCTGGTGCACATCACCCTCATCATCAGCTGACCTGCAGAAAACATTAGAAAGCAGCTCAAATACTACCATATACTTTTGAACTCCCTCACTTGTGTTAAACATAAACAGGGGTTGCCAGTTTAAACAAATAACTGAAATAACTCAGAAGTGTTGGGGATGGAGGTGGCGATCAGTGTTTTTGCTCAGTGACAGCTCAGGGTGGTGAGAAGGGGTGGAAAAACATACTGACATATTATTGGTTAGTACGATTGTTCCCTGCTGCTTGTCACGATTGGCGCCTCTCAGTCCTGTCCATGTGCTCATGTTGTGTTTACTTCCCAGTGCTGTCCATGTGCATCTTTGTTTTGGTTTTCAGTCCTGCCCCCTTGTTTAGTGACTCCGCCCCTGATTGTTCCCACCTGTTTTAGGCCTGTCCCTCGTTATCCTTGTTCGTATTTAAGCCCCGTGTTTGCTGGTCTTTGTTTGACGTTTGGGATGTTTGTTTGATGTTAGATGTCCTGATTGTTTGAATTGTTGTTTGCTGGATGTTTTCTTTGTTTGATGTATGCTTGTTTGAGTTGTACTTTCGCTATTAGTTCTCTGTGTTTAGCCTGTGTTCTGTTAGTCATGTCTGTCTTGCGATCTCTTCGTATTGGCCATTTGAACCTGGACTGTCATACCCGCAACCCTGGATTTGCCCTCAATAAAAGTCGCTTATCTCAGCATATGCGTCTGCCTCCTCGCTTCCCAGTGTTACACTGCTGAACATGGTAGTGGAACCAAATGTCAGAAGGCATCTACACTTCAAAGTATATGAAAAAAAACAAAATTTTGTCTTTTGAACAATGGAAAACAGTAGTTTGTGCTTAAAATGACCCCAAGAACAAAGTCCATTTTGATTTCAGGTTGACTTTAAAGTACTGTTTATTTGACAGCGATGATTTTGGTGGTCTGTCAAGTCTTGCATGGTGGATAAAAGTCCCATTTTCTATATATTCTTTAATTCCAGTTTACATGTATTTTCCATTTCACTTTCCAATTTCTTATGCAAATGAATTATCTTCATATTGTATGTCCCCAGAAATATCTCCCGAAAAATTAATAATGTGTAGAAATATTGAAAAAACATTGCTACATCTTTAGGATAGATTAGTTTTTTAGGTTTTAAAGTTCTTTTGCCAGTTTTTAAAACTCTGAATGGCACAGCACCTGCATACCTCACAGAATGTCTCTCTACGGATGTTCTAACACTTGACTTCAGATCTGAAGATAGTGATGTTCTGCAAAAAATAGGGAGGCCTCTTTCTGTTATTATACTGTTATTATACTTCTAAACTGGAACTCAATTTAACTAGACAGTCAAGCTCAGAGCACACTTTTAAGAAACATTTCAAAATGTATCTCTTTCTTTTAGCTTGTAATTTAATTTCTACCTTTCATTTATTTTTATCTCTTTTAAACAGATCTGTTACTACTTCATATGATTAGTACTCAATTATCATACACTTATTTCAATTATCTTTTTCCTTATATTGCTGGCATTGAAAAGTAAATAGAATAGTACTCAAATTTAAATTCTTCTGTGACTCATTACATTATATTATATATTATTATTATTATTATTATTAATTACTGTTTAATGGCCATTTTGAGTGGAAATTTAATTTATGAAGGGTGGTCTCTTACATCTGCGCAGTACAGCATGTACCAAATATAAGTGCTTGACAGAGGCCAATAATCTTGAAGCTTTCTTCATGTTACATAAACCACATCCTGGAGCCATTATAGTTTCATAAAAGTTTTATCTGCTTTTCTGAGAGCACTCTATAAAGCTGTCTGTGCATGGGACAATAACTAAATCACCCAAGGCGAACACCCAATAAAATTAACACATTTTCATTGTGATCTTGCAATTTTTTTGTGGTAAAGCAGGACACTCCAGGTCTCAATGGCTTACCTGCCTCCTTAGTAGCAGACCTCCCATTGCGGTGCTCCTTAACGCCTGCTCTCCTCTGAGGACGCTCACAGTTGGTCTGAGTCTCATTCATCTCAGCCTTGGGAACCTGGGAGAAATGAAGAGAGAACAGAGGGAGAAAGAAAGAAAGAAAGAAAGATATTTGTCTTTTTTTCCTCATCCTGTGTCAATCACTCTACCATCAATACTCTGCTCTCTTGCACAGAACTGTCAGTCAGACCTGTACTAACCCAAAGATTCCCTCTTGTGACAATGTAGCAACCTTTCACACGTATTAAGGCCAGTATAACCACATGCACTCCTATTGATAACCATCACTCTCCTGTGAAGGACCTAGTCTTAGCAGACCTTCAATCTGAGGAGTTTAATGTCACTAAAAGCTACCTCTCAAAAATGAAATTCTTATGAATACACTGCCCAATACCTGAAATATTGTATTAATACATTAATCTTGAAATCAGATTTTGGCCTAAAATGTATTTTTTCAATACAAATGTTTTTTTTAAAACATTTTTAACATATAAAAACTCATAAGACACCAGTAGGCTCACTGGTTGATAAATTTCTCCACAATGAGCCACTTCACATTACACCATGTGAGTGACTTTGTTCACACCTCAAAGAGTGAAATATGCAGAAATTTTGAAAAAATCTGTAAAGAGCCTGTACTACCTTGTGGAAGTTCTCTTTACCTGTGTAAAGTAGTAGTGAGACACTGCTTTACACAGACCACCCATATCTGGATATGAATGTCACTTGTGCAATGGTAAGAACCATTTGCTCATGTGTTCATGATATCCTGCTCTGATCTCAGATACGAAGTAGCAAATACCACATCTCCTCCTCAGTGTACGCAAACACAAGAAAAACCCACCCCTCGCCACAAGTGTTGCCCAAAATAACCTACAAAAAAAAAAGGACAGCGAAAACATTAGAGGACTACTTCAAGACTTCCTCACTGCTGAAAACAGGAACCAAGCAGATTAAGGAAGGCAGGACTTTGGGGAAAGGCGATCTTACGGTAGATACTGAAACTAATCAGAGTGGTAGTGCCTATCTAGGAACAGGTAACTGGATGCTGAAATAGAAAGCATTACTCTCACTCTGCTAATGAGACTTTTGATGACAGGCCAGTTTCAGGCTCACTGGTCTAGGACCTTTTGGGTACCACAGTCTTTTCTCAAAGACACAAAGCCTTCTGCCACACACCTGCACTCAAAATGCATAATCTCTACAACATAAATGAATTCATAACAAGGCTCTGTCTCTATCATCAGGTCCACAGCTATGAGAGTGGCAGGAAATTTGATTTCAAAACTTCCTCACACTGCCTGGCTTAAATTAGGTTCAGTCCCTAGAGCTCACTGTAGCAACTCTAGCACAGATTTTAGAGTACCCAATCAGTTAAAGCAGCACTGTAATGTGGCCTGTGTATGCAGCTGTGCACACTGCACACTTGTGCCCTACATAGGCCTAAGCAACACTGAAGTCTAATCTATTATGTTCAATTTAAAAAAGGCATTGAGACATGAGCCATTGAATCTTGCTGAGAAGGGCACAGAGCAACAAAATACAGCAATATTCAGAAAAAAAACACTACGAATTTTCCCACAGTAGACATACAGTCAAACGCAAGCATGTTAATCAGACTTTGGTATTATTTGTCAAAAAACTGGCACTAACAGAAGCTAATCCTGTACAGACTACCAAGAGGACTAATCCTAGACTTGAGCTCCTCTAAAAGGCACTTACTCAGAGTCTAGCTGACGTTATTTACAGTGAAGAGGACCTGAACAGTGCCCGCACCGTCATAATCAGATGAGGGTGCTTCCTTAAAATTTCTGTCAAATTTAAAATTTGACATCTAACCTAATTCATTCAGTTTGACCTGGTGTACAGCTGTGCATTCCACAGAAACCTGTCAAATCGATTTTCTATAGCCATTTCATTTACTAAAACCAGTAAACCTACATGTGTCTTCAGTTTTTCTAAGTTACTTATAGTTTTCTTTGTGGACTATCATTTTGCTACACAACACCCTATACCTCTCTGCCATTAACTGATTTTTTAGAAAATACATTTTTAGCTAAAGATCATTTTAGAACTATCGAGCTGAACATAAGTCAGACCATAAATCAGCACTAATTCAGGATCCTGGCACCTCGCACTGCACTTATCCTTTTCTGCTTTCTTTCTAATGCCCCTACTAGGTTAGCACTGGCACAGATGAATGAACAAGAATTTAATAATTACCCTTTACAGCTTCCATGGAAAACCACAGCAGAGCACGAAAACATAGCGTAAGAAAAGAAAAGACACATGGACCATACAGTAATGTCCGTCACTCAGATAAGTCTGCCTCACTGCCTTATTTCCACCTGACACATGCAGAATAACGAGTAGAGTTAGTTGGGTCTCTGACTAATGCTCTGTTGATTTGTTGCATGCATTATAGCAGCAGTTCGCAACTCCAGACAGCGATCTTTCTTACCTTCCTCTTTGCCTCCCTGTCAAACGGCAACCGCAGGTCGCTGCAGCACTGTGCAATACGTGCGTTCAACCTGAGGCGCGTATTTCCGCTCATGCGGTACCAGTGGACCAATCTGGATCACGACCAAACCTTGCAGCATGTGGATAGTATCAGACGGTTTACCTGAGCCCGCTTAATCCATCCAAATGCAGTCTAAGAGCACGGTGAGGTTAGCCTACTCAAAATGTTTTCTAGTATTTGCTGTATTCAAAATGTTTCCTACATCATACTGTCCGTAAATGTTTTATGTAAATGTAGGACTTGTGTCCTGGTTTAGCTTATGTGGTTTGTAGATATCGGAACGTCAGCATATGTGACGTTTTGATAATGTTGCATTTGATTAACGCCAATGTTTGAGTATGTCATGGTGATTTTGTATCACGCTCTGCTCTCAGAATATAGACACTTTATCATTCTAGTCCCTTTCCATGTAACGCGTACGTTCGTGGATCTTTAAACAACTCGCAACAAGCTCGCCGCGTGCATGACTTGAAGATCGTAGATTGTGCGGTTTACTCGAACAGCCCGTTTTTTGTGAGGTCATCAACGGGGGACCAAGTCACATTGTACAAGAGGACGCGGCAGAAGTACGAAGTGATGTTTGGTGAGAAAGCTTTCAATAAAAAGTAAATAAATAAATAAATGTAAGCGTTTGCAGTCGTATGACCCCTGACGTTTCATCTTAAAGTGTACAGGAAGCAAACCACGGCTAGCGAAACCTGATCTGATATTCAGTCTTATGTGGGCCGCGCCGGCTAATAGCGATTCAGCGTGGAATTAGCCAGTTAGCTGACGCTAGCTAGCTAACCTAAGCTAGCTTGTTTATGGGCGTTTCGGGTTGTCTTTTTTGTCTTTTTTCAACAAAACTTACGTTTCTAAAGGTTTATACATTGTAATAAAAGTTCGGTTGCTGCTGTGTAGTAAAAACCAAGGTTTTTCTCTCGTTAATGCTGAAATATTGACATTGAACTGTTTATAGTAAGCTAGGTTAAATCAGGAGTTTGAGTCCAAATGTGCTGAAGACAGTATTTATTATTCAGCGTTGGCATATACCATCGGATATTTTTCAAATAACTTCCATTGTTATTCTGATATATTTAGATTGGGAAATGACCAGTTATTACCGGAATTTAGGTAGCTGAACTGATTTAGCTCCCCCTTCTCTCTGGATGACTGAATATAGGTTTAGTTCCTATGACCATGTTTTATTGAAGTTTTTATTAAATAAGCTAAATAATTAAACTCTTTTCGCAAGCTACTAGAATTGCTGTTCTAGTATGAAAATCTTCAAATTTAGGCTGACGGATGTTTTTTTTTCTTGAAAATAAGTGTTAATAGTTCTCGTCAGCATTGAACTCATAACTAAAGGAAAGCTCATTTAGTACACTTAATCACGTAATTCACTGTAAGACGTGCTTCTGTCTATAAGATTGTCTGCTGATTTTAACCACATTCTCTGGAAAGTGTCTGTATACCTATACCTAATTTTTTTTGTAATGTAACCAGGTTTCAGGATGGACTCCTTGTACAGTCCGTTAACTTTGGGCATGCTAGCCGGGGTCGGTTGTGGACTCTGCCTTGGATGGTACCTCCGAGGTCGACTCAGTCGGCCCCCCCGTGGACTGGTGGCAGCTTGTGGAAACGCCAGCAGTGCCAATGAAAGCAGCATTATGGGAGAGAGTGGCGAATTCAAAATGATCCTTGTAGTCCGGACTGACCTTAAAATGGGCAAAGGCAAAGTGGCAGCCCAATGCTCTCATGCCGCAGTGTCCGCTTACAAGCAGGTACAGCGCAGAAATCCTGATCTTCTAAAACAGTGGGAATACTGTGGTCAGCCCAAAGTAGTGGTCAAGGCACCAAATGAAGAATGCCTTTTAGAACTGTTGACCCATGCAAAAGAAGTTGGGTTGCCAGTCAGCCTTATTCAAGATGCTGGAAGAACCCAAATTGCACCAGGTTCAAGGACTGTTCTTGGGGTTGGCCCAGGGCCTGCAGATCTTGTGGACAAAGTAACGGGACACTTGAAACTATACTAGACACTGAGGTCACTAGAGACAGCATCCCCTAGATTGTCCAACATTTTCTAGAATTGTGCAAATTCTCCATCTACGTTTTTTGAAAAGGACGAAATCTGAGTGGATTCTGGATGAAATTATGTACTATCAAAGAAAAACATAACACAGCTTTGTGCAGTTTGACCATTTATTTTAAGAAGCAAGTAATTCACCTCTTCCATATGAGTACATTTTGTTTGCATTGTAAATGTATATATACAGAGATGGGTCTTCTAGCTTCAGGTTAAATCAGGCAACTATGAATCCTTAAACATCTTTGTTTAAAATCATCTCCAAAATAAACAATTTCAAAATGTTTGACTTCCCTCAAATACCCAGTGGAGACCTGAATGAATCCTGGAATTCCTGTAACTGCAGCTTTAGTGAGACCAAATTACTCAATGCTTTGTGCTAATATTCCTGCTCTAATGGCTGTCAGCTCTACAATACTGCACAGATTTCAATGCCCATTTCCAAAACCAGCAAAATGGATACTAAAATTAAATCCATGTGATGCCTCATATTTACCCTCCATTACAGATTGTACACTCAATGTTTCTCACCTATGCGTAAACAGTACTGTCCACTGGGTATAATATAAAGGGAAAAATAAGACAAAGCCAATGATCTACTGTCATAGCAGCAGTATTAGTCAAAACAAGAATGAGTGACTGGAGCAGTACATGTCACATAGCACAGTTTGCACCAGAGAAGCCTTTGTTTATATGCAGGGGGGGGGGTGTCATTCAAGGTTATTCTGCACAAATCAAATTTATATAGCATGTGCATGGTTTATATAGTTTAGGCCATGAAGCAAATTTTAAGTTTAATTTTAAGGGCATACATATCTTCCCAAATTAATTGCCAACTTTTACGTGTGGAGGTGTGAAACATCACAAACACCATGATAGCCCGTTCATCCACACATGCACACCCACAGCAACATGAGGAGAGGGACAATAGTAACACACACACACACAGGGGTCTGTATAATATTCTTTTTAATTATCCCTCACTAAATGGAATGATCCCACATGAAGAGCACTGGTTACTGCACAAGGAAAGGTCATCTGTAACATCGTAAATAACAGGGGAAAAATGTTCGTTTTCTACGCAATTTTACCAGTCAAACCTCCACGGGCTGGGAAAAGAATAAATCTCACCTTTTTAAGTCATATTGTCTGTATGCATTTAAAAGAATCTTTCATATTTGGTGAACACTACAAACTCCCATGTACATGTTATTGTATTTGTTAAGTAGTGTTTGTTCATGGAAGTGGCAGTCACTGTGTTCAAATATTTTGGAACAGTGTTTACTGTCCTTTTAATATACGACAGTTAAATGCATTTTACAGACTGAACAAGCTGCTCTCACACACACACAGACACACCAAAATGAGATTCTACATTATTTTTATATTCTCACTACAGAGTGCAAATTGGACGCTTCACAACAGACCCTTTTTTTTATTCAACAGAAGTGTTGCTCTTCCCGTAAAGTCCTCATTTTGGACAAAAACCATTCCCCTAAAATATAATGGAAAAAAAAGAATCTAACTGATACATGGAATGTGGAAAAAATATTTCTGGTTATCATCTTTTCATTTTCTTTGACAATGTAGAAATAAAATGAGTCCTTCATGACAGTGTAAAGGGAAATATAAAAAAAAACAAAAAAGAACAGGAAAACAAGAAAAAAAAGGTAAAAGAAAAACTTTGCTCAGATCTCCTGCATGAAGTAGAAGACAGGCAAGGAGGGCTGGTAAAGAACTTGGCAGGGGAAATAGATGGAGGAGCTGGGCCGAACCATGCGGCAGCATTTCGAGGGAGGTGCGGGGCTGGTCCTTACATGCCGTAGCCAAAGCTGGGCTGGGTCTGAGGAGCCTGACCATAACCAGCTGGTGCTGTGTAACCGTAGCCATAAGCCTGCTGTGGGGGTACAGCCACACTTGGACCTGCAGTTAGCATCAGCTGGGGTGTGCCTGTGGAAGAAACAGTAAACAGTGTGAGGGCCAAAAAGCACAACTGTAAGATCTGTCTCAGTTTTAAATGCAAAATGAAAATACAAGCGTCTTGCGTCTTCTATAGTTTATCGCAAAACATGTTCAGTCTTTTACTGAAAAAGCTGATTGTGCAGGACATTTTCCTCATCACAATATCACCAGCCTAGTAGGCCTATTTTCAGTTGTTTTCTGCTTAATGAAAGCAGGTAGAGGATGTAGCGCCAAACCATGCAGGAGCTTATATAGAACACACATCTTGCATCTGCAAACTTGGGGTAGTTATCCCATGTTAAAATGATTAAAAAAAAATAAAAAATACAATAGTAGTAATGGTAATTGTAACAGCCTGATGATAAATTGACTGGATAAATTTAAGTGTGCTTACGCCCAGATAGTCAAGGCAGATTTGTTGTTACATGGCACTGTGCCTTTTGTTTATTGCTAAAATGAAAAACCAAAAGCTTCTTACAAAAATGTTTAGACTCAGAGGGGCAAACCTTTATATGCTTAAAAAAACCCACTAAAATCATGACAAACAAGCCCAAATTATGTCCACGCGCCAAAGCACTTTTTCCTCGCCCAACCCAAAAATGCCTAATTTACTGGGAAATTGCATACTCTGGAAACACTGCCCTGGTCAGGCAGGAAAAGCAACTGATCAAATGAAATCAACTGCAAGCTATGTTTATAGACAGAGTTACTCTGGTTTCAGATGAGAAGATAACATTTCAGTAACTGTTCTTACCATAAACAATGGGCTGTGTCTCGGTTGCCTGCTCCTCCTGCTTCCTTAAGGACTCTGAGGTCTCCAGCTTGTCCACCTTTGAACAATTTGGGGGGAGAAAAAAAAAAAAGACACTTCAATATTTTTTCCTGCATATATCTTAAAATGATACCTAAAAAGCAAAAACTAATTTTAGTAATATTGTGATAGAATTCACCAAGGGATGAAGCATTAACCCTAACCGATGGGACCATGCCTAGCAACTTGTTTTCCTTTGGTTTTACAGTATAAATCTCAATGGAAAATATATATACATTCAAATAATTACAAAAGTGGAGAACAAGATGAATTATTATCAGCAGAGCTGCAAATCATAGTCCCACCATTCTATTTCTATAACATTCCCATAGTTAAGACAGAATCAGTCTGTAGGGAACCAAACCCTTAAGGCAATCAATGCAAACAAGCAAGCAGGAAAAACACAACAAAAAGAGAAACAGATGGCAGATGTAGATAAAGTTCTAAATTAATTACAGAATCTGAGCTGTTACTGTGTAATTAGTGCAGTAAATTAACCGTGAACATTTGTTTTGTTGTTGTAGCACATTAGATTTGAAATGATTATGAAGATAAAACTGTCAGCTTAAATTTTCACAACATGTTCTCTCTGCCAATTTACTGGGCAAACTTAATTGGACAATTGGGTGCTTGGTTTCTTCCTCAGCTACACGTCAGTGCATCAGTTATCTTATGCACAAGAGCGCTAACAGAAGGAATGGAAGCAATTATAGAAGAATGGCAGCTGCTCTCTCAACATAAGGACTAAAGAAGTGGTAAAGTCAATAAAGCAGGCCATCTTGAAACTAAAACAAATGAACTAAGCTAAAGTCAGAGTAAAAAACATTCAGTGTGTCAAAATCAATTGTTTGCTTCATTGTCAGGAAGCAAAAACTGGTAAACTTAGATTTGCTCTTGCAACAAGAATAAATGTCTGGGGACAAATTTTTGGTGCCAGATGGCAGTTAAATCCACTGCAAACAAGGGTATGCGGCTTATTTTTGGGAGACTTTGCAGCCATGCTAACTTGTGTTACATACATGGGCTAACGACAGGTTTGTTGTCAATCAGAAAATGTTTAATCCCCACTTTGAGCTCAACCTATAGACGCCATTGGATTGGTTTAGAAATTTCACTCAGTCTGTCCCCTAGATTTGCACACATTTAGCCCAAAATGTCTCAGATCTCTCCAGACGTTTTTGTTACAAGATCATGAGATGATCTTCAAAAGCTGCTGAAAATATCTAAAGTATACAAATCACAGAGTTCTAAGTTCATTACCCAGCAATCCACACAGAAGAGACTCATACATACTCAAATTATCTGAAAAAGTAAAGCTGCTAAAAGCAGCCTTTAAAGGATTTAGGTTCATCTGGTCCATTAATATATGTGCATGAAACATGTGGCACCGGTTCCAAAGCACAGAAAAGCAGGCATGAGTCATTTAACCAGTAAGAGGATCCTTGGATAAATAATGCAAACAAAGAATAGTAATTAGCAATCCTTTTAGGTCAGTCAGGGTGCTGCAGATGCCTTGTGTGGACAGCATGTGACATGATACCAAGGTGCAAAAAATCCATTACTACAAGCAAAACATTAATGAATCCAAGTTGCTAGTTTATTGTTAGGTACATCAAATTTGTAGCTGTACTCACTGGCCATTTTAAATCAGGTACACCTACCTTACAGGTGAATTACTGACTGTAAACACAGGTGTTCCTATAGTGATCCTTTTTCAATGAAGAAAAGGCATAGAAGGCGGCTGTTAAATTGTCCACAGTAACAGCTGAAGTACAGTCAGTATTTGTACCTTCAAAGTGTCTATAAATTGGCCAATGAGTGTGGATACAAGGTAAGTGTTCCTGATAAACTGGCAACTCAGCATTCAAACATCCAAGAGGGAATATGCATCTTTGAAAAGACGGACAAATCGGAATCTGGTTTCATACAGATACAGATGTACTACAGATTTCCTGGAATTTTTGTGGAATATTAAGTGATTAACTGAAATCACTTCAACCCGAATGTTTAATTACTTCCACAACACTTTAAATGTCATAACATTAAAACAGTAGAGGCACGTTCCCCCTCCGTAGTCCTCTCGCACAAACCTAGCTAGTGTGCATTTATTAGCATACAGTTTTAGTGCCAGAGCTCATGCAATCCACAACTGGTTGCAAGTTTTGCAGACAAAATGGTGCTTCCCTAAACTATATAACCAAGCCATTGAATATAACTGGTAAAATTCTACACTGCTCCAACATTGTCTGTCTTGTTTGTATATTACATGGCTTCCCCCTGAACACCCTAGAGCAGCTCTTTCAGACTCCAGCTTTGGACCACAAGAGCCCTGCATGGTTTAGCATTCCAGCTCCTTTAAAAATGAACTCCACCTTAAATTTCTTTTACAAAATTTACCACTATTTTATTTCATTACATGTAAAACACCCAGAAGACATTTACAGGATTGTAAATGTCCATATTTGCATTGCATATTTGCATCACAACCCCTGGTTCCAATCATCAATGCTATAAAAATGCTGTTTCTTCCCCCCTACAATGCTTTTGTTTGTCCCAACACAACACTTTATATAATTTTGTTAACATCCCAACAACAGAACTATGGAGAAATCTGAACACACCTGATTCAACTCATTAGATCATTTTGCACTTTTTTTTTTTTTTTTAAGTTGAATTCAGATTGTCTGAAGAGGAAAAACCTATAACCCTTGCAGAACTGTGGCTCACAAGGACCTAAAATTTGATACCCCTGCTCTGGCAATTAGCATTACAATGTTGAAAACTTGAATAACAGGTTCAAAGAACAAGAATGCACAGAATGGATAAAAGGCCAAGTGTGGTACTATTATTTGGTGTTTGGTGGCTGGCACAGAATTAACCGCCAGGCACATTTCTGTGGGCTCCACAAACATTTGGCCAAAAATATGTATGCATTTTGCATAAACACACCAGCAATTTGTTTCTTTATACAGTTACTCTTGTTTTCCAAATAACTTTGTTTAGGAATGCCCATTCTGTCCATTCTGATGCACTGTAATAGTTGGGACAGTATGTGTATCAGGACCATTAATCAGCAGCAGGATCCCATGGAGGGACTGTCTTAGATACCCAACTAAGGCATGTCATTAGTAACTACAAGTGTACTGCAGTGCTCACTAAATACACAGCTATGGTTTATGTCAGCTTAATAAGACACTGTGTACACATGTGGTTTAGAAGAAGCAGTGTAACATTTCATTAGCAACAAAAAAAATCTCATGCAGAGTTCCAAAGTTTCAATTCACCAGGCTAAACAAAAAAACAACAAAGCAAAAGAAAGATGATGAATGAGGAAAGAAAAATCATCTTTCACCTTATCTTTAATTGCATCAACCTGAAAGGGAAGTCAAGAGGTGAAACTTAGAAAATAAAAATGAGCATATATACAAAATTGGGGAAATAAATGGATAAAAACATTTTTCATAAACTAGATACACTAGAAGTGAATGTTTGTACTTTGCATTTGGTTGCAATAACTGAAATGCACTGAAAACCTACATTCAACGTGAACGATTTGTACACAGACAAAAGAAATTCATTAGGTAGGATAAATAACAATCCGAAAAAGTGGCTCTGGAAGACACAGTTGAACTGTCAGGATAAACAGGCTGGATGATACGGGAATGATAATAGGCTATATGAATATATAACTATTATACAACAAATATAATGACAATTGTAACATACTATCAAACATGACCAAGCTCCTGTTAATACTTATACCTGTACTTCCAGTATTTAAAATAAATTTTTAATTTGTGAGATCATATGGTGACAATTATTTAGTTATGACATGTACTTCTATAGGTGTGAATCTCAACAGTGGCTTCACAGTGATTAAATCCCAAGTACTATTCAGTGAGAGACAACTGAATACAAGTGCAGTTCTTCAAGTTGTGGTGTGATTCGCTTTTATTTTTTAATTAAAAGAAAATTTAAATGTAAGAAATTGATACCTGGGACTCTGGGAGACTATCGTCAACCTATTTTGTGAGGAGGGAAAGGGTGAACAAAAAAAATGAACTGAAACAAGGTTCCTTCAACAAGGCAGATCACCTGTAAGAAGTACTGTACTGTCAAACACCAAGTTTTTAGTTGAGTTCTAGATATGTGAGTTAGTGATTAGGTTATTAGGTTTTAGAGTTAGTATAGCTTTCTCTGCAATGATTTAGCAACTCCAACACATCAGCCTGGTAGCACAAGGGCTAAAACTTGCTCCTGCTGCTACTGAACCTCAAATTTATTATTATTATTTTTTAAACAGCTGCCTTTTACACCTCCAGAAAATTTCATAGCAACTCGAGCAACAGAATTGCTATTTCATACACATACACACACACACACACACACACACACACACATATACATATACACACACACACACACACACACACACGGTGGGCCATTTATATGGATACACCTAAATAAAATGGGAATGGTTGGTGATATTAACTTCCTGTTTGTGGCACATTAGTATATGGGAGGGGGAAAACTTTTCAAGATGGGTGGTGACCATGGCGGACATTTTGAAGTCAGCCATTCAACTGGCCCACGACCACAAATCCACTTTCCAGAAAACTGTTCATCTAGGAATGCTCGGACCTGACACCCATAATGTGGTGGTGCACCATCTTGCTGGAAACACTCACGAAACATGCCAGCTTCCAAAGTGGATTGGTCGTCATGAAGTGGTCAGAAACTTTTAAATAACTCATGAAAGAATAAAGTTACGTTAAAACCAATCACACCATTGTTTTTCTTGTGAAATTCACAATAAATTACATGAGTCACATGATCTCTTCCCATTGAAAAAAACTAAAGTTGTATCCAAAATGGCCGCCATGGTCACCACCCATCTTGAAAAGTTTTCCCCCCTCCCATATACTAATGTGCCGCAAACAGGAAGTTAATATCACCAACCATTCCCATTTTATTTGGGCCCACCATGTGTGTATTTATTGGCCCACCCTGTGTGTGTTTCATATATATATATATATATATATATATATATATATATATATATATATATATATATATATATATATATATATATATATATATATATACACATACATACATACATACATACATATACACACACACACACACACACACACACACATATATACATATAAATAAGTAATTTGATGTAATGCAATTTGGTGTCCTGTCCATAGGGAGTTGATACAGTACATCATGCACGGTCTATGACTAATGAAATAAATAATTGGTTTAAAAAATGAATCCCTATATATAAACATTTTGTACACATACATACATACATACATACATACATACATACGCACGCCATCGGAAAACCCAGTGGTCACCATATTTTTCTGATATTCCTAACGTTCTAGGCTTCTTAATCATGCAGCCAAATTTCCAAATGTCTCTGGCACGCATACTACACATTAGACATTTAATCTTCATATAGATGTGTAGCTTGTCTGATGTTAAAGTAGCAGTGTGGAATGAATAGAGGTTACTCGTGTACATGTACCTGATGTACATATTTATGAGCCCGTCATAACCTTAATCAGAGAAACCATAGGACAGGTTTTACATACTTAGTGGAAGCTCAAACCACAAACCTCTATCAGTTGAACACTACACAAACCCTGTGTGGTTTGATCTACATGGACATGAGCTTTAAGACATGCGATTGTCTACACATCACTGCACGCTTACCTTGCTGAGGTACTCCCTCATAACCTGGATGAAGTACGGCATGGAGAAGTCCATGATGTTGTGCCTCCAAGCAGTCTCCAGTACCACATCGGGTCGGAGCAGGTCATAGCAGGTGAATAGGCAAGCAGCAAAACACTCTTTCTTGTCCTCCAGCAGGAACCACTGCAGCAGCTCCTCTGCCAGTTCTATGTCCTTTGACTCTGAAGCGTATTGCATGGCATCCTGTACACAAAATGCGGAAGTAGAAAATAAACAAAAGCCACACACATCAGATATAAGATAATACACACACATAATACACACACACACAAAAATAGGAGTTTCTATAATTGTAGTTCAAACTCTGAAAAAGGCATAAAAATGGGCCACCTAAGAATTGTGCAAGACCTGGCAGACCACAAAAATTGTCAGATAAGAGTCCTTAAAGCTTCCATTTAGAGACAGAGACATTTAACACCCCTGATCTAAACCTTATGCCAGGGTTCTTCAGCTCCGGTCCTGGAGGTTTGGTGCACAACACAATTCAGTGATTTCTCAAACACCCCAGTTCAATTCACCTGTTAATTGATAGGAGCAGAGAAACCACCCATCTGTTCCAAGGAACCCTGCTTTATGCCAACTAGGATAAATCTAACCATAAATGATGCCAAAAGTTCAGTAGTAAACCTAACCTCATTTGTGACACAGAAGACATGAAAAATAGTTTTTTTTTTTTTTCAAGACAGGGCCATAATTGAATTTCAACATCTGGTCTTAACCAACATAAAAATTTACACCTCCACACACTAGTTAATATTTAAAAAAAAAAAACAAAAAAAAAAAAAAAAACAATATTTTAACTATTTTTTTTCCATTTGTTCACATGCTAGAACATGAAAAACCACCCAAAAGTACATAACACGTTTCATCAGCTTCATAGCTCTGTCTTACTTTCTCTGCATAAATCTACATAGTAGGATAGACTGCAGTAGGATTCAAAGGAATCATTTGATGAGTCCTGAGGGATTCTAAAGATATCAACCCCATGACTGCCATGGTAACAGAGGCTAAAACTGTATTTAGGATATGGGGCCACGATGAACTGCCACAAAACCCCATACTAATATATTCATCTAGCTCTAGAAAGCAGTGGCGAGAGAAAAACTCACTTATATATAAAAAAGGCATAAAAATAAAGAGCAGGCCTGAATGGCGCTGCCACTGTGAACAAATGTAAAATCCTAAATTATTTCAACTTAACCCATTTGTGAAAAGATCATGAATTTGAGAGATCCTCCCCATACCTTGTAAAGTTTGTCCTTCTTGCAGAGCTCCACACTCTGTTTCCAGCGGTTGTTGCCTTTAAAGAGGTAGGCAGCAATTCTCCTGAATTCAATGAGCTCATGCTTCTCCAGCCGCTGAGCCAGTGCAATGTTGTCAAAGTTATCATATGCGTCTATAGACGTCCGAAGTGCCTATATTTGGGTTGTTGGAAAGAAAAGGGTGCAAAAAAGAAAAAAAAAAAAACAGCATTTGTGAAAGCTGACTCAATATAATTTTACGCTCTTTTTGCCCATGTTTCCCCAAGTAGTAGCTATGTCAAAGACAGTATCTTTCAAAGCATTTCATAAAACTAAAAATACATCTCGCAAATAATTCTTACCAATTACACATTAATAAGCCACAACTTCAGGACTACACGAAATATAAAGTCAGAAAAATTAAATTCTGGCTCCTGACCTGGTAGTCTTCCTCTGTAATGAAAAGGTTGTTAAGTGCTTCGTTGACAGACTTGTTGTTATGGTTCTGTACAGATCGCAGGTAGGGTTTGACAAGTGGGAGCTGCTTAACCTGCAGAGAGATGAGAATAAAAACAATGCTACTTTTCTTGACTTATAACTTCTAATACTATTTAAGCACTCCATGTCATACTCATCAAGAATAATGGCAATCATTTAGAACTATAATTTCAAAGTTAGATGTAGAGTAGCCTTGGTTCAGACCTGGAATGTCATAACATGCCAGGTTCTCTTACCTTTGTGAAGAAATTGACAGCGCGCGAGTGGTCCAGTCGTGGTGAAAGCACTATGAGAAGGTCATTCAGTAACAAAGGCTTGAACTCCAAGTAAAACTGGACTGCTTTGTAATACAGCTCCACATTGGCCACCTACGCACAGAGGAAAGCACCAAGAGAAACATCTATGAAGACAGACTAAACAGGGATCAAGAAACTGTTCCATTTATGCAGCACCAAAAAAAAAACAAAAAAAAACTTGGTATTCTTGCTGTTAAAACGGCACTAAACACTTCCATTGCAATTAAAAAAGCCAAGATCAACAGATCTGGACTGGGTGTAGACAGAGACAAAACAGCACACATTCCTATGAACTTCAGTGGATCTGTGGAGCTGTACCTTGGTGATGATGTCCTTGAACTGGCTCTCTTTCCAGGCATCTGTGGGGTGGTTCATCATGGTGATGATGGCATTGTCATACTCCTCGTACTTGTCATACAGAAAGACTAGCTCTGCCCACAGATGGGCCTGCTCTGCTGCCCGCAGCACCTGGAAGAAAAGCAGACAATACAAATTATATCTAAATCAATTCCTGGTCTTACTGTGAGGTCCAAAGTGAATAAAGAATCAGCCTGCTACACCAAAGTGATTTCCAGAGTGGACACTGGAGTCTACAATGAAGACTTGATCTTAGTAAAATTCTTCACTGACTACAATTCTCCTGAGTTGAATGGACTCCTCTGGTCACTGGATCTACCTACTTGCAGTGGTCAGATCAAACCAGACCAAACATAAGATAACGAGTTGATCAAAGCCTCCTGAAGAAACTGATGCAAATGTGACAGATTATGGTTCAAAATAAAACTGCAGGAACATAGATCTCTAAGAAGTAGGGTTGGTGACCAATTATTATACATGCTGTGCATATTTACATAGGATCTTGTCTGTTTGCTCAGGTTAAAAAAAAAAAAAAAAAAAAAAAAAAAAAATTCGCCCAGCATGTGCAGCAACTTCACTACATACAGCTCAAATGTAAAAATACAGAAGCACGTCCCTAGACCACTGATATTTAGTACAGCTCATACTACTCATAACTTTGACCAACTCACAAACCTACAACTCACAAACTTAATTATGAAGGCACTTGATTTTCAGAAATATGTACCTTTGGGATGTTGACCCTGGACCAGAAGAGCTCCAGGTGCTCCCTCATCTTCTGAGGTTTGAATTTGGAGTAGAGTATGGCCAGTTCTGTGAACATGCCCATGTGAGCACGCTCCAGTCCCAGAGCCGCCTCCAGCATAGTGATCAGCTCCTCAAAGTAACCACGGTCCTACAGAGAGTGGGGGGGGGGGGGGTTGGGGGGGCAAAAAAAAAAAGAAAAAAAAAAAAAGAAGCTAACTTCACACTTGACGCTACAGGTCATGAGACACAAAATACATATTATCAATGATTCCTTTGTAAAATCTCACCCAGGCACTGCAGTCAAAATATCAGGTTTAAAGGATTCAAAGATGGAAACTCTTACAGCACAGAAATTCTCTTCCCCCATAGAAACTTTCATCAAGAATGGTATGAAATGTTAATTCTGGAAACTTAACACCTGCATTTCTTAATACTGAGTATTTGACATTTATTCATTTTATTTATTTTTCCTCAGAGGAAAAAAAAAAGCTGCTAGCACTATATAATTGTGTATCTTTGAAACAGCTTTAGTCTTTCTATATTTCAATAGGTCCTACTTGCCTGGTAGTAGTTGATCAGCTCTTCCAGTTCATCAGCATGGACTACAATGTGAAGGCCGCACATCTGAGCCAGTCTGAACTCTTTGCCATCGACACAGGCAAAGCACACCTAGACCAAGAGGTCAAAACAAATTGAAGTACACCGAGTTGCTTGAAGACAGCTACATAAAACTCATACAGCTTTAGAATGCATGCAAGTTGTCCTGTCGGATTATGTAAATCAAAGACAAAACTGTGACATCTCATTGGCTCACCTCCTTCCATGTGCGTGTGCTGTTGGCTTTGCGAGCTCCATCCACAGCAGCCTGGTATTCTCCAAGGTGAACGAGAGTGGAGGCCAGACGGCCAAAGTTGGACACATTGTTATAGAGCAATTTGGCAGCCTCGTACATCTTCTCATCATAGCAGCGATCACCCACCTTTGAGAAAAAAAAATTGACCTCAGGATTTTGATAATTTATGTGTAAAAACTAATCCTTTGCAATAACAATCTAACAATCTGCTGTGATATATTTTCTATAAAATCTATAAAAGCATATAAACATGTAAAGCAAAACATAGTAACATGGCCTGAGTAATTCAGCTGCCACTGTAAACTCAGCATTAAAACTAAAACTAACTGTTCACCTACATTAAATTTTTTTTTGAAAAAGCTGTAGATTTTTAATTCTACAACTTTAATACAGTAAGTAGTGATTTTATGCATGTCAAAATATTTGCACTCATCGTGGCAGCCCAGTGTTAACTGTAGTTTATCATCCATAACCTGGTTTGGCTAATCAATGTGCCGGTGATGGATTTTAACAAATCTATGCAATGGCTGGGAGTGTTCAGGATATTGGCATTCAAACTTTGTTCTTCAGACTACCATACAACATAACTACTTTTTCAAAAAACATTAAAGTATAATGTATTTGTTTTTGGGTTTTTTTTGCATCTGTTCTAATGATATAGGTTGTTTCTACCAGTAAGACCACATTTATTGCCAAGATTTGGTTTTAACAATCTGTTTAGGTGCCTAACCCTTTTACAGTACTGTATATTAAACAATTTTTTTTCTATCTATCTAATCTCACTGTCTCTTTACAACAGCTAATGTTTCACTTAGAGTTGTATTACCTGCTGGATGTGGGCATTGTTGGGGCCATTAATAAACTCTTCCAGCTCAGCCAGCCGGTTGGTTTTAGCCAGAGCAAAGATCAACTCTGTCTCTACATACGACTCTCTGGCCTTTTTACGAGCCATCTGCAGGAATTTCACCAAGTCTTCCCAATTACCTGCCAGGGGACAAATTTATTACATTCTTCACTCAAAGCAAGGCTCAATAAACATTTTAAGGGCACAATTACTTAACCGGGATTTAATCTTGTGCTTTGAATGCCCTTACCACTTTGGTCAGCTGCCTGTACTACTTCCATGTAAGCAGACGGGTCTGCAGCCTTAATGTAGGAGTCGATGGCCTCTTTGACTAGGCCTTTCTGGAGCTGAGCCTTAGCCAGCTGGCTCCATACAGCCGGCTCATTGCAGCGCTCTGCAAACTCATATGCCCGGTCCAGGTTACCGATGTGCTCAATCAGAACCTGAAGGGAGAGAATGAATACAGTAAACGGTTTCCATGCAGCAGGGTGTAGAGTTATCGTCATGCTTATACTTTCAGGGATGCTGATTCCTAAAAGGAATTTCAGCTGGACTACTGGAACATAATACAGGCTAATCACTAGGAAAATGCAACACATCATTAGACATGCTAACCTTGAGGGTAGGTATGTAGACATTCCAGCAGGTCTGTCAATTCTAATACAGGTGATCTGAGGACATATTGAAATTAGAATAGCTTTATGCCGCATACATACCTGCACTGCTGAGGTGTTGACATCAAATTTCCTGAAAATAGCAAAGGCCTCCTCAAAGAGTTCGCTGCTAATAGCAATGTTGGCAATGTCAGGAGCGTCATAGTTGTCCAGACGGTTAATGTACTCCATGACACGCGTGCGGTCTGCTTTGATGGCTGTCAAAATCAGCAAGTTCTGTAGGTTCCTGAGAAAAGGAAGTCATTGATTACAAACTGAAAAGGGAGAAACATAATATGGATGAAGCTGGGACTTGGCCTTCGACGAGTGTACCTGTGTTCACTGAATACAGAATTATCCAAGACTATCTTTTCCAGAAGCTCAATAAGTTCATTCGGCAGGTCGGCGGTCATGAAGGCCTTGACTGTGACAGACACCTCCTCTGGGTCTTGAGTCTCTGACAGTGCCGTCTGCACCACCTGTCATGGAGAAAAGGAAGAGCTACGATTAAAATCATATTAAAGGCAGTGTTATCAAATGATGTGTATATGTTTAGACCCACTTCTCAGGCACAATATGGACAGAATTCCTCATACATGGAAAACAAACAAAGACAAGTTTAATGTACTATATGATCTGACAAAAAAAAAAAAAAAAAAAAACACAATCTGTGGTGTGGCTGACGCACAGTGACTGGGAGGAGGGAGAGGGAGAGGGAGAGGGAGAGAGAAGCAAATCCGTGAAATAAACAGCTCAAAGGAGGAGTTCGCTGCAGTGTCCAGGTGTGGGGCCCAAACAGCTGTTCTAGCTAAGGACGCGCGGGTGCTCTTCGTCCTTCACTGGGGAAAAAGCACTGCATCCATGAAGGTCGGAAGAATGTCTACCTGCCCAGGCCTGAAGACCCATTCCATGTGGTCATTGTCCTTAACTGCGTCCACGGGGACCAGACAGCAGCAGAGCTACTTCTTCCCACCGATGCAGTTACGCATAAGGTGTTTCTCTCTAAAGCACCGTGAGCACCATTCCCATTCTGGCAGTGCCAGGCATCGCCCTTTCTCCGTGGGCATAGGGCTGGTAACGTGGCCCAACTAACTTGCTGCAAGCCTCACTAGGCCAATCCACACCCAGTAAAGACAGTCCAGAGGGCTGAGGAGGATGGGAGTGAGTTACTTGAGCTTTTCCCTTCTTTGCCATTGGCATTTTTCCTTCTTTTTCTGTCATTTTAAATGAACAAGAAAATGACACAAAAAGAAACAAAACTGCCACCACTCATGTCACAGATCGCGGCACACGTCCAAGGCTTACTTGGCTCACAGTCATAGAACTCGCCCAGAAAGGGGCGGTCTCACATACTCCACCAATGTTGCGCAGTCGGGGAGGGTCTGATGCAGAGTCTGTGACAAACACTGACGCAAGTGAACTATAGTGCTTTACTTGCACATCACAGAGTGAAATCAAGTAAAACATAAATATGGCTTACTCAGCCATAAATATAAAAAGAGTCTTTCATCCTCTCATCTCAGTCCTTGCTCTCTGAAGTATCGGCAACCATGTGGCCAGCATCCTCTCCTTCTTCAGCTCTCCTCTCTCTGCCCTTCAGAGAGAGAACGTCTTTAAAGATGTTTGTGCTCCCTCTCTGATTCAGCACAGCTGTGCGTGATCAGAGGAAGAGCATGTGCCATGCGACGGGAAAAGGTGGCAGCTCCACATCTCCACCGCCACAAATCATATTAAAGGCAGATTATGGAAAATCAGTTATGTTCTCACCTGGTCGATAAGAGGCCTTCTGAAGGGGTTGGTTTCAAGCAGCACGCTGGCCCAAAGCTCAGGATCCCGACGACGTACCAGATAACGAGACAGACTCTTAAACAAGGAGTTTTCATTACACACCTACAAAGAAACAAACACAAGAACACAAAACACAAAAAGTCAATCTGCAGCTTGTTGATACATCAGCAACTAGGCTAATCAGGAAAAATAAAGCCAACATTTTAAACAATGTTTCTAAAGGGAAATATAATCTTAACACTTCTTTGCAACTGAAGCAACTAAGCCTTTGACTCTCATCCCATCAAATAACGTACAAGAAAAATCACAAATAAGCTACAGCAACCACCAACAGATCAGCAGCAGAAACAGTGCCGTAGACACTTACATGGATGAGTTCTTGGTCACACTGGCCTCTCTCATAGGCCACACAGGCCAGGTGGGGGTCCCTCTTCTCGCAGTATTTGCCAACCACACGACTATCATAGTAGGGGTTCTCCCGCAGGAAGCGCTCTGGGTTATTGTTGCTGTCAATGTAGATCTTGGCCAAGGCATTGTGGGTTGCAGGTTCTTCGCAGCCTTCATGTATGCGAGCCTCCAGCCAGGGCAACAGCAGCTTCAGTCTGGAGACAAACATGACAGACACACAAGACTTCATTACTGCACATAGGCAGCTCATATGTCAGCGAGTCAGCAAGTTTTTTTTTATGTTTGCTCTATTCATGACTGGGTTTTCATAACTGAGTATTCATCTAATGTGATGACTCTATAAAAGATAAATGATAAATCACATACACAAACTAAAACTTCCAAATGATTGTTTTACAGAACAATAAAATTGTATGCTTGGCCCAAATGACTAAATTGCCATAATAATGGTATCAAACTCACTTTTTTCACATGAGTGACTCATGTGTTACTAATTTCATTGTTAGTTAAGACCATGGCATAAAAATGCCCTCATGCTCAAAACAACTACAACAAAAAACAATGCATTAGGTATTTAAAATGTTCAAAACTGATTTATAAAAAAACAAAGCCGATTTCACACACAAATTTTGGTGTGTGAAAAAAGCCCAAAAAAGTGAACAGAAAAGTCAGCTCTAAAGGTTTTTGTCTGTACCTGTTCCTCTTCTCTACCTCAGCCACCAACTCATCAGTGGAGAACTGGCCCCTCACCACGAGGATCAGGTTTTTAATCACATCCTCAGAGCAATCCACATCCAACAGACCACCAATCACCACTGGCAGACGACTAGGGTTCACCTACAGTGAATGCATGTCAGTATAGTCTTTCATAAACACATGATGCTCTGTGTAAAGTGTGCAATTAAACGATAACCAGATCAACCTTCTCCTATGCTTTCAAGGCCAGACATGCTCTTCTAGTTAGAATAAACTTCTGGGGACAACCTGTTAAACATTTGGAGCTAGACTATAGTGAAATCTGGTGCAAAAAGGGGTACACCTCTTCTAAAAGCACCCCCAATTCCTTTAGTACATGTACCTCAAACACAAATCCAAAACTGTGTCTTGTGATGAATATAGCACTCAATTCTTATAACATCACATTTACCCTGGCTGTAATGTCAAACATGAATACCAGAGACCACATACAGCTGCTGTTAACCTGTCGACCAACCTGGTTTAATGGAACCGTTTTACTCTTACAAGTGGTCACGTTCATTTTGTCCTTTCCACATGTCCTTTCCACATTCACACTTAATTGGAGTTTTTTGAGGGACCTTTCAGCCACCCTAACTAATGTCACCCCCATGGGCTAACAGCAAGCTTGTTATTGAAATTTGAGTTTGTTCCTACCCATGTATAGCCCAAAATTTCCCATGATTGTTCCCAGACGTTCTTGTTCCGAGATCATGTCTGGCCCTCAGAGTCTATTGTTTTCCTTCAGATAAACATGAACTGCTGAAATTTAAAGCTCACTTACCTTCTGTACGTAGATCTCAATGTACTTCTGGAGGTTGTTGCGATACAGGTACAGCACCAGGTCATGGACGAAGTCAAAGCGATCACACACAATGATGAGAGGCAGCTGGTCGGTGAGTTTTGCCTCCTATTAATTAAATGAGTGATGAATGAGAAGGTTATATCATACACTGGGAACACTCACAATGACTGTAGCCTAATCTGCTGTGTACTTTCACTGCTTTTAATGATCTGAGGTCATGTTACAAATCAAGCCAAGTACCATGCAACAATTCAAGCCAAACCAATCAAATCAAGGCCTTCAAGAAGGGACAAGAGATTTTGTCTTTACATTTTAACTGTTTATTTTAAACAGTAAATTAAATGGAAATTTTCATGTAATATGCATCATAAAATAATTTGTAAATTCATAGAAAAGTATCATATATACTAATGTATGCAAGGTCCATGATGACATGGGCTCAATGTATCGTCCAGCACAACAAGAAATCGATTTAAAAAAACGTATCAAAATTAATTTCTTAATTTAACTAAGTTAACTAAGACCATTTTCACCACAGCAGATCTGGCTGCAACCTTACAAGCAAATCAACAGAAAGAATAAACACGCAAAAATCAAATCAGAATCACTGAAAATGAGATTGTGGCATTTTCTAACCACATAAAACCTTGCTGAGCATTTCAAAGAGACATAATTAAGAAAAACTAAAAACAATCATATTTCAACTACCACAATTAGCACATGCTACATTCTGAGAGGTTACAAAAGATGGTTGAGTTGTCTACTACAGATAAAATGAGTCTCTACCAAGTGGATAGAGCAGTACAGAAATAAAATAGGGCAAATGAGCTAAATAAAAACCACCAAGGAGTCTCTCAGGTTTTGAGTGGGTAGTGTAAGAGCTCCCTCTGTCGGTTAAAAGGTCTAACACACTCTCGTCAAGTGTGTTAAAAAAACAAACTTTGCTGCCTCTCAGCGACTGCCATCAAAAACAGGATTAATGGACTGGGATTGGCCAATCTAGCCACTGCAAAGAAAAAAATGGAAATCTGGGGACTCCTACACAACCACAAATACTGAAACAGAGAATAAAACAACTACTACTGCACAATGCAAAGTCTGAGAAGGTTTTACGCCACAGTTTATCGATTTAGCTCAGTCAGACTAAAGCAACTGAGACTTTACCTCACGAGATGGTATGTTTAAAGACAAATGAGAATCAACCCATCACCTGTTACTTCTGCTTCTTTAAAGAGGGTAACAGGATCTCCAGCAACTAGACATGGTCAGTGACACATACCGACAGACATACTGGATTTGAACTGAATGCTGGCTTATCTATAAATGTGCCTACCAACAGATCACTACTGAAGAGATTTTATTTTTTTGCACATTTTTAAAAAGCTTCCTTGGAGTTGCATCCCACACAAACACACTC
This sequence comes from Pygocentrus nattereri, assembly GCF_015220715.1. Classification (NCBI taxonomy): domain Eukaryota; kingdom Metazoa; phylum Chordata; class Actinopteri; order Characiformes; family Serrasalmidae; genus Pygocentrus; species Pygocentrus nattereri. The sequence continues at coordinate 12,481,883 of NC_051228.1, read as the reverse complement.
ACACCAATCCCATTGTTAAACCTCAATCTAACCACTGGGAGGAAGTGAGGGATGACAAAAGAAAAAAAGAAAAAAGCATGAAAAAAAAGAAAATTCTGTACTTTGGGGGGGGAGGGGGGGGGTTACCTGGAACATGTCCTGCCCATTCCAAAGATATAGGTGAAAAGCATAAGAGATAATAACCACCATCAGGACAGAAATTCATGTTGACTTTCTATGCTCTACAAGCTAAAACACTAGCTACTCTACTTGAGAATGTTGATGTTGAAGAAAAGAAAAAAACAAGACCAGAGCTATCATTCCATGCTTTGACCGTCATTTCTTGGGTTTTCTCCAATTTTAGTTTAAAGTCAGTGGTACATTTTAAATGTTACTCAGACAAAATCAAAATAATTTTGACAAGTTGATGACTTGCTTCTCCAAACCAGACTGAAAGTGGATATGAAAAGAACAAATTTCTCTTATGGAGAATAACATAACATTTTTGAAAATAAACCACAAGAGAAGTGCTACAGAAGCCAAACGGAGAAAAACAAAAGACAGTTAGAGCTCTGAGTGTATATGGAGGAGAGCAGAACCAGCCAGAGGAAGAAATGATGTATGTAGAAGAGAGGAAAAAAAAAAGGATGAAAAGAGACCTAATGAAAAGCAACAAACTGGATTCAGTGTGCTTTTGTGGTCACCCTACGTGGGCATTTCACGACACCGCCTTTGCCATACCTTGAGGAAGTTCTTGACACGTTCAGGGTCGTAGCAGTTGCTCTCTCGGCAAATGCGCTCCACTTCCTTGATCTGGCCTGTCTTGCAGGCGGCCTGGATGTACTTGAAATGGACTTCTGGGTCCTGACTGAAGTTCACAATGGAGCCAAGGAAGTAAAATAGACCTGAGGAGTCAATCACAAGGAAATGTTGTGGCAAAAAAATGTCAGTCCAACCACTGGAATATGAAACAGTATCTCTGTCCTTGAGCATGAAGTCATTTCTAAATAGTTTACAGAGTGGAGGAGGACATTACTGTATGTTCACATAAATATAATGAGCATAAACATAGTGTAAGAGAAGTGAAGAGAGTCCACTGACAGATTACTTACAAGGAACACAGAAGGTTAAATACACATATTTATTCTGTGGATGTCCCAATCCATCTTTCCTCATATTAGAGCCAAGTATCTTAACATTTACAAGGACAATCTGCAGATAATGAAGTAATGCAATTTTTTGCACCATTTACAGTGGACATTAACATCAGATCACAACGACTCATTACGATCAAGATTCTGTTTACACCTTTCAGATATAGCTTCTGCATCCAGAGCTTGATCAAATCTCATTTTCCCACACAATGTTTAAATGTTTTAAGCAGGCTAGCATAGTATTGGTGCAGAGCTGGCATATCCAATACAGACCGTGTTGTTATTCATTCACAAAACATTTTGCCATCACAGCTCAGAGCGCTCCAGGCATTTTAAATTACATGACACTGACATTCTGTTTGGTGGCTACAACTGAACAGAGTCAAAAGGGGAAAGAAAAAAAAAAAAAAAACTGTACTCAGAGGTGAAGGGGAAAGTCTACTGCCCTTTGGAGGCAGCAAAAGGCTTTTTTTATGGAAAGGTACTAGAAGTTGAGGGTGGAATAGGCTCATACGCCACACTTGTGCCTATTGGCAGAAATCTGGTGCTTTTCAAATCATAACGTAGCAAGTGCCTACCTTTTCAAGAAGAGGCTGTTCAACTGAAACATGCAAAATTAGAGCAAGCTGTTTTGGCGCGGAGTGTAGGGGGAGGCAATTAAAAAAAACAGCGAAATCAAACAATCCCACTGATATATTTTACTCTCAAAGGCTCAATTTTGTCACAATGTCCAGTGCAGGGAGCTGTCTGCTGTTGCTGACTAGAATTTATGTGGAAGAAACAGAACCGCCTGACTGGTGAATGCATATACGGACATGCGGACAGACCATTAGAATGCATATGACTGCCCAATTGTTGTGGCCAGTATTCTGTGCAAAAGACCTAAAGGAGGCTTACTTTAGCTGATACCTGATCCATTAAATTCCTTGATTTTCTAGACTGGATATCAGGACAGCACTAATTTATTCTCATCCGTAGATCAGCTATTAAGACATATGTCTTCTTGGCTAAACGAAACCAAGGCACTTGATTCATAGCTTGAGGGCACAAAAGTGCTGCTTACATTGATTGCCAAGGCTTCTGTCCTACTTAGCTAAATCACAGCAGGCTACATGCTAGTCCATATTCAGAATGAGAGCAGGAACAGAGATTGAGGAGTCCAGTGGATCCAGTTCCCTGAGACATTTAGAAAGATGCTCAATGTTCAGTGTTGATACTGCCTACTTAGCTAGACTTCACGGATAAACTGCGTAGAAGTAATTTCTCATGTCTGAATTAACTACACTATTAGCCAAAGGGAAAAAGAATTCCTCACATAAATGAATACATATTCTAAATATGTTGCTTAAATGTGTTAATTTTTCTACACATAAGGGCACCATATTCTTACCCTCAAAGCTCTTGAATGACTCGAAGAGCTCAGTTAGGGACTGGGTGGAGAGCTGCTCGTGGTACTTGGAGGCCACCTGCACGCAAATCTGGAGATTTTGTCTGATGTTGGCAGAGAGCATGGCTCTCAGACACTCCAGAGAGTCCTCCACCGACAGAGAGCCAAAGAAGTTTACTAACCACTAGAGAGAGAGGGGGAGAGAGGCAGAGAAGCTAGGTGAATCAGTCATGTTCTAGTTCCCACATGATGCTCACATCATACATTTGGAAAGACTTACTCATCCAGAAGGTGATTTTAAACTCCATTCTTATTCATATCAGGAAACTTTCATTTTATATTTAATTTAGCCATAAAATAAGCTCAACTGATGTTTTAAACTCATATACTTCTTCATACACCCATTAAAAGCAGACACTGCCACAGATAGGTGTCTGTGCTCATGGGGTGTGTGTACCTCTGGGTTGAGCAGGTGTGTGTGCACGACAGCCCGTTTGATGTCATACAAGTCTGTGTAGTGCTCCAGAGCTCTCTGCAGTAGTCCTGCCTTCTCACACAGCTGGGCAATATGGGCGCGGTCATAATTAGTGAACATCTGATTTCCCAAGATAGCATCAGCAACCTACAGGGGGCACCAAATACACACTCAGAACCACACAAAGACTCTGGTTGTCACAGGGTGGATATCAGATGGGTGGCCAAAGTGGGCTTCTGTGTTTATGTATTCACAGACCTGAGGTGCATGCATGAGGTTCATCTCAAGCAGACGTGTCTGCAGCGGACCCTCTGAGGGGCGGTTGTTTTTAAGGGCATCCAAAAGGAAGGATGTGCACTGCTGGATCAAGTTGTACTCCATAAACACATCTACAATCTGAAGCAAAAATACACAGGAAAGCTCACATTGTAATGTCACAGTAAGGGTTGGTGAAACACTGTGTTGAAACAAATATTTTCACTATACACATTACAATATCAAGTATGCAAGAAACAACAGACAAATACACAAAACAGCAAAGCAGCAGTCACAAAAAAAAGGTAGGAAAATCAACATTTTTCTTAATTCAGTGACTACAAAAAGTAACCATTGAGGGATATATGCTTAAAAAGTAGAGGTATTATTACTTTATGACATTATTATTCACCAATTTTTGTTTACATGCTAAATATTTATATATGTAAGAAATTATGCAAAAATTAGTCAAATAATATGTTTAAATAACCCTTAACCATCTTAAAGTGTGCACCCATGTCCTCACTCTGTACCATTTTGTTCCCGCCTAAAGCAACAGCCTGTTCTGTCCTCCCCTCACCTGTGTAATATCAGCCAGTGGCTCCTCATCCTGAACCAGCATCTGCGCAAACTGCAGGCCTTGATCCGGACTAATCCGCATCACATTCCTCAGCAGGAAGATCCAGTCTGGAGTGTAGCCCACCTAAAGAAAAGGAAAAAGGAATTTGTTTCATTAATCCAAATGGAAATTAAGAGAAAAAAATGACATATTCTAATGTGTTTTAGGTAGTTTTAAATGAGAATTCAAACAATACAAACTAACATCAAGTTAGAGACGGAACACAACAACTTTTCCTTCACTAATTCTGATATTGTTACAAATAGTTTTTTAACACTAAACTTTAAGAAGAGCTATTAAAATATTAAAAAGAAGCCAATCATGCTCAAACTACTCAAACACACTACTAGCCCACAGAAAAAGTATACAACCAACATGATTCTAAATGTGAGTCTGTGGTATTTTAGGCTAAATTTGTTATAAGACTGGATCAAATTAATTGTTTTCCCTTTCTGATATCCAATCCAGCATTTTCTACTGATATCAGCCCAATACCAATCAGTCGTTTTATATCGGCATCATCTCTACACCAAAACGGTCACAAACTGTAATCCTGCTCCCTAGAACACAAAATGATTACTGCTCAGCTTACCTTTTTGGCATACAGAACTATCTTAGGAAACTGTCCAGTTTCAGCAAAACACTGGATGACTTTGTTAGGGACATTGGCTCTCAGGTAGACACTGAGTGCTAGAGTGGGATCTACAGATTTCACCAGGTCTCCCAGCTCCTCAGAACACTCCAGCTAAAACAGAAAACACACACACAAGATTTATTACTAATGAACAGAAAATGATCAATTTTCCTTTTAAATTAGGTGCCAAGCAATGTAACTTGTAGACAGTCCCTATCAGCTGTTACAGATTCATACTGCAGAAAATCAATTTTGCGAAGTAACAAAGAAAGAAAACAACTGCTTGAGATTTTTCTCTTTTCACATTATGGTAGCTTTCTGTTCAAACAGGTTCCACTTAACTGTATAATCTGTTAGCTAATGTACTAAAAATTAGATCAGCAGCTAGTTAAGCTGTAGAATTTCATGCAACAACAAACAAAGATAAAAGAACTTTCTTTGAAATAACACTGATGTAGAAGGTAAAAGAGGGCTTCATTCAAATTCACTCAGGAAAATGCAGCAGATCTTAGTTCTGACTAGCAATAAAAACTAAAATATTTGTTTTTATTGGCCAAATAAAAGACTATTACATGCTGCTGGGGAGGGGATTTCAGTATTCTATGTTAGAAGCAGGATATCCCCTCCTTCCCATAATTAAAAAAAACAAAAAAAAAAAACAAACATCGCTTCAGATCTACACATTTAATGCAAATTGGGGTCTTCATTCTAAACAGCAAATTTAGACAAAAGGTAAAGAGTCTGAAAATCATGTACAGAAGGTTCAACAAAAAGTTTCTAGTTGTGACAAGATGAAAGCACTGCGTTGCTATTTTTCCAATATGCTGTAACTGGAGCAAAATCAATACATTTGTCCATTTACCAGGCCAGAGGCTGAGAACTGCATTCTAGTTCGCAGACAGTCCAGATTTGGCCTTGACTCGTTTCCATTTTAAGGCTTTAAAGGGGAAAAACCCAAACAATCCTCAAATACAAACACATTACCTCACATGTTAAAGAGCACAAACATCTTAGATAACATTCTCTCTCACACACACACACACACACACACAGCGCTCTCCGTCACACACTCCCACAGGAAGGGCTTCCCGGTTATGTGTGTCCTGATCCTAATCTCCCATCTGACCTTATCTCTTGCTCCCTCTCTGGCTGCATACCTTGTCTTCTTTGAGCCATTTCTCCAGCAGCTGTTTACGACCCTGTTGCAGGACAGGCCTGCACAACTCCAGAGACTCAAACTTGTTGAGCTGGCCCTGGTCCAGCAGGATGCCGAAGTACTGTAGCAGAGGAGAGGTCTGGCCTGTCTGGGCCGGCACACTCTGGAACCGCCGGATGGTGTCTGGTGTACGCAGAATCCCCTGATCCAAAGAAATACGTAACAGAAGTGGGTCAGACGGAGCTACTTGTACAAACAGAAGACAAAAACATAGTACTATACTACTATGTCTTAAACAGCGAAGAAAATAGCTTAAAACTATATATCTCTGCAGTAAATGTGTTTTTGCTAGAAATGTAACTTAATTTAATTGCAGTAAAATTTAACAACAACTTCTTGTTTAAAAATCATTACAGATCTTAGAACAGGTATGTCGAGCACAGTTCAACAATCCTGCCATATAAAAGGTGTATTTACATAAAGTGTGTCCGAGTTAGGAAAACCACCAAACTGTGCTAGAAAATAATACAGTATAACAGAATAATACAGTTAGAAGAACACTGGTTCGGTTCCTTATTTCTAAGTGCACTCCATGTATTCCATGGATTTAAGTAATTTAACGACTGAATAGCCAAACTAGGTAATGTACTTCCTCAAGGAGAGCCCTGCAAATTATTTGTCAAATTATTTGACCAACATAAAAATTCATAATATATTCTTTACTTATAGATTTATTCTATAGATTTAGCAAAACAGGGCATATCATATCGAACTGTATTGTGTTTTATTGTTGCATCATGAGCTAGCATGTTACCTTATGTGTGTGTTAGCTTGGGGACAATATATTTTTGATTAAAGAATAAACTGGCAAGCCACAAAGCCCAGCTACTGTTTCAAATCTTATACTTCTATAATGTTGAATGGTTATCAACACTTTGACATAATGCACGTTTCCACTGCTTTTTTTGCTGTGTTGAAAAAATAATTGACTCAAGAGAGCACTAAAATCAATAGAACTGAATTCTGAATTTTCTGAATCATTAATTTATTCATATGTTGGTAAAATTGTGAATACACACAGCTTACTGCCTTCACAAACAGCTTCTTCTGACATTATCTCAAACTTAAGACTTTTGCATAGAACTGTAATTTAGTAACACACAAATCCACACGCATACACACTGGAATGATACCACAATTTTGCTCTGGATTGATGATGACGACGACAATCATCATTAACCACTGGTCCAGATAGGGTCGTGGTAGCAGTTAAGAGAGCAGAGAATCCCAGACGACCCTGTCTCCCGCAACTTCCTCCAGCTCATTCCCGGGGACCCCAAGCTGCTCCCAGGCCAACTTGAAGATATAATCCCTCCAGCGGCTCCTAGGATGAATCCGGGGTCTTGTCCCGGTAGGCCGTGCCTGGTACACCCCTACCGGGAGGCGTCCAGGGGCATCCGGAACAGATGCCCGAACCACCTCAGCTGGCTCTTCTCATTGTAGAGAGGACCCGCTGGAGGGATTATATCTCCAAATTGGCTTGGGAGCAGCTTGGGGTCCCCAGGAAATGAGCTGGAGGAAGTTGATAGATCAAAAATGTCTGTTTTACATCTGGTGCATTTTATCATGGTACTGTATTATACTGTGACACTTGTGATACATATTGTGAAGTTTTACAGCAATTCCCAAAGCATCAACCTCCCTCTCTCTCACCTTTGGAGCATTGGCGGCCACTTTGGCAGCCTCAGAGTAGTTGCCACCAGCAAAGAGGTTGTTGAACTTGCGGGCAAAGAGCTCCTCGGCTCCAGCCAGGTTGTTCCTCACAGCCATACGCAGGGCCAGGTCAGGGTTCTGTAGCACGTTGGTGATGTATGGAATAATATTCTCCTCCTCCACACATACTGACAATACCTAGTGAACAGAAGCACATATACACAGATATAATTATTTACACACACACACACACACACACACACACACACACACACACATAAAAAGACACAGACACACAAAGCAAGCAAACAATGGGGAGAGTGGCCCTTATTCACCAAAGCAGAGCAAAAAGCTTAGATCTGACCATCTTAAAGGATGTATGAGCTACTTTGTATGCCTACAATGTGGAAACAAGTGGAGATTTGACCGCAAATGATAAAATTAGCTTCATAAGGGCTTGAAAGTAAGCAGGAGCCAACTTGTACCTCATTTGCATATTATTTACATGCTATTCAAATTATCCAGTTGTTTCAGCATGGATCCAATAAAATGATAGCATTTAGCTCGTGAGCCAATGGCTGAAGGAGGTTTTTGAGGTTGAGCAGTGAATGCACTGCTCCCCTAGTGACTAAACATTATAGTTTTAACATTACAACAAGTGTAAAGAATAACGCAAAACAAAGTGCTGTTTTCAATGATGGTAGAATTTTGTGATAATGCAGTATGAATACATACCTAAAATAAAATATTTAAATGCATTATTATTATTGCAGTGTTAGAGATGGCTCATGCACTAGCTGTGTTTTGTTTTTTTTTGTATTTTTTATTTTTTGGGCAGTGACAATAGCAAGTATGATGTGTAATAGTTGCAGCATTTGAGCATGTAAAATAAGTCTAAATTTTATTTTTATTATTGGTATTGTAAAAGACAGTGATAACAGTTTTGGATAAATAACCACAAATCAGGCCCTTTTCAGATTGTTAAACGCTTATGCTACAATTTACACAAACTCCTCCGAAATATTTATATCGTACAGACACAGCCTAAAATGAAATTGTGAATAATGAAACTGTAGGTGAAATTTGCGTGTATTCATTTTACAATCAGATTTGACTGTACACTAAAACTGCTACACTACGTCCTCTGAGCACCTGTGAAATGTGAAAAAGGCATCGGTCTGAAGACACACCTGTTCAGTGATGTGCACACTATACACAGCTTCTCAGGAAATATAACAGCTGTGAATCGGAGGTGCCATCAATTTATAAAAAACTAGAGCATCAAAAGGATAAAAGAGTTCAAGAACACAGACATACGGTCACACATGCTGTCCCCTACTGATTAACTGAGTTTATTTATGCAAATAGCTTAGAAAGACACAAACATTACTCAGCGGTCCGGGTATAATACACTTACGTAAAACTAATCACTGCATATAGCACTATGCAAAAGTTAT